>NC_133324.1:541588820-541893091 GCF_042186555.1 Aquarana catesbeiana | reverse complement strand
ATGGCTGTTTCATACCAAAGTGTATTTTAGCAAGTGATACCTAAACACCTGCAACTTATCAAAACTGTTCTACGTACATTTTGAATGGTTTATTTAATTGACTTAAACAGGAAGTTGCAGGACAGTGTACCAGAATCAGCATACAGGACCTTTTCCCAGTGTACCTCAGAAAATGTATGATGGATGAATGTGCCCTACTATAACCCCAATTCCAAAAAAGTTAAGATGCTGTGTATAATCTACAGAAACAGAATGCAATGATTTGCAAGTCTCATAAACCTATATTTTTCACGATAGAAAATAGAAAACCAAATGTTTCAAATGTTTGTATCAAATGTTTAAAGTGAGAAAATTGTACCATTTTAAGAAAAAAATAAGGTAATTTTCAAGTTGATGGCAGTAACACATCTCAAAAAAGTTGGGACAAGGCACCAAAAAGCTGGCAAAGTAAGTGGTACTAACAAGGAAGAGCTGGAAGGACATATTACATTAATTGGACATCAGTACATTGGCACAGAAATACTTCCAAAAATCACTGTCTGTGAACAAAATTTGCTGTGCAATCCAAATATGCAAATTAAAGCTCTATCATGCAAAGAAGAAGCCATATCTGAACATGATCCAGAAACGTCACCATCTTCTCTGGGCCAAAGCTTATTTTCAATTTGGGAACGTGTTTTGTGGTGCATATGGAATGGGCAGCTTGCACATTTGAAAATGCATCATCAATTCTGAAAGATATTGAGGTTTTAGAGCAGTATATGCTCATATCCAGATGATTACCTTTTTAGGGAAGGCCTTGCATATTTCAGCAGGATGATGCTAAACCACATACTGCATCTATGACAACAGCATGGCTTCCTAGTAGAAGAGTATGGTGCTTAACTGGCCTGCCTGCAGTCCAGACCTTTCACCTTTTGAAAATATTTGGCGCATCTTGAAACAAAAAAATACAACAAAAAAGACCCAGGACTGTTGAGCACTTAGAATCCTGTATTCAGCAAGAATTTGACAACATTCCTCTCCCAAAATTCCAGCAACTGGTCACCTCAGTTCCCAGATGTTTATAAGAGGGGATACTACACCATGGTAAACAGGGCCCTGTGCCAACTTTTTAGAGAGGTGTTGCCACCATCATTTTCAAAAGTACCTTTTTTATATTTTTTTCTTAAAATGTTACATTTTCTCAGTTTACCACTTGACCCCCAGGCCAATTCTGACATTTCTCTCTGTATATGTGTATATATATAAAAATATATACACTGTATACATATATATATAGTGTATGTGTGTGTGTGTGTGTGTGTGTGTGTGTGTGTGTGTGTGTGTATATATATATATATATATATATATATATATATATATACACTGTATTTTTTTTTAAGCAGCAGCCCTACAAAATAAATTGGTGAGCGGTGCAATTTTTTTATGTAACATGGTATTTGCGGTGCGTTTTTCAAATGCAAATTTTTGGGAAAAAACTACACTATAATGAATTAAATGAGCACAAACACAATATAATACCATTTTAGGGGTAAAATATAAAAGGTGATGGTACGCTGAGTAAATAGATACCAAACATATCACACATTTAAAATTAACTAGAGCACATTAAATTATCCATAGATGATGCTTTGTGTGCAGGACCTACGTGTGCATTTACATTTGCACGTGAGGGGGGTTTTGCGGCGGCAACATTTATTTTATTTTATTATTTAGATTATTTAGATATTATAAGATCTCTCCCTTGGCCTCCAAAGCATCTGATCAAACCCAGAACGGTTTGATTAGATGCTGAAAATGGCTTGTTAAACAAATAAACTGGAAATAACAAAATCCTCATCGCTTCCAGTTTCTGATGTCACAGAAGATGGGCGGGAACTTCCATTCCTGTCACGCTTCTCAGTGAGTGTGACTAAACTGATCGCATCATTACAAGGCTCCCTAATGGGAAGGGAGAATCCTGTAAAGGCAGTGGGGGAGGACCCCTTCTGTGGCCTGTAAAAGGGATCCAGCACTGATTAACCACTTGAATCACTTATATGAAAGAGAATCACCGGCTGAAGAAAATGGTACCGGGATCATGGTTATAGCTGCATCCATGATCCCAGTATAACCACCTCAATACTAGGCCATATACAGTGCCTTTAAAAAGTATTCATATCCCTTGAAATTTTCCACATTTTGTCATGTTACAACCAAAAACGTAAATTTAATTTATTGTGATTTTACGTGATAGACGAACACGAAGTGGCACAAAATTGTGAAGTGAAACGAAAATGAAAAATGGTTTTCAAATTTTTTAAAATAAATATCTGAAAAGTGTGGCTTACATTTGTATTTAGCCCCCTTTACTCTGATACCCATAACTAAAATCTAGTGGAACCAATTGCCTTCGGAAGTCACCTAACTAGTAAATAGAGTCTACTACTGGTATGTAATTTAATCGCAGTATAAATACTACTGTTCTGTGAAGCCTTTAGAGGTTTGTTAGGTTTGTTAGAGAACCTTAGTGAACAAACAGCATCATGAAGGCCAAGGAACACACCAGACAGGTCAGGGATACAGTTGTGGAGAAGGTTAAAGCAGGGTTAGGTTATAAAAAAAATATCCCAAGCTTTGAACATCTAACAGAGCATTGTTCAATCCATCATCCGAAAGTGGAATGAGTATGGCATAACTGCAAACCTACCAAGACATGGCCATCCACCTAAATTGACAGGTCGAGCAAGGAGAGCATTAATCAGAGAAGCAATCAAGAGGCCCATGGTAACTGGAGGAGCTGCAGAGATCCACAGTTCAGGTGGGAAAATCTGTCCACAGGACAAGTATTAGTCGTGCACTCCACAAATCTGGCCTTTATGGAAGAGTGGCAAGAAGAAAGCCATTGTTGAAAGAAAGCCATAAGAAGTCCTGTTTTCAGTTTACGAGAAGCCATGTGGGGGACACAGCAAACATGTGGAAGAAGGTGCTCTGTTTAGATGAGACCAAAATGTAACTTTTTGGCCTAAAAGCAAAACACTAGGGACAGGGAAGCTGGCCAGAGTTGATGGGAAGATGGATAAAGCCAAATACAGGGCAATCTTAGAAGAAAACTTGTTAGAGTCTGCAAAAGACTTGAGACTGGGGTGGAGGTTTACAACGACCCTAAACATACAGCCAGAGCTACAATAGAATGGTTTAGATCATAACATATTCATGTGTTACAATGGCCCAGTCAAAGTCCAGATCTAGATCCAACTGAGAATCTGTGGCAAGACTTGAAAATTTCTGCTCACAGACGCTCTCCGTCCAATCTGACAGAGCTTGAACTATTTTGCAAAGAAGAAGTGGCAAAAATTTCATTCTCTAGATGTGCAAAGCTGGTATGACAAGACATGGGTATGTGACATACCCAAAAAGACCTGTAGCTGTAATTGCAGAAAAATGTGGTTCTACAAAGTATTGATTCAGGGGGGTTGAATACAAATGCACGCCACACTTTTCACATATTTATTTGTAAAAAAAATTTGAAAACCCTGTATCATTTTCCTTCCACTTCACAATTATGTGCCACTTTGTGTTGGTCTATCACATAAAATCCCAATAAAATACATTTCCATTTTTGGTTGTAACATGACACCCTCAGCTTCTTTAGCAAGGCAGTGGTCGTCTTGGAGGTGTGTTTGGGATAGTTATTATGTTGGAATACTGCCCTACGGCCCAGTCTCTGAAGGGAGGGGATCATGCTCTGCTTCAGTATGTCACAGTACATGTTGCCATTCATGGTTCCCTCAATGAACTGTAGCTCCCCGGTGCCAGCAGCACTCATGCAGCCCCAGACCATGACACTCCCAACACCATGTTTGACTGTAGGCAAGACATACTTATCTTTGTACTCCTCACCTGGTTGCTGCCACACACGCCTGATACCATCTGAACCAAATGAGTTTATCTTGGTCTCATCAGACCACAGGACATGGTTCCAGTAATCCATGTCCTTAGTCTGCTTGCCTTCAGAAAACTTCCAGTGACCAGTATGAGAGAGTGAAAGCGATAACACCAGATTTAACACACCTGCTCCCCATTCACACCTGAGACCTTGTAACACTAACGAGTCACATGACACTGGGGGGGGGGGGTGGCTAATTGGGCCCAATTTGGACATTTTCACTTAGGGGCGTACTCACTTTTGTTGCCAGTGGTTTAGACATTAATGGCTGTGTTGAGTTATTTTGAGGATAAGCTAATTTACACTGTTATACAAGCCGTACACTCACTACTTTACTTTGTAGCAAAGTGTAATGTTTTCAGTGTTGTCACATGAAAAGATATTACAAAAATGTGAGGGGTGTACTCACGTTTGTGAGATGCACTATATATATAATACAGTGGGGACGGAAAGTATTCAGACCCCCTTAAATTTTTCACTCTTTGTTATATTGCAGCCATTTGCTAAAATCATTTAAGTTCATTTTTTCCTCATTAATGTACACACAGCACCCCATATTGACAGAAAAACACAGAATTGTTGACATTTTTGCAGATTTATTAAAAAAAAAAAACTGAAATATTACATAGTCCTAAGTATTCAGACCCTTTGTTCAGTATTTAGTAGAAGCACCCTTTTGATCTAATACAGCCATGAGTCTTTTTGGGAAAGATGCAACAAGTTTTTCACACCTGGATTTGGGGATTCTCTGCCATTCCTCCTTGTAGATCCTCTCCAGTTCTGTCAGGTTGGATGGTAAATGTTGGTGGACAGCCATTTTTAGGTCTTTCCAGAGATGCACAATTGGGTTTAAGTCAGGGCTCTGGCTGGGCCATTCAAGAACAGTCACGGAGTTGTTGTGAAGCCACTCCTTCGTTATTTTAGCTGTGTGCTTAGGGTCATTGTCTTGTTGGAAGGTAAACTTTCGGCCCAGTCTGAGGTCCTGAGCACTCTGGACCCTCTTTCAATCTTTCCCTCGATTGCAACCAGTCGTCCTATCCCTGCAGCTGAAAAACACCCCCACAGCATGATGATGCCACCACCATGCTTCACTGTTGGGACTGTATTGGACAGGTGATGAGCAGTGCCTGGTTTTCTCCACACATACCACTTAGAATTAAGGCCAAAAAGTTCTGTCTTGGTCTCATCAGACCAGAGAATCTTATTTCTCACCATCTTGGAGTCCTTCAGGTGTTTTTTAGCAAACTCCATGCGGGCTTTCATGTGTCTTGCACTGAGGAGAGGCTTCCGTCGGGCCACTCTGCCATAAAGCCACGACTGGTGGAGGGCTGCAGTGATGGTTGACATTCTACAACTTTCTCCCATCTCCCGACTGCATCTCTGGAGCTCAGCCACAGTGATCTTTGGGTTCTTCTTTACCTCTCTCACCAAGGCTCTTCTCCCCCAATAGCTCAGTTTGGCCGGACGGCCAGCTCTAGGAAGAGTTCTGGTCATCCCAAACGTCTTCCATTTAAGGATTATGGAGGCCACTGTGCTCTTAGGAACCCTAAGTGCAGCAGAAATTTTGTTGTAACCTTGGCCAGATCTGTGCCTTGCCACAATTCTGTCTCTGAGCTCTTCAGGCAGTTCCTTTGACCTCATGATTCTCATTTGCTCTGACATGCACTGTGAGCTGTAAGGTCTTATATAGACAGGTGTGTGGCTTTCCTAATCAAGTCCAATCAGTATAATCAAACACAGCTGGACTCCAATGAAAGTGTAGAACCATCTCAAGGATGATCAGAAGAAATGGACAGCACCTGAGTTAAATATATGAGCGTCATAGCAAAGTGTCTGAATACTAAGGACCATGTGATATTTCAGTTTTTCTTTTTTAATAAATATGCAAAAATGTCAACAATTCTGAGTTTTTCTGTCAATATGGGGTGCTGTGTGTACATTAATGAGGAAAAAAAATGAACTTATATTGCAGCCATTTGCTAAAATCATTTAACTAAGAGTGAGAAATTTAAGGAGGTCTGAATACTTTCCGTCCCCACTGTATGTATGTATATATATATATATATATATATATATATATATATATATGTATGTATGTGTATATATATATATATATATATATAGGAAGGCTGGTTTACCGGCCTGAAATTATGGGAGGAGCCCGGAGGGTATATAGCCAGACCATCCACAATGGTCTGTGTCAGTTCCAGTGCGCGGTAGCTCACATCACAGGGCTGACTCTTCCCAGCTCACCTCATGTTCGGCAGTCTGTGCATTCAGTCGCAGGTGCACTCCGGCTTTTCATTCGTGGTCTTCGTCGGCGGTTCCCACTCACGGTCGCAGGTAGTATCCAAACTTTCGTGTCATGTGCAAAATCTTGCGGTTTATTATGCTTCTTATCCTGCACCCCTTTTGTGAAAAAACCTGCTGCATGTTGTCGCTCATATCCCGACATCATTCGGCACAGGCATAGTACATTCGTAAAGTTCCTTCTGACAAATATACGATTCATTCGTAGACCCAAGCCTCCAGTCACTGTCGGTCGTTCTCAATATCACTCGCAATAGGCTTCACTGGTCAAAAAATTCATGCTCGATGGGGTTGCCATCTCATTCATTAGGAGATCAGCATATATCGTTTGTATAGGTTTCTGTGGCTGATTGAGGTGTGGTTGAGCCCACCTGGTGCCTTCTCTGCACTTGATTAGCCTGGGGGGATGGGTGGTTGATAGGTGTTCAGTTTCACAGTAAGGGATGGCATACACTCTACAACCAATTTGTATCAGATACTCCTTACTACCGATTTATATCGGATTCATTTAATATGTTTTACAAACTGATTCATATCAGATGCATTGCAGAGGCCGACTCTGCCAACTCACTGCATGTCCTTCGAGATTGGTCGTAGGTTTTTATCAATTTTCCCACACTCACTGTCGCAGGTAGTGCTTTCCTGCTACCGAACCGTTACTTTATGTTCCCCTTCGTAAACCACCTACAACTTCGTAGGTCTTACTCGGTTATTCGCACACATCCGTACTTACTGCCTTTCTCCGTTCCTCATTCGAGCCCCTTACGTCCACAACCAATCTGAATCTAGTCGCATAATTAGCGCAAAGATTCGGATCCTCTGCAAAACGAACTCCACCAACCGATCCGAGTCCAGTCGCAGCACCGGCTTAAAGATTCGGATCCTTGGCAATACAAACATCACCAACCGATTCAAGTCCAGTCGCAACACCGGCTCAATGATTCGGATCCTCAGCATACACAAGCACTCACCAACAGTGTGCTTCTTTCATCCCACCGATCCGAGTCCAGTCGCAAAACAGCGGCTCTGCGATTCAGATCTTCAGCATACAAGCACTCACCAACAGTGTGCTTCTTTCATCCCACCGATCCGAGTCCAGTCGCAAACAGCGGCTCTGCGATTTGGATCTTCAGCATACAAGCACTCACCAGCAGTGTGCTTCTTTCATCCGACCGATCTGAGTCCAGTCGCAAAAGCGACTCAATGCTTCAAAACTTTAGCATACACAAGCACTCACCAACAAGTGTGCTTCTTTCATCCCACCGATCCAAGTCCAGTCGCAAACAGCGGCTCTGCGATTCGGATCTTCAGCATACAAGCACTCACCAACAGTGTGCTTCTTTCATCCCACCGATCCGAGTCCAGTCGCAAACAGCGGCTCTGCGATTCGGATCTTCAGCATACAAACACTCACCAGCAGTGTGCTTCTTTCATCCGACCGATCTGAGTCCAGTCGCAAAAGCGACTCAATGCTTCAAATCTTTAGCATACACAAGCACTCACCAGCAGTGTGCTTCTTTCATCCGACCGATCTGAGTCCAGTCGCAAAAGCGACTCAATGCTTCAAATCTTTAGCATACACAAGCACTCACCAGCAGTGTGCTTCTTTCATCCCACCGATTCGAGTCCAGTCGCAAACAGCGGCTCTGCGATTCGGATCTTCAGCATACAAGCACTCACCAACAGCGTGCTTCTTTCATCCCACCGATCCGAGTCCAGTCGCAAACAGCGGCTCTGCGATTCGGATCTTCAGCATACAAGCACTCACCAGCAGTGTGCTTCTTTCATCCGACCGATCTGAGTCCAGTCGCAAAAGCGACTCAATGCTTCAAAACTTTAGCATACACAAGCACTCACCAACAAGTGTGCTTCTTTCATCCCACCGATCCAAGTCCAGTCGCAAACAGCGGCTCTGCGATTCGGATCTTCAGCATACAAGCACTCACCAACAGTGTGCTTCTTTCATCCCACCGATCCGAGTCCAGTCGCAAACAGCGGCTCTGCGATTCGGATCTTCAGCATACAAACACTCACCAGCAGTGTGCTTCTTTCATCCGACCGATCTGAGTCCAGTCGCAAAAGCGACTCAATGCTTCAAATCTTTAGCATACACAAGCACTCACCAGCAGTGTGCTTCTTTCATCCCACCGATTCGAGTCCAGTCGCAAACAGCGGCTCTGCGATTCGGATCTTCAGCATACAAGCACTCACCAACACCGTGCTTCTTTCATTCAAACCAATCCCAGCCCAGTCGCATACCGGCTCAGTGATCCAAGACCCCCGGCACAGCAAAAAACCCCACCGCACATTCCAAAAAAAAAAAAAAAAAAAAAAAACTCTTTTACTTTGTAAATCACCGCAAACATTTACGAATTGGCTTCATACAGCCATTCATCTTTCGTAGCAACACGGCTACTCATCGATTTCTCCAACCCTTCCCCCTTTCAGGTCAGTAGAGTTCTTCAGTTGATCCATCCTGCAACAGGTGTGGACAGTATCTTCCTCAGCTTCCCGGTCGACCCAAGTCTCGACCTCAAAAAACTAAAACTCCACTACTAGGACTTCAAGGCAGCGGACACCATGTCGCAGGCCAGCAGCGAGGACCTCGCCTCCACCCCGTCGTCACCTGGGGCAGACTCAGCAAACGACGACTTACAGTCTCTCAGAGCTTGGACCATCCCCAAGCTTACAGCTGAACTACGGCGCAGGGGAATACCTTTCCCTGCGACTGCTAGGAAAGCTGAGCTTTTCAGCTTGCTATTTCCTCCGCCAGCGGCAGCCCAATCGGGCACCCAGGCATCACTACAGTCAATCTCATCAGCAATCACTCAGCTGCACTCCTTGGTGACCACACTATCGGCAGCAGTCACTGATGTCCAGACAAGAGTGGGAACCCTGGAGGTACATCAAGCTGCACCCTCACCATCTACAGTAACCACCGCCACCCCCATGCCTCTCCTTACAGGTACGCCCGACATCTATACCTACGTCCTCCCCGCACATCTCGTCCCAGCAGGCATCAGGAAGGACATCATGGATGGGAAGGACATTAACTTGGCATCCCTCCTCATCGCAGTACACGACCCAGCCGAAAACAAGTCCTATGCGTGGGGAGACGTTTCCGTCGTCCTAAAGGCCAAAGACCATAGGCTTACCCGCAAACTCAATATTGCGGAGTTCGTACTAGCATTTGGCATGTTCAGAGACGTGCTATGCACGGTCAACCCCAACAGGAGAGAGGAGCTGGACCTATACCTACACGCAATAGTAGATCTAGGTTATAAATATGGGGGATGCTCCTTTTATGACTATCACAGGTCATTTTCAGCAAAAGCAGCAGCTAGACTTTCCCAGTTTCAAGTAAAAACCAACTGGAGTACCATCGATACAGAGCTGTTCTGTCGCCATTTCGCTGGCCTACGTTCCCCACTCTGTACCAACTGCCAATCGTCCACCCATACGGCCAACTGGTGCTCCGAGTCAGGTGGCAGACGCCCCCCCAACCCTCCCTTCTTTCCCAGCGTCACTCGTCGCTCAACGGCATTTATTCAGCCGGCTCAGGCAGACAGATTAGGACGACCCATCCAGGCACTAGGGGGAGCAACCATATGCAATAACTTCAACTTTGGGGGTTGTAACTTCCCCCACTGCAAACTACTTCATGTCTGTCTCACATGCCACAAAGCTCACCCCAGGTACGCTTGCGCTATGAAACAGCCTAAACCCGAATGACTAAGCCGAGTGCACGTCGGATGGCTCGCGTTTTACCTCGCCTCACACCCAACACCTTCACTGGCAGCCTTTCTCATCCGGGGATTCATGACAGGCTTTCAAACCGGACTTATCACACTCCCAAACACAACTCACGAATGCAAAAACCTGCTGTCAGCCGCTACCGACGAGGAAACCATCACCACCCTGCTGCAAACAGAACTAGACCGGGGATACATAATTGGCCCCTTTACACAATCAACTTTTTCTGTATGGAGAGTCAGCCCTATCGGCCTTGTGAAGGGCAAGTTTTCAAATAAACTTTGTTTAGTTTATGATTTGTCCGCGCCTCATTGTTCCCATATACCCAGTTTAAATTCCCTAATACCTTCAGAAGAGTTTACACTTAAATATTTAACGGTAGACTCAGCTATTCAATCCATCATTCTCGCAGGAGCAGGCGCCTGGTTGTCTAAAGCAGACATCTCGGACGCATTCAAATTGTTGCCAATTGATCCGTGCCTATGGCGGTGGCACGGAATCAAATGGAAAGGTCTATACTATTTCGCCACCAAGTTAACGTTCGGCTCCAAAAGCAGCCCGTGGCTATTCGACACTTTCGCTCAGTCTCTTTCCTGGATTCTCTCACAACATGCGTCCTGTCAGAAAGTGATCCACTACTTAGACGACTTCCTACTCATAGAGAAACCCAACGAGCCCCCAGTTGATCTAAACAGCCTCAGAACAATCTTTCATAATCTTAACGTACCTTTAGCGGATAAGAAGGTAGAAGGCCCGGCACAGATCGTCACCTTCTTGGGTATCATACTCAACACTCACACCATGCAAGCTAGTCTGCCTCCCGACAAATTGACCCGCATCAGGACAGTCATCCACACATTTACTAATACGCAAGGCTGCACAAAAAAGCAACTGCAATCCCTCCTTGGCATGCTGAACTTTGCCATAAGGATCATCCCTCAAGGGCGATCCTTCGTCTCACGTCTCCTGGTGTTCCTTTCCCAGGTACAAGACCCCGACCTAATATTTAAACTAGACAAGGCAGCCGTAGCTGACCTAGCCAGGTGGGACGATTTTCTAACAAACTGGAACGGCATTTCGATGTTTATCCCATCAGCGTCTCCCACTTCACCCCAAATAATCACGGACGCCGCAGCCTCCACAGGTTTTGCAGCTATTTTTGGCCACCACTGGTTCGCAGCACCATGGCCGCCAGAAATACTCTCGATCCCCGGGTTCAGTCAATCCTCCTCGATGTTCGAGATTTACCCCATTGTTGCAGCAGCCCACGTCTGGGGCAACAACTGGGTAGGACAAACAGTGACATTTTCCACAGATAATCTAGCCACAGCCTCTATTATAAACAAAGGTCGCTCCAAGTCCTTGGCCATCATGTCCTTCCTACGCAGGCTGGTGCAACTCTCACTACAGCACCAATTTAATGTCCTCTGCGTTCATATCCCCGGTAAATGCAACACTTCGGCCGACGCGCTATCTCGCTTTAACTACACAACCTTCTTTTCGCAGGAACCTGGAGCCGACCCGACCATGTCTGCTATCCCACATTGGTCACAGCTAACCCTGGATTGAAGCGACATCTTCATGACGCCACTAGTCTGATTAACCAGTCACTATCTCACAATACCCTGAAAGGCTACCATGCTGCCTGGAAAAGCTATCACAGGTTTCTAGAGGCTAACCCCGGGGCTATACCAGGAGATCTCCATCATATCCTGGCCTTCATTTCATACTGCCACACTCAGCTGAGGTTATCCTACAACACTATTAGACTCTACCTAGCTGGCATCCAGCATTTCACCTCTTTTCTAGATCCTAACAAACCATCTTTGTTCGCTACCCATGCGGTCAAGGCCATCCTCCGAGGCATCCACAAGCAGAAACCCCAAGTTAGCGGTAAACGCTTACCAGTCACCAGTGCCATGTTTCGAGACATGTCCACCATACTCTCACGCTCACCTTTCGGTTTTTGCCCAGCTTGGTCATCCAAGCTGCCATCTACCTGGCATTTTATGGCTTTCTACGACCCAGCGAATTCACAGTCAGCAGCACCAGTCATAGGGCCTTACGCAGACGCCACCTCACGCGTCACCACAGCCACTTCACGATACACCTCGAGGTATCCAAAACACAACAGTCCGGTCCAGGGGTTGACATCAAGCTCTTCAGAACGCACAACGCCTGGTACCCCGTAGCCATCCTAGATAGTCTATTAGCCCATTTACTTGATCCCTCGCAGGACAGCCCATTGCTGCCGTTCCCGATCAGCCCGCTTAGTACCAACCAGTTCACTACTCACGTCAGGATCCTTCTGCGCAACTTAGGCCTTGACCCCAACCGTTATTCTGGACATTCTTTCCGTATTGGAGCAGCATCAGCAGCCTCACGAAACGGAGTCCCGGACCACGTGATCAGGAAAATGGGAAGGTGGAAATCCACCTGCTTTGCTCGCTATATTCCCAATCCACAAGTAGAAATGTCACGAGCCTTTTGCAAGCTCGCTCTGTAAGAAGACCATAAACTTAAATAAAACATTACCTCCCTAAACCAAGTCTTTTTGCGCCCTTCTCTGGCATACCGCCCAGCAGATCTGGGTTTACCATACAGCAGGCCAGGGCACACTTCAGGTCTATTTATGTTGTTAGTCTTGTGACGTGTTTATGTGTTTCATATCTATCAGGACGGAGGGCTCCGACCATAAATAGGAAGGCCGGTTTACCGGCCTGAAATTATGGGAGGAGCCCGGAGGGTATATAGCCAGACCATCCACAATGGTCTGTGTCAGTTCCAGTGCGCGGTACCCACCCACCCATTCCCCTTCTCAAGGCACTTCTCTTCAAACAATTTCTCTACAGAAATATCCATTACTTTCTTAAGGTATGCGCCCTTCTCTGGCATACCGCCCAGCAGATCTGGGTTTACCATACAGCAGGCCAGGGCACACTTCAGGTCTATTTATGTTGTTAGTCTTGTGACGTGTTTATGTGTTTCATATCTATCAGGACGGAGGGCTCCGACCATAAATATATATATATATATATATATATATATATATATATATGTGTGTATGTATATATGTATATATATATATATACACACACACACACACACACATTGGGTATTGAACAGAATCAGCCCCCTTTAAAATATTTGCATTGTGTTGCTATAAATACACTTGGATAAAACAAAAACTGTGTCTGTCTTCATTTCAGGCAACAAAATGTGATTATTTGAAGGGGGGGTGGTTCTTTTCTATACCCACTGTATGGGGGTATTGTGGTGGTTAAACATTTGATGTTTTCTATTTTCTTTTATGAATTAAGTATGGGTTTATGAGATTTGCCAATCATTGCATTTTGTTTTTATGTAGATTTTAAACAGTGTCCCAACTTTTTTGGAATTGGGGTTGTAAAAACTATGAACTTTCTCATGCTCATGCATTGTGCACTTCTTGGAAAATCTCACAAAATTATAGCATATTAGGTAAACAAGTAAAGAGCAAGTAAACTAATTATTTTTTTTAAATGATCCTCAAATTGTTAACATCTTTAAAAAGTCTAAATAATAATAAAAAAAAAAACAGTTATACACTTGCAAAGACTTTTGATATTTTGTGTGACCTTCATGAAATTCTTTTCAGACTGCTATAACTGATCTTGGAATTAAATTTAAGCTTGCCATACAGCAGTAGACTTCTGTTTGACTGTTCAGAAAATTCAGAAAATCCTTCATCGGAGCATTCTTTGTTGCCATCATTGAATCAACTAATTTTGTTCAACAGTCCTACATCCAGACCTGCTATCTGAATTTATTCTCAGACATAATAGACAGGTTACATTACAATATGTACTATATTTCCTGAGCAAAAACTACATTCACGGTTAGAATTTCATTCATTTGAGAAATATGTTCCTTCTTGCTCCTTCAAATTTTCTTCTCCCTGTGGTCGAAAACAAATGTCGATTTGACCCCATTGACATTAGAAATTGAACAAATATTTAGAGAATGAATATGGTATTTTTGAACAAAATTCTACTGGTGTATGGCTAGCTTTAATACACACGTGACTCTATCTCTGGCAGATATTAGCACAAAATACCCTGACTTGAGAGCTGAATGATAGTTTTTCTTCTGAATTTTGTGTACCATCCGTGGTGTTAAAAATAATTTGCAAGTAGCCTAAAAAAGAGTTTCTAGACCTTTTTGTTCATGTACACATGCCTTCAACAGCATGTCTACCTATTACTAAATAAAATATTGTACAGATTATAGTGCACCTGTGCAATGTGAACGCTAAAGGGCTTATTCATCGAAACCCTGCAAGGACCAAATGCATTATCCATAGCTATGAAAATCTGTCTTGTACTCATCTATTGTTTTTATGGCATATTCATGCCAGCGGGCACACGTTATGGTGCATATAATGCATGGGCTGCCATGTGTTGTTACTCATTTTTCAGCATTGCATAAAAATGCAGACATGCTGCATTTTTTTTCTGCGCTCATCAATTCAGTTGTATGGTATGAACAGGGCGCATAGAAAACTATTGTTTTCTCTAAGTCCTTATGTTGAACCTGTGTTGATCAATGCAGATCAACACAGTTCAACACACCTGGTGTGAACCAGCTAGTGTTAAATGATTTGTCTCAACACTCCAACTGCTACTTTTGCTAGAAAGCTAGGTCTGTTAAAGGGGTTGTAAAGGTATACATTTTTTCACCTTTAATGCATTCTATGCATTAAGGTGAAAAAACGTTTGAAAATACCGCCGCCCCCAGCCCCCCCGTTTTACTTACCTGATACCTCGAAACTCGGCCGCTCGCTCCCGACCTCCATTCAGCCGATCAGCCTGGTCGCTGTTTGGCTATAATGGATGGATTGAAAGCAGCGCAGCCATTGGCTTGCGCTGCTGTCAATCACAGCCAATGACGCAGCGCACCGGGGGCGGGGCCGAGTGATACAGCGAGCGGCTATAGCCGCCGGCTGTATCACGGGAGCGTGCCCGCAATAACTAACCACCATGCGAGAGAGCTCGCATTAAGGTGGTTAGTTATTGGGGGAGGAGCTGAGACAGCCGCCGAGGGACCCCAGAAGAGCAGGTTCGGGGCCACTCTGTGCAGAACGAGCTGCACAGTGAAGGTAAGTATAACATGTTTGTTATTTAAAAAAAAAAAAAAAATTACCTTTACAACCCCTTTAAAGGAGGTTGAAAAATACCCAACTTAAAGGCAGGATCAGCAGGTGAAAATAAAGGAAAAAAGACAAAAAAATAAAACTAATACAGCCAACACAACCTAAAATTGGTAAACTGCAAATATAGTATTCTTTCCTTTTTGATATATTAACACTTTAAGCCTTTTGTTGGGAAATAACTGTGTAGTGCGAAGAAATCTTAAAGTAAAGCTCAGACAACTCACAGTTGTTAAAAAAAAAACCTTCCCACTGCAGCCAGCTATTTTCTAAAACTGACAAAGAATATCATTTCACTTCTTTGAAATATGGCATACTAGAAGCATTTTGTATTCTGATTTCTATATAGAACACCCCCATATACCTTCCTTCATGTAATTGGCTTGCTGCCTTTTCCCAAGTTTGTACAGACATAAATCAAATTAGAGGAGGTATGCAATAGGGGTTTTTATATTACTGAGATACCTTTTACTTTGTTTAATGGGATGCATACTATACTCGTGTATATATGCTCTAAGAAGCTAATAACACATGCAGACATTTTCTGAGAAGGAATTGAAAAAGAAATGACCAAGACATGGGGACATTAACCACTTCAGCCCCGGAGGTTTTGGCAGCTCAATGACCAGAGGACTTTTACAATTTGGCACTGCGCTGCTTTAACTGGTAATTGCGCGGTCATGCAATGTTGTACTCCATTGAAATTTGTGTCCTTTTTTTTCCCACAAATAGAGCTTTCTTTTGATGGTATTTGATTGCCTCTGTGATTTTTATTTTTTGCCATATAAATAGAAAAAGAGCGAAAATTTTGAAAAAAAAAATGATAATTTCTACTTTTTGTTATAAAAAAAATGAATAAACTCAATTTTAGTCAAACATTTAGGCCAAAATGTATTCAGCCACATGTCTTTGGTAAAAAATAATGTCAATAAGCGTATATTTATTGGTTTGCGCAAAAGTTATAGCGTCTACAAACTAGGGTACATTTTCTGGAATGTACGCAGCTTTTAGTTTCTGACTGCCTATCTCATTTCTTGAGGTGCTAAAATGGCAGGGCAGTACAACCCCCCCCCCCCAATGACCACATTTTGGAAAGTAGACACCCCAAGCTATTTGATGAGAGGCATGTTGAGTCCATGGAATATTTTATATTTTGCCATAAGTTGCGGGAAAATTATTTTTTTTTTTTTTGCACAAAGTTGTAACTAAATTATCTATTGCTCAAACATGCCATGGGCATATGTGAAATTACACCCCAAAATACATTCTGCTGCTTCTGCTGAGTACGGGGATACCACATGTGTGAGACTTTTTGAGAGCCACCCCTGCTGCCCCCATGCTTCGGCATATATGCTCTTTTTTTTTTAACTCTGGTGGTGAAATCACCTCCGACAGCGCTGGAGTCACGGCTTTATGTATCGTGGGAGCAAACGCTGTTGCTGTCAAGATAAATAAACCCGTGCTGCAGCTGAATGGCATACCTGCTAAGCAAATGATGGTTAACAATAAAACAAAGTAACATTACAGTATAATGCCCCGTACACACGGTCGGATTTTCCGATGGAAAATGTCCGATCGGAGCGTGTTGTCGGAAATTCCGACCGTGTGTGGGCTCCATCGGACATTTTCCATCGGATTTTCCGACACACAAAGTTGGAGAGCAGGAGATAAAATTTTCCGACAACAAAATCCGTTGTCGGAAATTCCGATCGTGTGTACACAAATCCGACGGACAAAGTGCCACGCATGCTCAGAATAAATAAAGAGATGAAAGCTATTGGCCACTGCCCCGTTTATAGTCCCGACGTACGTGTTTTACGTCACCGCGTTTAGAACGATCGGATTTTCTGACAACTTTGTGTGACCGTGTGTATGCAAGACAAGTTTGAGCCAACATCCGTCGGAAAAAATCCTAGGATTTTGTTGTCGGAATGTCCGAACAAAGTCCGACCGTGTGTACGGGGCATTACAGTAATGCCCTGTACACATGATCGGACATTGATCGGACATTCCGACAACAAAATCCATGGATTTTTTCAGACGGATGTTGGCTCAAACTTGTCTTGCATACACAGTCGCACAAAGTTGTCGGAAAATCCGATCGTTCTGAACACGGTGATGTAAAACACGTACGTTGGGACTATAAACGGGGCAGTAGCCAATAGCTTTCGTCTCTTAATTTATTCTGAGCATGCGTGGCACTTTGTGCATCGGATTTGTGTACACACGATCGGAATTTAACCGATCGGATTTTGTTGTCGGAAAATTTTATAGTCTGACTCAAACTTTGTGTGTCGGAAATTCCGATGGAAAAAGTCAGATGGAGCCCACACACGATCGGAATTTCCAACAAAACAATCCGATCGCACTTTTTCCGTCGGGAAATCCGACCGTGTGTACAAACGCTGTTGCTGTCAAGATATATAAACCGGTGCTGCAGCTGAATGGTATACCTGCTAAGCAAATGATGGTTAACAATAAAACAAACATTACAGTATAACATACCATACTTGCAAAGCAAATACAGTAAAACATAGTAAAAATAAAACAGAGAGAGATAGATATAGAACAATAGTGAGTGAACAGTAGAGCGGACAGTAGGGAGCGAACATACAGTGGGGACAGGAAGTATTCAGACCCCCTTAAATTTTTAACTCTTTGTTATATTGCAGCGGTTTGCTAAAATCATTTAAGTTCATTTTTTTTTTCCTCATTAATGTACACACAGCACCCCATATTGACAGAAAAACACAGAATTGTTGACATTTTTGCAGATTTATTAAAAAAGAAGAACTGAAATATCACATGGTCCTAAGTATTCAGATCCTTTGCTGTGACATTCATATATTTAACTCAGGTGCTGTCCATTTCTTCTGATCATCCTTGAGATAGGTCTATGCCTTCATTTGAGTCCAGCTGTATTTGATTATACTGACTGGACTTGATTAGGAAAGCCACACACCTGTCTATATAAGACCTTAAAGCTCACAGTGCATGTCAGAGCAAATGAGAATCATGAGGTCAAAGGAACTGCCTGAAGAGCTCAGAGACAGAATTGTGGCAAGGCGCAGATCTGGTCAAGTTTCCAAAAAAAATTCTGCTGCACTTAAGTTCCTAAGAGCACAGTGGCCTCCATAATCCTTAAATGGAAGACATTTGGGACGACCAGAACCCTTCCTAGAGCTATTTGTCCGACCAAACTGAGCTATTGGGGGAGAAGAGCCTTGGTGAGAGAGATAAAGAAGAACCCAAAGATCACTGTGGCTGAGCTCTAGAGATGCAGTCGGGAGATGGGAGAAAGTTGTAGAAAGTCAACCATCACTGCAGCCCTCCACCAGTCGGGGCTTTATGGCAGAGTGACCCGACGGAAGCCTCTCCTCAGTGCAAGACACATGAAAGCCTGCATGGAGTTTGCTAAAAAACACATGAAGGACTCCAAGATGGTGAGAAACAAGATTCTTTGGTCTGATGAGACCAAGATAGAACTTTTTGGCTTTAATTCTAAGCGGTATGTATGGAGAAAACCAGGCACTGCTCATCACCTGTCCAATACAGTCCCAATAGTGAAGCATGATGGTAGCAGTATCATGCTGTGGGGATGTTTTTCAGCTGCAGGGACAGGACGACTGGTTGCAATCGAGGGAAAGATGAATGCGGCCAAGTACAGGGATATCCTGGATGAAAACCTTCTCTAGAGTGCTCAGGACCTCAGACTGGACGAAGGTTTACCTTCCAACAAGACAATGACCCTAAGCACACAGCTAAAATAACGAAGGAGTGGCTTCACAACAACTCCGTGAATGTTCTTGAATGGCCCAGCCAGAGCCCTGACTTAAACCCAATTGAACATCTCTGGAGAGACCTAAAATGGCTGTCCACCAACATTTACCATCCAACCTGACAGAACTGGAGAGGAATGGCAGAGAATCCCCAAATCCAGGTGTGAAAAACTTGTTGCATCTTTCCCAAAAAGACTCATGGCTGTATTAGTTCAAAAGGGTGCTTCTACTAAATACTGAGCAAAGGGTCTGAATACTTAGGATCGTGATGTTTCAGTTTTTCTTTTTTAATATATCTGCAAAAATGTCAACAATTCAGTGTTTTTCTGTCAATATGGGGTGCTGTGTGTACATTAATGAGGAAAAAAAATGAAAAATGATTTTAGCAAATGGCTGCAATATACCAAAGAGTGAAAAAATGTAAGGGGGTCTGAATATTTTCCTCCCCCACTGTAAGAGAGAGAACGAGAGAGAGAGAGAGAGAGAGAGAGAGAGAAGAGAAATATAAACACAACAATTTTTGGCTTTTTTATTTTTTTTTTTGTGTTTTTGTGTGTTTTTTTTTTCACTTTTATAAAAACTGTAAAAAAAACTTCAAACTGAACGTTGCAGATTAGGGTCTCTCAAAATGTGATGGCCATCACATCTTTCGAGACCCCAAGACCCTGTGTTAGTGTGCCTATGACTGTGTGGTGCTGTACCCTACGCTAATGCCCTGTACACACGGGCAGACTTTTGGACCGAACTTGTCCACCGGAACGAATCCGTCGGACAATCCGACCGTGTGTGGGCTTCATTGGACTTCCGACGGACCTTTTCCGCTGAAAATCGGACGGACTTTAGATTGGAAACATGTTTCAAATCTTCTCGCCGGAACTCCACCGGAGCCATCGGGAAATCCGTTCGTCTGTATGCTGGTCCGACGGACCAAAATATGACACAGGGGCAGCTACAGCACCTGCCCGCGAAAATGGGACCGCGCTGGTTCTCGGCGACAGGGTACTGTACATCTCGCACTCGCTGCAATATGAAAAACACATTTTGCTGAATGCTGAGTAGGGTCGTGTGTGTGCAAGTCCGTTCATTCGGAAAGTCTGTCGGAAATCCGTCGGGAAGACTGTCGGACCTAGTCTGCCAAAAAGTCCGGTCGTGTGTACGCAGCATAATACTAGTGTGTGGTAGTGTTTGAAACATTCACCGATGCGGAGACCAGGTTGGTCAGGACAGGAGGAACAATAAAAGAGGGTGTCACTCCTAAATCCGCGTTTGCTGTAGACACAACATCTTCTTTGGGGCGTTCTTTGGATAGGGGTACCAGGGAGGACAAAAGGAAAATGCCTCTCATGCAGCCGGCTCACTGCATTTGCGTTGGGAAGTTGGGCAAGAGCACCGTCTGGAAACAGAAGGGCTCCGACGATCTCCTCCTGGAATTTCAGGAAGGATCCAGTCTGTCCTGAAGCTTTGTATAGCACAAAAGCGTTCAGCAAAGCCAATTGAAATTAATAAACAGACACTTTTTTGTACCAGCGTCTGGCCTTACAGGCAATTAGGTACGGCGCCAACAACTGGTCTTTGAGGTCCACCCCTCCCATGTTAAGGTTGTATTCGTGGACACAGAGGGGTTTCTCCACAACACCAGTCGCCGTAGGAATTTGGACTGTCGTGTCTGCGAGGACAGAACGAAAAACATTCCGTGAATCCCTCCACTTTGCTGCTAACAAATTATTACACTTCAAGCAGGCTCTCTCCCCCCGTCTAAGTCGGGATTCTACAAGCTGTTGGGGGAAGCCCGTGCGATTAGATCGCACGGTGCCACATGCGCCAATTCCACAATCAAAAAGGTGACTAAAAAGTGGCACGCTCGTGTAATGATTGTCCACGTACAAGTGGTACCCCTTTCCGAATAAGGGTGACACCAAGTCCCACGCTATCTTACCAGCGCTCCCTATGTTATCTGGGCAGTTCTCCGGCTCTACGTGACTATCTTTTCCCTCATAAACAATAAAACTACATGTATAACCTGTAGCTTGTCACAGAGCTTATACATCTTGACCCCGTATCTGGCACGCTTGCTGGGAAGATACTGTTTGATAGACAAGCAGCCAGAAAACTTAATCGGGGACTCAGACAACTTGATCGGGAGTAAACAAGGCAGCAAAACGTTGGTTGAAGTGGTTTACGAGGGGCCGAATTTTGTAGGGCCGATCAAATCCAGGGTCACCCCGAGGATGACAGAGTTCATTATCATTGAAATGCATGAACTGCAAGATCTGCTCTTATCATGTCCTTGTCATAGAGGCAGAGAACACAGGCGTATGGTGAATTGGGTCAGTGGACCAATATGAGCGCAACTCACTCTTTTTAGTTACGCCCTTGAGAAGGGATAGGCCCAGGAAGGTCTTAAATTTGGAGACCGTAATTTGTCTCCAATCTCTGGCAAGGGTCAGCTGGGGATTAGTAGCGATGAATTGACCAGCATACAAATTGCTTTTGTCCACAATAGATCTATAGAGATCTTCGGTGAAAAACAGCGAATAAAAATCAAGTGACAATAAATTAACTGTTTCCACCTGAATTGCGGGTTGGCCAGTGAATGGGGGAAGTATGGGTGCTGCAGAAGTGGTGGGTTCCAAATTAGGATTGGCGAATGCAGCAGGAAGGGCACTATGGGCTCGATGGGCCTGTGTTTGTCTTCTTCTTGGTGGCACACTCGTGCTTGCCAGCTTGAACTGCACTTATGGGACTCGCCACGTCACCAAGTGTTACTGCAGTGCTGGATGTACAACTAGGATGTACTAGGCCGCTGGTGCTTGCCAGTTCATCAGAAGGAATAGCGGCGCTAGTACTGGCTCTCTGCTCCATACGAGAGCCCTGCGGTTCTTGCACCTCAACGACAGCAGAAGAAGATCGGGGTCTGGTACGCCTGACCTTGGCAGGGACCACAACTCCGTCGTCAGAGCTATCTGTCAGGTTGCCGCTGTCGTCTACAGGATTGTATTCTGAGCCTGAATCTGACAGATGAGTGACTTCCTCTTCACTATCTGTCATGCTCAGAAACGTGTAGGCCTCTTCACTACTGTACCTTCGATTTGACATTTTGGTTTCTAAATTTACTGGTACAGTAGTGAGACTCACAGGTAAAAAAAAAAGGTCCTGACTGTTAGCAACTGATTCAAATGCTACCAAAAAAACTGTTAGCGTTCGCAGGGATCAGGCCTGACTCTGCAAACGCTGCAGTTATGTGTTTTGTGTTTTGTAAGTGACAGTGATCGATTGATACTGTACTTGGGTGGGCTGGGCTGGGCGGAGGGGCTAAACGCAGGTGCTAGCAGGTATCTGGGCTGATCCCGCTAACACTGCGTTTTTGGGAACCCTAAACTGCTGGGGACGCTAGTATAGATCTGATCAGATCAGATATTGATCCATTCAGACACTATACTGCTAAGGGAGGCGTATGGTGCGTGCGTGGGTGTTAGCAGTACTGGCACTAATCTGACGCTGCCTGGGGCGATGGGGACCCTATCTGACACTAAAACCTAACTTTGATTACCCACCGGGTGATCAGGGGGTTAAACCTTTATTGGGTAAAATACGGTGTGTGCCCTGATGCTATAAAAAAAAAACTAGCTAAACTGCATCACCCGTGACACTTATACTGTGATCACAGGTGACAGGGGTAATCAAGGGGTTAAGCCTTTATAGGGGGGGGGGATCCCTAGACCTATCTGGGTCTAAGACTAATTACCCTAACACTGATTTTTGTCACTAATGACACTAGTACAGCAATCAAAAAAAAAAATCTGATTGCTGTACTGGGTGACACAGTGACAGGTGGTGAAGGGCTTAACTGGGGGGGTGATTGGGGGTGAATTGTCTGCCTACGTGACCTGGTGTCAGTGTAGTGTTGTGCAACTCACGTTTAGATGCTCTTTCCTCTCGGTCTGAAACAGAAAAGACCGACACGAGGAGAGATGACATCACTTCCCCTGTCAGTGTTTACAGTTACAGACAGGGGAAGGATATTATTCGTCAGGAGCGATCACCAGGTCCAGGCCAGAAATCATTGGCCTGGGCCTGGGGATTGATTGAATCCGATCGTCGCGGCCAGCGGGGGGGAGCGCCCACTGGCTGCACACGGAACGTACAGATACGTGATTCATGCAGCAGGGCCAACCTGCAACAGTATAACTGCGGCGGCTGGTCTGGAACTGGTTAAAGGTGCCAACTAGTGTATTACATGATCAAGAAAATGTCTCCAAAATGATCTCCAATGAATAAGATCAGTATTCATTAATATTAAGACATAAAACTTCACTATTAAAGTATTGTACACCCTGGAACCTGCATCTACAGTATACATACAGTATAGCCTCTGTAGCAGAGTGTCTCCGAGGGAGCATAGAAAGGTCCTGTTTGAGGTTTACACATCTCCCAGGCTCCTCTCATAGACATTTAGAGATCTTTGATCCTTAGTCCAGGTCGGGTTTTGTTCCTCTCTCCAGGGGCAATTTACACTTACCTGGAAGCTGCAGTCAATGCTCTCAAACCTGGGAAACAGGCAAGCCATGTCAGAGAGAGCTGCAATATTGATATAAGCTGTAAAAGTGCATCTTTGGAGACTGACAAGCACTAGGCTTGCTCAGCCTTGTAGTCAGGATTTGGGTTTGTGTAGTTTGTTCCAGGACATGGCTAGCATTTTGGTTTTGACATTTTTGCCCTGTTACTTTGTTGAAGACTGTACAACACCTGTAAATAGACTTGTAAATAGCACAAATAAACACAGCACTGTTTGTCACTACCTCACTGGACTAGTATCTGTGACCATAAGTATGCTCACCCCAGGGAGCTTTGTCCCTGCTACATATCTCCATTTTATACCTCCTAGTGATATCCCATTGGATATAAATGCTATAACAGTCAGACATATTGTTTCACTGATCCAAAGGTGAATAATAATACTTCATAATATTAAGTTTATGAGCTCCAAAAAATAGCTCTCTAATTTATACATATTCTTGCGCTTGATAATTTGTACACCAACTTACATTTCATGTGTATTCACTGCACTTCCAAAATTTGATAAAAATTAGTTTCTGGCACGAAGACCACGTACCTGATGTGAGACCGAAGTAGTGGGGAGGTCTCCCTTGCATCTCGGGTCCTTAAAGCCTCTGGAGATGGAGACAGAGACTTGGTGGGGACACTGAGTGGCAGGGGTGCCAAGGGTGCGGAGCACCGTGCAAGCCTTAGTCCGAGATCCGAGCCAAGGTCAAGTCCAGTTGGGCAACAAGCATGAAAGGGTTAATCAGAAGAAGAATGGTCGAGATCCAAGCCGGGGTCGGTTCCAATCTGGCAGCTGAGTACAAAAGGGCCAAAGAAGTAGAATGGTAAAGGTACAAATCCGAGGTCAATGGCAAGCAGCAATCAAGAGCAGTCAAACAGGTTTCCAGGTCACAACAGGTTCAGCTAGATCACACACTAGCACAGGAACAAGGGGGGACTGAAAATAATCCAGCAATTTGGTAGTGTCTGGACTTATATAGGGAAATTTGAGGTCACTTTCTGTGCGCCTCCTGGGTATTTTCCCGCCTTTTTCCATCAGGCTAAAGTCACTTCCTGTGCGCGTCCTGGACATTTCCCTGCCCTTTTCGATCAAGTCTTCTGCGCAGATGCAGGTTGGCGCCCTGAGGCGTCTTTGGCGCATGCTCTGTTGGCACGGATTTCCTCTTGCGGCAACGCGCCATTGGTGCATGCGTAGTAAGCCGTGGACTCTTACAGTTTCCCTATAGGACAGGGGTCTTCGGAAACATCAATGGAGGATTGCATGGGAGGTATATCAATCTTGACACAGCATAGTTGCAAAGGAGCAAATGAACCAATCTATTCTAGGTATCTGCTGCACAAACTTTCAAGAATATAACTGCTAAACACTCACCACTTTAAAAAACTTGATGCAATCATTGTTAATAGACTCTCTTACAAAAGGGTTCACATAGTATTAGTCCCCCCCCAAAAAAATTCAAAAATATACAAAAATATACAAAATATACAATATACAAAAAATTGCTCCTCTTTATCAATTGGTGATATGTTAACACAGCACTGTTCTCCCTGCATTGTACTCACTAGTTGTCCAGTTACCACAATATGTCTGGCCTCTCTAGTTTTAAATGGACACATTGCCAGCTCCTTTATACAGTCAGCTCCATAAATATTGGGACATCAACACAATTCTAATCTTTTTGGCTCTATACACCATCACAATGGATTAAAAACGAAACAAACAAGATGTGCTTTAACAGCAGACTTTCAGCTTTAATTTGAGGGTATTTACATCCAAATCAGGTGAACAGTGTAGGAATTACAACAGTTTGTATATGTGCCTCCCACTTTTTAAGAGACCAAAAGTAATGGGACAATTGGCTGCTCAGCTGTTCCATGGCCAGGTGTGTGTTATTCCCTCATTATCCCATTTACAAGGAGCAAATAAAAGGTCCAGAGTTCATTTCAAATGTGCTATTGCATTTGGAATCTGTTGCTGTCAACTCTCAATATGAGATCCAAAGAGCTGTCACTATCAGTGAAGCAAGCCATCATTAGGCTGAAAAAAACAAAACAAACCCATCAGAGAGATAGCAAAAACATTAGGTGTGGCCAAATCAACTATTTGGAACATCCTTAAAAACAAAGAACGCACCGGTGAGCTCAGCAACACAAAAGACCCGAAGGACCACGGAAAACTACTGTGGTGGATGACCGAAGAGTTCTTTCCCTGGGGAAGAAAACACCCTTCACAACAGTTGGCCAGATCAAGAACACTCTCCAGGAGGTAGGTGTATGTGTGTCAAAGTCAACAATCAAGAGAAGACTTCAGAGGGTTCACCACAAGATGTAATCCATTGGTGAGCCTCAAAAACAGGAAGGCCAGATTAGAGTTTACCAAACAACATCTAAAAAAGCATTCAAGGTTCTGGAACAACATCCTATAGACAGATGAGACCAAGATCAACTTGTACCAGAGTGATGGGAAGAGAAGAGTATGGAGAAGGAAAGGAACTGCTCATGATCCAAAGTATACCATCTCATCAGTGAAGCATGGTGGTGGTAGTGTCATGGCGTGGGCATGTATGGCTGTCAATGGAACTGGTTCTCTTGTATTTATTGATGATGTGACTGCTGACAAAAGCAGCAGGATGAATTCTGAAGTGTTTCGGGCAATATTATCTGCTCATATTCAGCAAAATGCTTCAGAACTCATTGGACGGCGCTTCACAGTGCAGATGGACAATGACCTGAAGCCTACTGCGAAAGCAACCAAAGAGTTTTTTAAGGGAAAGAAGTGGAATGTTATGCAATGGCCAAGTCAATTACCTTACCTGAATCTGACTGAGCATGCATTTCACTTGCTGAAGACAAAACTGAAGGGAAAATGCCCCAAAAACAAGCAGGAACTGAAGACAGTTGCAGTAGAGGCCTGGCAGAGCATTACCAGGGATGAAACCCAGCGTCTGGTGATGTCTATGTGTTCCAGACTTCAGGCTGTAATTGACTGCAAAGGATTTGCAACCAAGTATTAAAAAGATAAAGTTTGATGGATGATTGTTAATCTGTCCCATTACTTTTGGTCCCTTAAAAAGTGGGAGGGACATATACAAACTGTTGTAATTCCTACACTGCTCACCTGATTTGGATGTAAATACCCTCAAACTAAAGCTGAAAGTCTGCAGTTAAAGCACATCTTGTTCGTTTCATTTCAAATCCATTGTGGTGGTGTATAGAGCCAAAAAGATTAGAATTGTGTCGATGTCCCAATATTTATGGACCTGACTGTATGTACCCTTGTTGGAACTAAATTTGAAACAAAGGAAATTCCCCTAGTGGACTTTAAAGGCACATTTAAGAAAACATTTAGAAAAATATATGAAGTAAATACCAGTTTATTTATTACAAAAAATCATCGAGTGAATATCACACAATCACGTAATTAAAAACAAGGAATGCAGTTCCATAGATACAAAACTAGTGATACCAATACATTAGTACCCGACGCGTTTCGGAGTTACTTATGCCTCCTCCTTCAGGGGTGATTGTAGGATTTGCAACAGAATTGTAATGGTATCTATAGGTATTGGTTTATGCATTCCAGAAAGGGTTTAAAAGAACATAAATGTACTGACACATACTGCCCATCAGACGCATTCCCTGGTCATAGTGTGTAGAGCTTTAGTAGAGTATAACAAAAATATTCATATAGCCACTGTCGAGGTGGAAATGGATAGGTATGAATATATGAGGTAATTTATTCTTCCTTCCAATGGAAAGAGAGGCCCATTAGTCGAGGGCGTATAACAGTTTAGATCTGAGATCACACTGGGGCCGAATGTGTATCCTGGTCCGCCTATAGTATGGAGGACAGTAGCTGATGGTGGGTGTGGATCAGGTAAGGCCCAGATCACGTATATCACAGCAGCTCACACCAATAGCGTCCTGTCTGCTGCAGACAGGACGCTATTGGTGTGAGCTGCTGTGATATACGTGATCTGGGCCTTACCTGATCCACACCCACCATCAGCTACTGTCCTCCATACTATAGGCGGACCAGGATACACATTCGGCCCCAGTGTGATCTCAGATCTAAACTGTTATACGCCCTCGACTAATGGGCCTCTCTTTCCATTGGAAGGAAGAATAAATTACCTCATATATTCATACCTATCCATTTCCACCTCGACAGTGGCTATATGAATATTTTTGTTATACTCTACTAAAGCTCTACACACTATGACCAGGGAATGCGTCTGATGGGCAGTATGTGTCAGTACATTTATGTTCTTTTAAACCCTTTCTGGAATGCATAAACCAATACCTATAGATACCATTATAATTCTGTTGCAAATCCTACAATCACCCCTGAAGAAGGAGGCATAAGTAACTCCGAAACGCGTCGGGTACTAATGTATTGGTATCACTAGTTTTGTATCTATGGAACTGCATTCCTTGTTTTTAATTACGTGATTGTGTGATATTCACTCGATGATTTTTTGTAATAAATAAACTGGTATTTACTTCATATATTTTTCTAAATGTTTTCTTAAATGTGCCTTTAAAGTCCACTAGGGGAATTTCCTTTGTTTCAAATTTGAATTTAGGATGTGGCACAATTAGCAGATAACTGGTCGATCAAAACTTTTTGCTCTTGTTGGAACTAAACACCATCCACAGCCCACTGGCAGCAGTGACTTAGTTCAATGCTTGCGGGAACCATGTAGCATGTGCTCCAACAGGTCATGCATACATAATGATATTAGTGTATTTTTAGCAGAAATATTGTTTTTAAATTTGGGGGGTAGGGGCTGTCAGGTAGACTGTACACTGCCCTGTGATTTCTAACAGCAGCCCTGCTTGCCAGCATATTACCTTTCTTTACAAAATAATTACCAGCCAGAAAATAGATTGTTGCTTGGCTGCAACACATTGGGGGGTTATTTACGAAAGGTAAATCCACTTTGCACTGCAAGTGCACTTGGAAGTGCAGTCGCTGTAAATCTGAGGGGAAGATCTGAAATGAGTGGAAGCTCTGCTGATTTTATTATCCAGTCATGTGCAAGCTAAAATGCTGTTTTTTATTTTCCTTGCATGTCCCCCTCAGATCTACAGTGACTTTACTTTCAAGTGCACTTTCAGTGCAAAGTGGATTTACCTTTTGTAAATAACCCCCATTGTATCATTCGTATTTAAATGGTCCAAAAATAATGTAGCAGACTCCTCTCTTTGTGCCAAATTACAAAAAACATCAACTATATACCTATGTCAGGATACAACATGGCACAGGTATATAGAAAGAACATCACAAGTAACAAACTTACGTTCTCACCCAACCCCTACCCCTCAGATGCAGATTGGCATAAGAGGATGGGAGAACATGTGCCCATAGATGTTATTATGCAAATTGAAGTCCAGGAGTTTCAGAACAAACTTGTTGAATGGCCATTGATCCTGGCAACATTCCTGTAAAAATGTATTTAACTCCTAGCCCTCTAATATGTGGGTTACTGATTTATAAAGATTCAATGTCAGTTGCAACCAACCATGTTGTATCTGGAATATAGTTCCCCTTGATTGATTGTAAAAGGTGTATTGAATTCTTAGTATACAACAGTAAACTGGATATGTGCGGCCTGTGACATAGGTCAATTAAACTACTTGCATTCTCAATCAAACTACCATGGTCTGAGATGATAGGATGGGCAGGATGTTGTACTAAGAGTGATTTTGGCAGTCTTGGTAACCTCCCATGTTTAAGAGAATTGTAGTCTTTCATAGGTGTTGCAAGGAACTGATTATTAAACTCTTTTACTTTAGATGAATGAACCTTTTTGTACAATTGTTTGCCGTGTAACAATTTTAGAGACATCAATTCATACTGCGCATTGCTAAGAATAAGGGCTCATCCACACAGGAGGCCAGGGGCGGTAAAAGAAGGCAGTTGAGACATGTTTCTACCTCCCCCTGACCACCCACCTTAACAAGATGCAAATGCTGTGCCCTTTGCTTGCTTTGCCTTATCACTGTGGCAAAAAAGGAAACCCCCTGATTAGGCAGACAGTACTGGTGCTGAATGGGACCCATTAAAGTTAATGTTGCCGTGCCACAACCACCCTGCAACTGTGTGCAATGCACATGGTTGCAGTGTGGTGGTTGAGCCTTTTTAGGGTTAAAACAGGTGGAGAGGAGGCAACATATGGCCTCACCCTGCCTGTTAATCTCCCTCTGAAAAGCATTCTTTTTCATTTAAAGAGTTTTTTATTGAGTACACCGGTTAGGGCAAAACAAGACCAACATTGACAGTTTGTACATTGAGGGTAGACCGAAACATAAACCAAAAACACAGCATCAATATACTATATGAGGGTGACATGTCGGCTGGCGCCAAAAATAGCGCCAGCTCACCCACATTAACCATAAAGTACTACAATGTACATTAAAAAGGCAATATGCTCGCCCCAAGTCAGGTGCCCCCACACAAGTTTTTCAAGTAATAAAGAGGACATAACAGTACGGAAAACTGAAGACAGGAAAGAAGACATGAACATGGTAAGAACTGATAAGATAAGGCAGGTTTAAAAGAGAGAAAGGGTGGAAGAACAGTAAGGGGGTAGGCGAGAAGAAAAAAAAAAAACCCACATGCTCTATCACTGTAGCTCTACTGATGGGGTCACAAAGGTGTTGTAATCCTGAGAAAATCGGAAATCGTGCCAGTGAAACCAGGTTTTGTTGAATTTTTCCTCCTTACGTTGTAATGCAGCCGTCAATTGTTCCATCAGGTTAATTTCATTCACCACAGCTATCCACTGTCCAACTGACGGGGGATCTGAGCATTTCCATTTTTGCGGAATGCATATTTTAGCGGCGTTTAGAAGGTGTATTAAGAGGGACTTCTTATAACGACGTCTCAACATCGGGGTAAGGTGGAGCAGGCACTGAGCCGGATCATCTGCTAGTGTAATGTCCGTCAGTCTAAGAGCTATGCGCCTAATGTCTTCCCAAAAGGGACGAACCCGGGGGCATGTCCAGAAAATGTGCAGTAATGATCCGTCTGGATGCTGACAACGCCAGCAGGAGGAAGGAACTGAAGGGTAGATTTTGTGGAGAAGCTTGGGCACTCTATACCATCGAGTCATTATCTTAAACCCAACCTCCTGGAACCTGCTCGCAATTGAGGAGCGGTGTGCAAAGTATAAAATTCGTTCTCTCTCTTCCTCTGAGAAGGCTCGACTCAGGTCATTCTCCCATTTCCGTAAATAATGAGGTATAAAGCCGTCCTGAGGGTCGACTAGAATCCCATACATTAAGGACAGTAAGTACGCTTGTATTTCCTTTCCACATAACTAGTGGATGGCACGAACTTCGAGGAGGTAAGGAAGTGTCTGATCTGCGTTGCTCTCCATCTATCTAATGGTGGCGATAGCATTGCTTGTATTTCCTCGATGGTGCGCCATCGACCCTCATGATGAAAGTCTTGAAACCTAAATCTGTTAATTATCAGAAATTCCCTAAACCTCCTCCCCGATAGACTACATGGGAACTCCTGAGCGCCAATTACCGGTGACAAAGGTGAGGGAGTGTGGGAGACCAATGTGACACAACCTGTTTTAGCTGCCACCGACACCGTAGTCCCAATCAAAGGGTGGGATTTCAGGGGTACTGGCAAGGCTGAAGTCTGCCACAACAAAGTTGGGAGCGGGAGAGATGTCATTGCCTGCTCCACCCCCACCCACTCCTTCTCTGAGGCATGCTTGGCCCAATCTAGGGCTCTAGTTAGATGAACCGCCTGGTAGTATTTAAACGGGTCTGGGAACCCCAAGCCGCCCTGGTCTTTTGGTAAGGACAGGATATGATGAGACAATCTTTTTACTTTGTAGCCCCATAAGAAATTCAAAAATTCCCCTCTGACAGAGCGAAGGAAGTGATTTGGGACCGTTATTGGCAATGTTTGGAGGAGATATAATAATTTTGGCAAAACCGCCATCTTTAAAATACTGTTCCTTCCGAACCAGGAGAAAGTATTCTTGTGCCAGCGCTGGAGATCTCGTAGAGAGGCAAGCCAGGGGACGTAATTCTCTTGGAAGACTGCTGGCACTGAGGGTGTAAGGTAAACGCCCAGATATTTCATTTTTTGGCGTGCCCATGAGAAGGGGAAATTCTGTTGAATAATATTGAGAGTCTCCTTGGGTAAATTAATGTTTAGCGCCTCTGATTTGTGCACATTCATTTTATAATTAGAAAGAGCAGAGTATGTCTTGAGCGCCTGTAGTAAATTGGGGATAGAAGTGACGGGACTTGTCACAAAAAATAATAAATCATCGGCGTAAGCCGCAACTTTATGCTGTGTGTTGCCGGTGCTAACGCCCTTTATATTTTGGTCATTCCTAATGTGAGCTAGCAGGGGTTCTAGTACCAATATGAATATTAAAGGTGACAGTGGGCATCCCTGTCTTGTCCTGTTGCTCAAGGGAAAGGGGGCTGAAATTGCTTCATTGGCTCGGACTGCTGCTGAGGGTTGGGAGTAGATTGCCTCTATCCATTGACACATATGGGGCCCTAGGCCAAGGTGCTTCAGCGTGCGTTTCATAAAGAGCCAGTTGACCCGGTCGAAGGCTTTCTCCGCGTCAGCTGAAATCAGCAACATTGGAGTTTTCCTGGACCGGGTCAAGTGGATAAGATTCAAGGCCCTAATTGTATCATCCCTGGCTTCCCTAGTTGGGACAAAACCTACTTGGTCGTAATGGATTAATTTGGGGACAAAGGAGATCAGGCGGTTAGCTAATATTTTGGTAAATATCTTGAGGTCCGTATTCAATAAACATATTGGGCGGTAGTTTGCACAGTCTGTCGCATCTCTACCCTCTTTAGGGATCAGGACTATGTGAGCAAATAAGGAGTCCCTAGGGAGTGGGGTCCCGTCCAGGAGCGCATTGTAGGCTTGTACAAAACGCGGCACCAAGTGCGATGCAAACGTCTGATAATAAAGCAGGGGAAAACCATCGGGTCCCGGTGCTTTGTGAGCTTCCATACCTTTGATGGCTTTGAGCACTTCTTGTTCTGTAATATGGCCTTCCATTTCCTCCCTCTCCTGAGACGTCAACGTGGGAACACCTGAAGTGAGCAGGTATTCGTCTATTAACGAATTATGAGTCTGCGATGTAGGCTCTGTTACCGTAGGGGTCAAATTGTAAAGTTTCTCGTAATAACTGCGAAAGCAGTTGGCAATCTCTTGTGATTTGAAGATTTTTTGGCCCGAAGGAGACGTCAGAGAGGGGATATAGGAACGTGTCGTGGTCTCACGTAATGCACGGGCTAGGGGTCTGCCGGGTTTACCTCCAAATTCATAGAATAGTCTCCGTGAGTATATGAATTTGGTTTTTGCTTTAGCCATCAGGAGAGAGTTAAGGGAGTCACGTAAGTTCTGTAGATCTACAGCAACGTCTCGGGCTAGAGATAGTTTATGTTGCTTTTCCAGGACCCCAATGCGCTCCAAGAGAGAGTCCACTTCTCGTTGACTGTCTTTCTTGACTTTAGCTCCCAATTTTATAAGTACTCCCCTGACTACACATTTGTGTGCCTCCCAAAACAAGCAAGGCGAGGACACCGAAGCTGTATTGGTTGCAAAGTAAGCTTTAATCTCCTCCTCCACCATTTTTGCATATGGTGGCTGCTGGATCAAGCTCTCATTTAACCGCTATGACCCTGGTTGATGTGGCCGCCCCCCTCCCAACATGAGTGTCAGTAAAATTGGTGCGTGATCCGAGAGGGATCTCACCCCTATACTGCTGGAGGACACTAAAGGAAGGGCCGATTGGTGTATTAGAAAGTAAGCCAGTCTCGAGTAAGAATTATGGGGGGACGAAAAAAAGGTATAGTCCCTAGTGTCGCTGTGTGTGATCCTCCACGCGTCCACCAAGTGAACAGCTGTCAAGGCTTTCTTAATCCGACGAAGGGCCGCATACGACAGATGCGAGGAACCCGTGGAGGTGTCCAACAGGGGGTCCAAGGCTACGTTTAGGTCACCTCCCAAAATCACCTGTCCCTCTGCAAAGTCAGTCAGTTTGTCCAAGCAGTCCTCAATAAAGCCCACCTGACCTATGTTGGGGGCGTAGATGTTGGCTAGTGTAACAACCTGCCCATAGATTGAACCCTTCACAAAGATGTAACGTCCCAGATTGTCACTGAAGACAGCTGACATCGACCAAGTCACATTTTTAGAGATGAGAACACTTACCCCCCGAGATTTAGAGTCTGGGGAGCAGCTGTGGTAAACAAAAGGGTACCTGAAGTTCCCGAATCTTGGGGGTTTTGAAGCCTTAAAATGAGTCTCCTGGGGGAAGGCTACGTGGGCACGATTTCTCCAAATCTCACCCAGCACCTGCGACCTCTTCTCTGGGATATTCAGCCTGTGGGCATTCAGGGAGAGCATGGTAACTTTTGGCATGGTGATGAACGAAGTATTCCCTGAAAAAAAAAAAAAGGGGGGGGGGAGGAGAGAGAGAGAGAGAGAGAGAGAGAGAGAGGGGAAGGGGAAGGAAAAGGAGAAAGAGAAAGAAATAGAGGAAGAGAGAGAGAAAGGTAGATAAGTAAACCACCTGTCAGGAACACTCCCTCAAGGGTGGTAGCACAAATTCACAACGATATATACACTTGTACCTGAAAGATCTGGTAAACACAAGACTAATATATGGTCTCCACCTAAAAACGCAGGTGGAGAATGGGCCTATGTGGGGGAAGTGTTGACCGTGGCGAACCCGATTACACACATGGGCCTCCCCGGGCCAAGGTGAAGTAACAGTAAGTCACGGGGACCTTAAACATAGCGATCTGACCAGGGCCTGAAGCTATCCACTGAACCACTCCCCGCAAGTATAAAAATGAGGAATATAAAAGAAACTGAATGCACAGTTATTTAGGGACCGACCGGATCCCGGGACCCAAATACCAACCGTTTGAGTGGGATTGGGTTTGCGGTTGTCATATAAGATGCAGGGAGCAGTGCAATGGCCGCTTGTGGCAGGATAACTTATAGAAAAACGGAGCTAAAAAATTCAGCAGAAAACAGCTTAATGTATTTGTAACCTTAACATGTTATGAAATGCCCCCAAAACCTCCCTGATCAGGCCACCCAACCATGGGAACTGGGGTAAAAGGGGCAAGTCCTTATATGCCATCCCGTTGGCAGAGGAACCTGGAAGAGGGTGAGCTGGAAACCGAGTACAAAGCCGCCCCATATCAACTGAATGTCAATCAGATCTCGCCCATCCCTCCGCTTAGACATATAACTCTGGATCTTTGGGTGTCCTGGCCTGTAAGGTTAAAGTTAGCCAGGATGTAACCAGCGGGAGCGAAGTTTCATAACCGAGGGGTATAGGCTATAGGTAGAACCGTGCAATGTCCTCTTTGGAAGTTCACAGGGCACTTGATGGCTGTCACAGTTCCGGATCAGAAGGGTGGATGTGAGCCTGACCAGAGACCGCACCACTGGAGCGAGACCTTCTGCGCCTTTGGGGCAAGGGATTGGATATCTGTGGAACTGGATCATCAAGGAGGACATCCAACCAATTGGGTACGGTGATCGGGTCAGACCCCAAGAACAAAAAGAGCTCAGGGAGTTGGTCCGGTGACCTCAGGGTAAATTGGCGATTTTCCTTCTTTACTTGCACATAAAATGGGAAGCCCCAGGTATATGTAGCTCCAGATTCGCGTATAGCAGTTAGGAGGGGTCTAACTGCCCTGCGCATCCCTAGGGTAGCACGGGACAGATCTGGCAGGAGTTGAATAGAAGCGCCATCAAAGTCAATAGGACCCCTGTGCCAAGCCTTCCGGAGGATCAGATCTTTCTCTTTATAGTAGTGGACGCGACACAGAACATCCCTTGGGCGTCCGCTAGCAGGGGTCATGCCCGGAGACACTCTGTGTACTCTGTCCAACTCAATCTCTGTGGTTGGGGCTCTATCAAGGTAGGAGTTAAAAATGGACGTAATAGTCACAGCAAGGTCCCCGGGAGCCGTGGCTTCCGGTAGACCCCTGATCCTAATGTTATTCCTCCTGCTCCTGTGCTCGATATCTTCTGACCTTAGTCGGACTTGGAGGAGTTGGGATCTATGGTGGGACACTGTGGATTCCAAATCAGTGATGCGGGTCTCCTGTGAAGCTTGATCTGAGGCAATAGCAGTGACCCTATTATCAGTGTGGGTGACCTGAGCCCGAAGATCCTCCACCTCTCTCTTGAGGGAGGATTCAATACGTTGAGCCCAGTGATCTAGCTCCTGTCTAGTGGGGAGAGTGGCTAAGCTGTGTTGAATCTGCTTCAGGGCTTCTAAAGGGAGTAACTCTTCAGTGCCGTGCCTGTCTTCAGCGGCGGCATGTGAGGGAGACAGGCTTAGGCTTGGTGAGGAGATCGGAGAGCAGTCTCTCACCTCATCTGTGGGAGCCTCTGGTGAAGCAGTGAGGCTTGATCGTGGGGAAGGTCTGTTCGCCACTGCGCGGCTTGTGGTCGGAGGCGCCGGCGCCATGTTGGCTGTGGCCGACTCCACAAGGACCGGTGTTTCTGGGTCCCGGGAGCCAAAGTAGCGTGTGATTACCGCCGATGTTCGGGGCCGCGGGACGCTCTGGGACCTCCTCCTTCTGGGCATCAGTCGGGTGACTGTCTCATATAGTGAAACGGCCGCGGGGATAGCTCCGTGTGTCGGGAGCTCAGGAATCAGCGTCCGGACTCCGCCATGGCCAGCCACGCCCCCCCCTGAAAAGCATTCTACCGCAGATGACTTTTCAGAGGGACAAAAGGGGCTGTGGCACATAAGAAGTGCCCTAACTATATTCCCTCCTTTGGTCATGAACTGAGTCACTATTTTTCTATGCATAAGCAGGGCTTTTTTTCTCAGAGAAAAAGGTGCAGGAACTCAACCATGCCGCCACACACACATACCTGCCAAATGGCATCAAATAGTAGCTCTTCCCTCTGCATATAACCCCTCCCTCCACTTCACTCATCTTCTCCCCCCTCCTTAAAAGCTCCATCATCTGTCATATGTCTTAACTTTGTTGCAATATTAAGCTGAAGCACCTATCCGGCTGTAGTACCTCCCAGCATACTATACTATACTACAGTCACTTGCAAGGGAGATCATGCAGTAGGAGCATCAACAACTGGTCACCAGGGAAAAAATTAAGACCACAGAGGGTGCAGCCTACCACACACCCTCTCCTGCCCATGACTGCACTGAACCCTGGGCACCTGCTCTGTATCTCCCATGTCCCTGTCCGGCACTTAGTGGGATCTGCGCAGGAGATCTGACCTGTGGGAGCTACTGGGAGATAAGCTATCACGTAAATGCAGAAGCTGGACTTCAATGTTACCAAGTGATAGTGGTGAGCAGGGAGCAGAAGACCTGAGCCAGAGGTGGTGGAACTGAGTTCCCCCTAGTTCCTGCTGAAAAAAAGCCCTGTGCATAAGCATGACTGAAAATATATTTAGAAAGGGTACAACCCATAAGGGTTGAGAATACAAATGTTTCCCATAATTTTCTTAATACAATATCTTGCTTCCAAACAACAATCTATTTTCTGGACTTTAATATCTTTGTAAAGGAAGATAACATGTACGTTAGCAAATAGCCTATACAGTAAGCTGGCCACCAGCCACACAGCCTTACATGCACATAACGAAAATTCAACTTCATTACTAAGGAGCTTGTATTCATAATGAAATTGTTTAGAAGGTAGCAATTTTCAGAGATAAATACATTGAGAGACAGAGTGTATACATGGGGCTATAGCAAAATCCTATTGAAACAAGCTTTTAAAAGGCAAGACGTAAAACTGTGCAATCACTTTTATTCAACCATAACCCTATCAAAGAGGGGAATATAGGTAAGTTAAATACGAGGTAAACTAGGCAACGTACAGTTAGGTCCATACATGTTTGGACACAGGCACGATTTTAGTTTTTTTCAGGTATTTACCAAAACATATTCAAGCTAAAGTTATATAATGGATATGGGCTGAAAGTGCACACTCTTAGGTTTATTTGAGGGTATGGAAATCCAAAATCGGAGGAAGGGTTTAGGAATTACAGCTCTTAAGAATAGCCACCCCCAGCCTTTTTCAAGGGACCAAAAGTAATTGGACAATTGAATCAAAAGCTGTTTCATGGCCAGGTGTGGGCTACTCCTTTTTATTTCTTCATCAATTAAGCAGGTAAAGGGTCTGGAGTTCATTCTAAGTGTAGTATTTGCATTTGGAAACTATTGCTGTGAACCTACATCATGTGTTCAGAGGAGCTGTCCATGCATCAGAGAGTAAACAGCAACATTAGGAGTGGCCAAATCAACAGTTTGGTACATTCTAAGGAAAGATGAATGCACTGGTGAGCTCAGCAACATAAAAAAGCCTGGACATCCACGGAAGACAACAGTGGTGGATGATCACAGGAGCCCCTCTATGGCAAAAAAAACCCATTCACAACATCCAGACAAGTGAAGGACACTCTCCAGGAGGTGGGCGTATCATTGCCAAAGTCTATAATCTATCTATATCTATCTATATAAGTCTATAAGAGAAGACTTCACAAGAGCAAATACAGAGGGTTCACCACAAGGTGCAAACCATTCATAAGCCTGAATAATAGAAAAGCCAGATTAGACTTTGCCAAAAAAAAATCTAAAAAAGCAAGACCAGTTCTAGAAATGCATTCTTTGGATGGATGAAACTAAGATTAATCTGTACCAGAACGACGGGAAGAAAAAAGTGTGGAGAAGGCTTGAAACCTCTAATGATCCAAAGCACACAATGTCATCTGTAAAACATGGTGGAGGCAGTGTGATGGCATGGGCATGCATGGCTTGCAGTGTCACTGGGTCATTGGTGTTTATTGATGATAAGACAGAAGCAGCCGGATGAATTCTGCAGTGTTTAGAGATATGCAGTTGTGCTCATAAGTTTACATGCCCTGGCAGAATTTATGATTTCTTGGCCATTTTTCAGAGAATATGAATGATAATACAACAACTTTTCTTTCACTCGTGGTTAGTGTTTGGCTGAAACCATTTATTATCAATCAACTGTGTTTACTCTTTTTAAATCATAATGACAACAGAAACTGCCCAAATGACCCTGATCAAAAGTTTACATACCCTGGTGATTTTGGCCTGATAACATGCACACAAGTTGACACAAAGGGGTTTGAATGGCTATTAAAGGTAACCATCCTCACCTGTGATCTGTTTGCTTGTAATTAGTGTGTCAGTACAAAAGGTCAATGAGTTTCTGAACTCCTGACATACCCTTGCACCTTAATCCAGTGTTGCACTGACATTTATGGATTCTGAGTCATGGGGAAAGCAAAAGAATTGTCAAAAGGATCTGCGGGAAATGGTAGTTGAACTGTATAAAACAGGAAAGGGATATAAAAGGATAGCCAAGGAATTGAGAATGCCAATCAGCAGTGTTCAAATTCTAATCCAGAAGTGGAAAATAAGCGGTTCTGTTGAAACCAAACCATGGCCAGGTAGACCAACTAAAATTTCAGCCACAACTGCCAGGAAAATTGTTTGGGATGCAAAGTAAAACCCACAAATACAGAACTCTCTAAAAACATGTGGTGTGGCTGTTTAAAGATGCGCAATAAGGAGGCACTTGAAGAAAGATGGGCTGCATGGTCGAGTCGCCAGAAGAAAGCCATTACTACGCAAATGCTACAAAGTATCGCGCTTGCAATACACCAAACAGCACAGTGACAAACCTAAAACCTTCTGGCACAAAGTCATTTGGAGTGATAAGACCAAAATTGAGCTTTTTGGCCACAAACAAACTCTACATTTTAAGAGGAGTCAACAACACCTATGATGAAAGGTACACCATTCCTACTGTGAAACACAGAGGTGAATCAATGTTTTGGGGATGTGTGAGCTACAAAGGCACAGGAAATTTGATCAACATGGCAAGATGAATGCAGTATTTTATCAAAAAATACTGGAAGAACATTTGCATTCATCAGCTAGGAAGCTACATAGTTACATAGTTAGGTTGAAAAAAGACACAAGTCCATCCAGTTCAACCTTAAAAACAATAAATAAATAAAATAAAAAATATCGTACAATCCAATATACCCGATTTTATACCCTCAGTTGATCCAGAGGAAGGCAAAAAACCCCAGCAGAGCATGCTCCAATTTGCTACAGCAGGGGAAAAAAATCCTTCCTGATCCCCCAAGCGACAATCGGATTTTCCCTGGATCAACTTTACTTATAAATGTCTACCCAGTTATATTATGTACATTTAGGAAAGTATCCAGGCCTTTCTTAAAGCAATCTACTGAGCTGGCCAGAACCACCTCTGGCGGGAGTCTATTCCACATTTTCACAGCTCTTACTGTGAAGAAACCTTTGCGTATTTGGAGATGAAATCTCTCTTCCTCTAGATGTAAAGAGTGTCCCCGTGTCCTCTGGGTTGACCGTAAAGAGAATAGCTCAACACCAAGTTCACTATATGGACCCCTTATATATTTGAACATGTTGATCATATCCCCCCTTGTTCTCCTCTTCTCAAGAGTGAATAAATTCAGTTCCTCTAATCTATCCTCATAGCTGAGCTCCTCCATGCCTCTTATCAGTTTGGTTGCCCTTCTCTGCACTTTCTCCAGTTCCCAGATATCCTTTTTGAGAACTGGTGCCCAAAACTGAACAGCATATTCCAGATGAGGTCTTACTAATGATTTGAACAGGGGCAAAATTATATCTCTCTCTCTGGAGTCCATACCTCTCTTAATATGAGAAAGGACTTTGCTCGCTTTGGAAACCGCAGCTTGGCATTGCATGCTATTATTGAGCTTACGATCTACCAAAACCCCCAGATCCTTCTCCACCACGGATTCTCCCAGTTGTATTCCCCCTAGCATGTATGATGCATGCATATTCTTAGCCCCCAAGTGCATAACTTTACATTTCTCAACATTAAACCTCATCTGCCACATAGTCGCCCAATTAGACAGTGCATTGAGGTCGGCTTGTAAATTGGAGACATCCTGTAAGGACGTTATTCCACTGCATAGCTTGGTGTCATTTGCAAAGACAGAAATGTTACTTTCGATCCCAGACCCAATATCATTTATAAAGATATTAAAAAGTAAGGGTCCCAGCACTGAACCTTGGGGTACACCACTGATAACCTTAGACAATTCAGAGTAAGAATCATTAACCACTACTCTCTGAATTCTGTCTTTTAGCCAGTTTTCTATCCATTTACAAACTGATATTTCCAAGCTTGTAGACTTTACCTTACACATGAGCCGCGTGTGGGGAACTGTGTCGAACGCTTTTGCAAAATCCAAGTATACCACGTCCACAGCCACCCCTCTGTCCAAGGTTTTACTTACCTCTTCATAAAAAGAAATCAGGTTTGTCTGACAACTTCTGTCTTTCATGAATCCATGCTGTCTGTTGCTTAAAATGTTTTTTTCCAGCAAGAACTCGTCTATGTGGTCTTTTATTAAACGCTCCAGTATCTTCCCGACTATAGAAGATAAACTAACAGGTCTATAGTTACTTGGTAAAGACTTTGATCCCTTTTTAAATATAGGCACCACGTTCACCCTGCGCCAATCCAGTGGTACTATTCATGTCATTAATGAGTCCCTAAAAATTAGATACAATGGCTTTGAAATTACAGAGCTCAATTCTTTTAGGATCCATGGGTGGATGCCATCAGGTCCAGGTGCTTTATCCACCTTTATTCTGTCTAAATATTTCTGGACTATATCACTTTTGAGCCATTGTGGATCATTCGGGGCTGTGTCACTACCACCCCCATTATGGACATGAGCTCCCCCATGCTCTTTTGTATACACAGAGCTGAAGAAAGTATTTAATAAATTTGCCTTCTCTTTGTCCCAAGTCACCCACTCTAGATTATTTTGTAAAGGGCCTACATGCTCAGACCTGGTCTTTTTACTATTAATATATTTGAAGAACTTTTGGGGGTTTGTCCTACTATCTTTTGCAATCTGTCGTCGTTTTGAATTTTTGCATCCTTGATTTTCTTTTTACATATTCTGTTAAATTCTTTGTAACATTTAAACGACACTAGTGTTCTTTCATTTTTATATTTTTTAAAAGCTCTTTTCTTATTGTTTATATCTTCTTTAACTTTGGCCGTGAGCCACATAGGTTTTGTTTTTAGCTGCTCATGGGACGTTCTTGGACATTCCAACATGACAATGATCCAAAACACAAGGCCAAGTTGACCGGTCATTGCCTACAGCAGAATAAAGTGAAGGTTCTGGAGTGGCCATCTCAGTCTCCTGACCTCAATATCATTGAGCTACTCTGGGGAGATCTCAAACGTGCAGTTCATGGAAAATAGCCCAAGAATTTACAGGAACTGGAGGCTTTTTGCCAAGAGGAATGGGCAGCTTTACCATCTGATAAAGAGCCTCATCCACAAATACTACAAAAGACTTCAAGCTGTCACTGATGTTAAAGGGGGCAATACAGGGTATTAAGAACTGGGGTATGTAAACTTTTGATCAGGGTAATTTGGGTAGTTTTTGTTGTCATTATGATTTAAAAAGAGTAAACACAGTTGTTTGATAATAAATGGCTTCAGCCAAACACTAACCATGAGTGAAAGAAAAGTTTTTATGTAAACTTATGAGCACAACTGTACTGTTCGCCCAGATTCATCCAAATGCAGCAAAGTTGATTGGACAGGGCGTTACAGTACAAATGGACAATGATCCAAAACACACTGCAAAAGCAACCCAGGAGCTTTTGAAGGAAAATAAGTGGAATATTCTGCAATGGCCGAGTCAATCACCTGTCAACCCAATTGAGCATGCATTTCACAGTCATTGCCAGTAAAGGATTCTCAACAAAATATTAAAAATTTATTTTTTATTTATGATTATATTCATTTGTCCAATTACATTTGAGCCCCTGAAAATAGGGGGACTGTGTGTAAAAATGGTTGCAGTTCCTAAAATTTGTACTTGGTATTTATGTTCAACCCCTTGAATTAAAGCTGAAAGTGTGCACTTCAAATTCATTTGGATTGTTTTGTTTTATTTTATTCTGGTGGCATACAGAGCAATAAGTATGAAAATTGTGCCTATGTCCAAATATATGTGGACCTAACTGTAACAGGAGTAAAAAAGTGATAAGCAAATATTGGTACCTGCTAACGATGAACCCTCAGATAGCCAAGTTTGTTCCACCAAGTCCCAAGATAGCATACAGGCTGGCTACATCTGTAAAAGTTGTTAAAAGCCACTATACAGGGATAACGTGAGGGGATCCTTGTAGACAAAAAAGGCAGCTTTGCATGTGGCACAAGTAAATATTGCATATATACTGTATACTGTGAATATACAAAGTTTCATGCCGCTCATTGAGTTACAACGTATTCACAAACATTACATTGGTTGCTCTATTGTTGATCTAATCTGCTGTACATGCTACAGTGTCAATGTGGATGTTTTTACATTGGCAAGACAAAGCGTCATGGCCACTTGCGCACAAATTGTGCGAAAGAAATTTAAAAAGCTGGCATACAACCCAAGTGTCTCTTTGGAGCTAGATGGGGTAAATATATTGTGGGAAGTGGATTGCTAATGAGTAGAACTGTTCTGCTTGAACATATTACCCATTGCTATAAGAGAGCTTTTTTGGTAGATATTTTTAAATGTTTTTACTATTAGTAACCTTCTGTGAAATCTGAATTACAGTGGTTGTAAACCCTTACATATACCCAATGAAGTAACTGGTCTTAGGTGATACACAGAGATGAAAAAAATCCTCCTACATAGGTTGTACCTCTTTATCTGAAGTCTTCTCTTTTCTACATCCAGAATTTTCTAAAGCTTGCCTGAGCTGTCAGAAAAAAGCGGGTGGAGAGCCTAAGTTACACTATGCAGAGCTCAGCTAGGAGAGCTCTGAGAGTTGATTGGAGGGAAGGGACACATACCCCCTTCACACAGTACATAGGAACAAAGCTGAGGCTATCAATCAGCTGGAGGTCCCTCCCCTGTCACCTTCTTTCTCTTGGTGTCAGGAAAACTTTTCAGAAGAGATTCATGCTGATAGAAGAGGAGCGAGGTGACACCTCATGGCTCGACAAAATTAGAGGAATTGTATGAGAGGAGTTCACTACTGTAGCCAAGAGACTCTCAGCATATTTCAAGAAGGACTGAAATATGTAGCCATATTAGAATATCCCGAAGTCCATTACAGACCTCCAAAGCTCTGTACTTGCCCTGTTACAGGAGGTTGTTCCTGCCATTCCCCTGGAACAGTTGGGGATGGACCGCGTCCACAGAGCCTTAACATGCATGCTTCCAGATGGCCCTGCCAGGGACATCATTTTAAAATGTCACTTATATTGTACCAAGGAGGCAGTCATGCAAGCTTCTAGAGACTCCTGCTCCCTGCAGTTCTAAGGACACCCATATCAGACTTGATTAGATTTGGCGCAATCGACTTTCGTGAAACGCAGAGCGGTTAAACACCTTCTGCAAGACTTACAAGTACATGATATTACATATCGGTAGGGGTTCCCCTTTAAGCTGCAATTCGACCACCGCGAGGACCACTATGAAGCCTCTTCCTTCTCGCAGCTTCAGCGTCACCTTCAAACCATCAGCCTGGAAGTTCCTGCTGATCCGAGCTTTCAAGCAGCTCCTACTCCATTAGCCCAGCGAGCCCTGCAGCTGTCGCAGACCAGCTGAATGTACCAAACATGCTAACTCACTGACGTCACAAGCCCTTCAGCTTCTTCATTGTCAGGTATTTAATTCTCCTACAGATGGCAGATCATCATCTTCTCTGCTAATGCACAGTTTCTGTAGAGTCCTGGCTCACGGCACTCGTGTTACTCGTGTTGGCTCACGGCACTCGTGGTAATGGGCTCCTTATCATCTGCCCTCCTGGCTTGGAGTTATGCCCCCTCCATGCTGGATATGGGCTTCTGCCCTGATGAACTGCTGACGGTGCCTGCTGGCACTACTATCTCACCAAGCCATATTTTCCCCCTTTTTTTTCTTGGACCTGGGGGCTCTGTGTTTAATTATTTGGAGACATAGGGTCCTCCCCCAAGATTTTTAATGGAGACTTTTTTTTTGTCTGCATGACTCACTTGCTCTCATTAGTTCAAAATGTTTAGTTCTTTAGACCCATTGGGTACCTTTTTTATGTTTTGTTCCTTTCTTTTGGACTCACAGCTAAAATTTTGCTACACTGTACTCCACCTGAGGTGGCCTATAGCTTATACCTCCTGATTCAGTCAGACCCTATGTTATTGTGGTCCTCTTACTGAGCAAAATGGCTGCGTGAGCTTGGCGGCCCTGCGATGCCTCTGGAGTCTGAGTGTTATGTGTACAGTCTGCGACATATCTGCGGAGCCCTCTTCTCCTTACAACAGTTATGATTTGTTCAGTTGTTTTATGCTCTTTCATACCTGTGTTTATGATACCAACCATGTCATGTTTAGTGAACTGGTTTTATTTTGGCATAAAGTTTAACTATTTTTGCCCTTTTCTTTTTTCAGTCTTAACCTTCTCTCTTTCTCTTCTTTCCCACCTCCATATTCCCTCCCACCGCCTCCCTTATCTCCCCCCCCCCCCTTTTCCTCATCTATCCCTCCCTCTTTTCCCCCCTACAGACCCTTCTTATACAGCTTTTATTTTATTTCTTTCCCTCTTGCTCTATTTCTCCTCTGGAATGTGTTTCCTTTGGAAAGTTCCTGGCAAGTTAGCCAGCCTCTCTGTTTTCTAATGCTATGTGCCCCTGTGTGTGTGCTTTATTAAAAAAATGCCGTCTATACCTTATTTCAGAGTGCCGCTCGGCACTCATGTGACCAGCCACCTCTCCCCTCTCTTGATCTGACAGCTACAGCGGTGGGGGCCAAGAATCCCTCGCTGACGTCAGCCAGGAGGAAGGGAGGAGAGAGGCGTCCGGTCACGTGAGCGCAAAGGGGGGTGCTCTGAAATAAGGTATAGACAGCATTTTTTATAAAGTGCACACACACACAGGGGCACCTATCATTAGGAAACAAAGAGGATTGTGTGAAAATGTAAAAGTTATTTTAGCAGCAGGAGTGGAGGGGCGGCGCTATCACTAGCTGACAGACACGGAGGGAGGGGGAGAGGAGGACAGAGTAGAGCTGCGGATGACAGAGACATGTTAACTGACCACGGTGTCAGGGCTCAGCAGCCATGATAAACCGTGGTCAGTTTACACCAGTGGTTCTCAAGTCATGTCCTCAGGACCCACTAACAGGCCAGGTTTGCAAGATAACTGAAATACATCACGGGTGATATAATTTGCTGCTCAGTGATTGCAGTATTCAAGTCTGCATCTCCCCAAGGTAATACTTAAAATCAGGCCTGTTAGTGGGTCCTGAGGACAGGAAATGAGAACCACTGGTTTACAGGGATGAGGGCAGAACCAGGCAGGATTAGCCATGTATTTTAGGTGGTAGAATAGGCCAGATTACACTCCACAAGCACTGTGCTGTTGCTCATGCTTTAAAGGAATAAAATCCATTTTTTTTAGGGTAACAAACACTTTAATATTGGGGACCACCCTAAGACATGCAGCATTTCATTCTCTGTTTTCCCTTTGCGTTGTATTATTGTTGTTTTTACATTCTTCCTCCCTTACAGAGCCCTGTTGGAAATTGTGGTGTTGCTTCTTATTGCACCTGTTTGCTGCCTAGTGTTTGCAGCGGATATCCATGTTAACCACCTATTTGGTTCTCTTTTTTTTTTTAGGAGACTCTTTTCGCCTGGGGTGATCCATGTTTCTCCCTTCTCATTGGGCTATGATATTCCGCATTAGTGGGTGATATCCCTTAGGAACTAATGCCTGGCCCTAACTCTACCCAGCATGGTGCACGTATGAAACCGAGTAGGTTTCAGACCAGCAACCTATTTATACTTTTTTTTTTTTAACTGTTCTATTTCTCTTTCCCTCTTATCTTTTCTGTATTTTTTCCCCTCTTTTTCCCCTTCTCTGTCCCGGAAGCCAATCGTCATAATCCTGCTATATATTTATAGACTTATCCTGTGAACCCATGGTACTTAATTGGTTGACCTTAAATGTACAGGGCCCTAATTTGCCCCAGAAACACACTAAAGTTTTCAGATACCTTCGATCCCATAAGGTGGATAAATAAGAAAGAGAGCACTCACATTGCCACATCCGTAGGTTTAAGGGGAGCAAAAAGAAAAGGGATACTTGCTAAGTAGCCCTAGGTTGGACTTTAAAGGCATAGAAAACAATAGAGAAGTATGGAAAAATATTACAATGTTTATTGAAAAAAATACATAGTATGAATAGAGCATTCAAAGGTTAAAAATCATATACAATGATACAAAATATACAGTGAGCCCTTGGACATCAATGCGTTTCACTGTTAGGCTTCCTCAGGACACATTTAAGGTTCAAAGAAAGCAAAAGAGAGAGCGGATCTCACTTGCAAGGAAATAAGCCTTGTACATAGATATCCAATAACGGTGATATTCAAAGATATCATCCAGGAGGGACTAGTTCCAGTGGGACTAGTTCTTTTGTCTCACCTCTTTGAGCTACTACATACTCACACCAAGGGTACTCTTCTGCCATGTGGAGATATTTGGAGGAAACTACACCCTTTTGCCGGGGATTATATGCATTACTCTCACACACATGCAAGCAACTCTCAAATTGACCATGTTCTTGTTCCTAGACAGCTTATTCCCCAGGTATTGTCCGCCACTATTCTAACTGTACCTTGGTCTGATCATGACCCAATTCTTGTTACCTGCAACTCGTACTTGATCAAACCTCCTTCATCTTCCTGGTGTCTGAATGATTCCTTACTATCACAGTCTTCCTTGATAGCAGATTTACGACTTCTCTCAGTAGGATACATTCAACTTAATGTGGGCTCAGTTCAATCGTTGGTCACCTTATGGGAAGCCTGTATGGTGGTAATCCGGGGACACCTAATTCAATAGGAGTCCCACCGGAAGGAGATGAAGCAGGCGCAGATTTCTCGACTGGAATCTGAGTTAGATGCAGATAGAGCCCTTCTCCTTCCAATGGTCCAACTCCATCCCCTATCTTGGGATTATGCTTCCTCTGCCATACTCTGCCTTTTATGGCACCAACTACCCCCCTCTCAACTACCCCCCTCTCTGATCCTACTACTAGAGTTGTGGAAAAAAACACACATTTCCTGGCTGGAGCAGATATACTGTATGCTATAAATATGACTCTTCTGCCAAAACTGATTTATTCCTTTAGAGTTTGCCTGTTCTGGTTCCCCTGCATATCCTTTTGTCATTGCAGTGTCTTCTCTTCAGGTTTATCTGTGGTCAGGTCAGACCGAGACTAAATAGACACCTACTCTACAGACCTAAGACTCTGGGAGGGCTACAGATTCATAACACTCATTATTACAAAGCAGCTCAGATAGCTTCTCTTGTTCAACTATGTGTGGGAAAGGCCGCACCTCTCCGGACCCTCATCGATGTAGTAGAACTGATCCGGTCCCACTCTCTTCTATACCCGGGCTCCCAATTTGTGCCCTAAACCTTTAAACCCTGTCCTGTCTCATACCCTTGTGGTATAAAATATTCAACCCATCTGATATCACCGCACCTCCCTCTTCTTGAAATATTTAAATGCCCTTTATTCCCTTCGGGATTGGAGAGTCCCCAGAGCTACCATTGGTGGCACAGCAAGGGTTTGACGATGGTTGTCTCTCTGTCCAATCGGAGCATTGTCACCTTCCAATACTTCAAAGAAACATACTGTATATCCCTGACTGAAATTTCTTTACCTTCAAATTCAACATCTGTTGGAATCCCTGACAAACCATGATTGGTCAATGATGACTGCATTTGAAACCTGCATTTGTTAGAAGGCCTCCACAACTCAAGGTCTTATTTCTCTATTATACTCCATTCTAAATAATTTGAATTTGTGTACCCCACCCTACTGCACCAACTGGTAAAGAGACTTTAGTGCCATGCAAACCCCCGAGACCTGGAATAAAATCTGGGAGGCATTATTCTGTTCCTCCCGTAACGTAACAACATTAGAAAACCCTTTTAAAGTCCTCTCCCAGTGGTACTTTGCTAGAATTGCTAAATGTCTCCCTACCTACCCTCCCAAGCCTCCCACATGCTGTAGGGGATGCTCAGACTTGGGTTATATGAAGCATATTTGGTGGATGTACCCAAAGGTCAAACGACTGTGGATAATGGTCTACAACATGGTCAATTCAGTGCTACACATAAATTTACCCTTGGGAGGTGCTTCTACACAAACTGATAGACCACGCTACCAAATGAGAGCGTGCTAATGTGACCCATATGTTCTCAGACACAAAACAGACTATTGCAAAAGCGTGGAAGACACCGATTCTCAACTTCGACTAAGTGAAAAGTTGGGTACACGAAACTCTAGTGAATGAGAAATTGATGGTGATTCTAACTGATACCCACAATAAATTTCTACGTACCTGGCAGCCCTGGTTAGATTAATTCCCATCAACACAATTGCCTATGTACATCGCTCTAAGGCAGTTTCCCTTACCCTGCTGCTCCAAAAAGCCTCTATCCCATGTGGAGGGTGCGAGCCCTGTATGCAAACAGATATTTAGAAGAAAGGAAGGCTGGACAGCCGAACTCCTATGCAATTTCTTTATTCAAGTGAAGGATACAAAGGTGAACTACAGCTATCAGTTGTAAGCTGATACTTTGTTTTTCCCCCCTCTCCTCTCTCTCCTTTATCTTTTCATCTCTCTCTCCCTTTTCCTCTCTGCCTCTGAATTGGCCCTTTGCCCACAAGCAAGAGCGATACCTCTTATTGGTCCTGAGGATGATTACATTGTCTTCAGTTCTATCGTTCTCAACTGAAGGGCCCCCTCTTTGGACATGAAGCACATTGCAATCTCAAACATGGCTCTGCTTTTTGACCACCTTACAATTTAATATTGTCTGGTTATGTTTTATTTTTACATCATTGCTTAATGTTCAATATTTGTGGAGAGAAACAAAGAAAGAAGTGGAAACCAACCAGGGGTATATGGGGAACCCAACACTCTGTGTCACATCCTGAGTAAGAACATGTAGAAAAGAGATTTGGCCCCAAGGATATTGCGGACACAGAGAAGTATAGTAAGGGTATACCCAAAAGTTGTATAAAAAATATATATTTTATTGATACAAAAAATATATATAGTACAAAAGTCGCTATACAAAAATCATCTAAAAACAATGAGCAATAAAATAGAACACCTGACACTGGGAATGAAACAGCCGCTGAGCTTGGAGCACACCACAAATCAAGACAGGAAGTCAGACTGGTGGGGCATGTGTGCCAAGAAACCCAACATGTTTCGGAGAGCAAAAGAGGGATTTTTTAGGACATGTATGTTTTCTTCTTCAGGAGTTAGAACAAACGTGCTGCTTCATTTCTATTAAAGAAAAAACATATAGGGGGTAGTATATCAATGGTGTGATAGCATGTATTTGCAAAAAACTGATTGATTATAGCAACAATATGGTACATGTAATGAATAAAGTGAAGATAACCTGTACTTACAAGTCGGTGTTTTAATTTAACAATACACATCAGTAGACAGAGCGTCAAGCCTTGGGTATTGCTAAGCTGTATTTCCAAAGTATATACGTGTGTGAGGAAATCACTCCCATATGGTTGAAATGCAAGCTGGAAAATCGCAGCTAAGTAGATGAAAACAGGACCAATGGATGCACCAAAGCGGTCCAACAAAGCTCACGAGGATATCCCTAACAAGTGGAGACGGACATCTAGAAAAAAATAAAACAAGGAAATGTAAAAAATGAGAACAGAGAAATAATAATATAACCACATGTGTTGGCAGTCTTCTATTGGGTTAGGAGAATATAAAAGCATCACTACCCATAGAAAGACATTGTATTGTAAGAATGCAAGGAGTAACTATAAATAAAAAGGAGTAAATAGTTGCCAATACCTGTAGTATAAAGGTGAATAGACATTCACAGGGATCCCTGGCGTTTCCTAGCTGTGTAGCAATATCTGCTCACACAACCAGGCATATATACGCCCAGGGATCACAAAGGATCCAATCAGAGCGGTGTTACTGGGGTAATAGGGGGAGGGAAAGGAAAGAGAGCAGACACAGGTGTTGGGGATCGTAAGCTGGCATTTCCCCAAATTACCCGTGCTGCTGGTCCAGTCCCATATTCGTCTCCAATGGGAAACCCCCGGCCAATGTGGTGTCCGGTGCCACCGCGCATTGCGTGGTGACGTCAGACGTTGACACGGCTGCCGGCACGGAAGTAGGCGGATGTGCTGGACGATGGAGGTGTCCAGTGCTCAGATGCAGAGAATGGCTGTCTCCACAAAGGCATTCGCCAAAGGCATCCCAAAAAGGGGGAAGCTGCCCCAAACCGGCACAGAACAACACGCCACCATGAGGCCCCCCCGTGCCGGGGAGCCTCGGTGGACCATCAGGGGCAACACAACTGGAACCTGTGAAAAAATATAAGATATTGGATACAGCTGCGTTTTTAGCCAAGGCCATCGGCTACTGTCTAAGCGATTACTTTAATCATTTAAGTTTGTATCTGGAACAAAATCAAACAATTATTACAATGTAATCAATGCAGTACAGGATTTAAAGGTGGCCTATATACCCACATAGTTATTACTATGTTGCTCTGTGTCCCGTGATGTACGATAAAGAAATTACACTTTGTGCTACACACTATAGAGTGATATACTGTGTTCATATTTCATGTTTGAAGTTAACAACCATTTTACCTTTGGAACCATATTTATTATATGGAAAACATTTTTGAGAGACCAATACAGGCAGTCCCCAAGTTACGAACGGGTTAGGGACTGCCAGTTTGTTTAGAAATGTTCGTAAGTTGGAAGCGCATGCACAGAACGGCGAAGACGTAGTTTTCCGTTTTTTTTTGCAAAGTTCTGTCAAGTAGCCGTGCATTCGCAGAATGTCACGCCGCCTCCCGTTCGTAAGTAGAAGTCATTCGCAAGTCGGAAGTTCATAACTTGGGGACTGCCTGTACTATGAAACCCTTCGGGGTGAGTCTGTTAATGCTCACACCGACTTTTTTCAAGTACTGAGTGTATATCAGTTATATACTTGATCATTTGTGCAGCAGGCCCCCTGTAATAGATTGAGCTGGTTTATTTACTCTATTACAGTTGTATCATGCCAGAATGGATCCACCTCCCTATACCCATGCAGTTCTCCACTGATGTTTTCTGCAGACCCCAACCTATTGGTAAACAAATGTTGAATATGCAGTGAGTACACAAAATATGTGCGTTGGTGTACTGATGCTACAACACCAAAGAAACATATGCAATGTATAAAATAAAGTCTTGTAAGACATATGATTGTACATTAATTGTTATAGCATTTATATCTGATGGGATATTATGTGTACAGTATAGATGCAAGATCCATGGTGTACAACACCTTTTATTGGGAAGTTTTATGGCTGAAAATTAATTCTGATTTTATTCATGGGAGAAGATTTTGGAGACATTTCCTTGATCATGTTATAACCTAATTGGTACCTTTAAAGTCCCTATTTTTGGTAATTTATTTTGCGATTGGTATTAGTTGGTATGCTAGTGCACTGGATTTGCAATAATAAATTCCCTATATATACTGTTATTTATACAATTTACTTTTCTGACAGGGAACCTAACTAGAAAAAGGACACTTTAAAACAGAACAGAGAAAGAGTTATCTTAGAGTTTGCACTATAGCTCGCTAAATTCTATTTTTGAGGGGTTATTTTCTCAAAACCTGACAGATGTCATGTGTCCTAACTTCATGGAGGCATACATAGCATGTGTGGAAATGTGGTATTTTGTCTTTCATTTGTTACGGTTTACTTTTAAAAAATTTTACCTTTTTTAATTTAGAGGGGGAAAAAAAAAAAAATTGCATAAAAAAATTCCTAAAAAATTGGAGGAAAAAAAAAAATGTTTTAATTTACCTGAAATGTCTGTTTCTAGGCAGTCTTCCTAATCTGCCTCTTCCTACTCCGCGGTGATGTTCAGTCTTCTCCTCCCCGCGTTGTCACAACACATCGTGTTCCATTCACAACATGCTGAGCAACTCGCGCATGCTCAGTAGGAAACGGGCAGTGAAGCCGCAAGGCTCCACTGCCTGATTCCCTTAGTTCGATTGGCGGTGCCTGGACCTGAGAGCCGAGGGACGGGTCGGCCTCGGGCGGTCGACATCAGGGGCACCCAGGACAGGTAAGTGTGCTTATTAAAAGTCAGCAGCTACAGTGTTTGTAGCTGCTGACTTTTATTTTTTTTTTTTTCCTGGCCGGTACCCCCCTTTAACTATTTTACTTAGACAAGGGGTATAACAAGGTCCTTCTCTGACAGCACAGACAAGTAACATATGTCCTTTTATTGAGACATTAGAGGTCTAAATAGACCACTAGTGTCTTTCCTTACGTTGCAGATGGAGATTGGAAACTTAGATACTCTTATCTCTACCTTAACAAAGTATCTGGACTTCAAAATTTTCTCACAGCCAGAAAGAACATAAACATTCAACTAATATTCACAGATTCCCCTATTCAGAATCTTGAATTTTAAAGAAAATTGTGGGAGTATCTAGAGGAGGAATGGGAACAGGTGCAAGAGGTATGTCACAGCAGATATCAGCTTGTAGCTGTCTAAATCACTTTACAATCCATTTTACAGACAGGTCGCTCATTCGAGCTGTAGGCTGTTTACCTATCAGAAGTGGTGTGAAAAATACCTGTCTTGAGAGTAAATAGTTTTGAAGTCTGGGTTCAGTGGAATGATTGCAATATTTCTTGTTCTCATTGTGCAAGCATCTGCTTCGAATATCATTTGATGGTTTGTGTATATCATTGTGATCAGCAAAGGGCTGCTGGTCCTGATGATGACAGCTACAGATGGACAAGTAACACATGGGATGAATAAGACTGCAAAAACAAGCTACAGCGTTAGCGTGTATGGAGTGTAGACAGATGGTATAATGGGTAAGAGTAGCAAAGCAGATCAAAGATGTAACAGAATGCAACAGTAGATGGAATCAAAGCTTCAGCAAAGCAAACCTGCAAGGTAGTTTAGCACAAGATACAAGAGAAATAAGCAAATTAGGAATGTACAGTATATAAGATATAAGGTGCTGATAATAAGACGACGAGACATGGAATGCAAGCTAATAGGCCAACAAGATACTAGAGGTAAAATAACAAGGCAGTTCGATATTAGATGTATGGTAAATACGATTGTCAGATATACTAAGTAACTGTGGCACAAGGCAAAAACTTGGAATCAAGACTAAGCATTTGTTAGTTGGAGAGTGATACAGCACCAATAGGAAGATGGTGTTCAATACCTACAGGTATAGTACAAGCAACAGATTTAAGAAGGAAGTAATAAAGTAGAGAAGAGGAGACAGAAGGAAGTGTCTGCAGAGACACACCCAAAACAGAGTGGAGACACAGTGAAAGAGATGGAGACGTATGGGTATCAGATTGAAACCAAGGAAGGAGTGCAGAAAAGGTTTTGCTTATATAAGACATGTAAGGCAACATCCCTTGGAAGAATATTACACAAAGATGTGGGACTTTTTAGCCATGTATGAAGACAACTTTGCATGTATAAAACAATGTATCTTTATTATTACAAAGTAAAATCATATGACATAAAAATGTTTGGCTGACATTTGTGTATCTTCAAAATGCCAAATGCCAAAATGCCTTCATATAAAGTCTGGGGAGGAAGAAACACTCATCATCCAAATAATGTTAAAACAGTAGTTCTAGCATTATGGACAAAGTGTTTTTCGCAGATAAAAACCTTAAAATACATCAAGGGGGTAAAAAAGGTTCAGAAGGGCAGTAGTTTTAATATAAAGTCAAGATCTCCAACACAGGGACATGACCTCAAACTGGCAGGAGAAAAATTCAAAACTAATCTTAGAAAGTATTATCTTACCAAAGGGTAGTTGGTGCTTGAATTAGTGTCAGGGAAGAAACCGGAGAAGAACTGGCAGATATGCCAATATCCATTATGGCCGCACAAATCCACGCATACACATTAGCAGTCGGCGCGTAACGGCGAACGCATGTTAGTGACGGCTAACGTGCGTACGCAAAATGTGCTAATTACCAGTGTTTTGTTGGCCTATATAAGGACTCCAGTTGCTCTCATAAATCACCAGATTATCGTCAGCTCTGTATCCGGTGTTCCTGTGTTTCTTGTTCCTGTTGGATTGCCTGTTACCGACCCGGCTTACCCTGACCTGCTCTGGCATCTCCCCTGGCTCTGAACCCGGCTTGTTTCACGGACCTGCTCATCTGTTCCAGATTAACTTCCTGTGATTGACCCCGGCTTAATCACAACTACACCTCCTGTGTCTGCTTCTGACTGCCTTCCTGTAAACACAGGAAGGCAGATCCCCGGCCTGGCTTCTGACAACGTCTCTGCTTTTCCGCCTGTTACTCCAGGGAATCATTGGCTTTGACCATCTTCTCTGCTCCTGGGTGTCCGCTCCTGGAACCATCAGACAGCTTCACCGGCAGGCAACCCGTGCATCTCTGGGCATAGCGCCCTCTGTCTCCAACTCCAGGGGTGCTCTGCACTCAGCTGCAAGGGGAGCCCTCTCGTCACCTCAGCCTCCAGCCTGGTACGTGACAGTATAATCCAGCCAGAATGTCTGAGGCTGAAGGAGGTGCTTCCCCATTAGAGACTCTATGCCAGCCAAGTTAACGCCCTTACCCAAGCAGTGAAGAACCTGCAAGAAGGGTACTTTCAGCTGGAAGGTCGCCTACAGAACCTTGCTGTGTCATCTGCACCTGTTAGCCAAAATCTCTCTGCTGCTCCCTCTGCTTCAGCGGCTCCTGCCCAAGAACGTGCTGCCTCTGCTCCCGCTGTGGTGATGCCACCTCCAGAACCCAAGGTACCAGTCCCCGAACGCTTCTCGGGGGACCCACGAAAGTTCAGGGCATTCCAGAATGTGTGCCTTCTATATTTTGAACTCCAGCCAAGGACTTTTTCTCTGGAATCCGTAAAAGTCGGGTTCATCATCTCCCTCCTCTCAGAAGAACCCCAGTCATGGGCACACCACCTACTGGAGCAGAAAAGCCCTGTGACCAACACTGTTGCCACGTTCCTCAAGGTCATGGCACAGCTTTACGATGATCCCCAACGCATGGCCATGGCAGAGGCTACCCTTCATACCCTGCAGCAAGGGCGACGCCCCGTTGAGGATTATACCTTTGGTCTGCAGATACTGGATAGAATGAGGCCGCCTTAAGTACCAGTATCGGCTTGGTTTGTCCGAATCTCTTAAGGACGAACTAGCCAGAAGTGAGTCTTGAAGACCTCATCAAACCCTTGAAGACCTCATCAAACTAGCCATTCAGCTCGACCGCCGTCTGCAGGAGCGTCAATCATAAAAAACTAACTCCTATAGATCCACCTGGATGCTGCCCAGGATTCCATCCTCACCTCTACCTATGAATGTCCCCCCACCTGCTTCTGCTACTGAAGGAGAAACAATGCAGATTGGACTGGTACGCAACGCTTTGTCTCCAGATGAAAAGATGCAAAGACGTCAGGCTAACCTCTGCCTCTACTGCGGAGGTACTGGACACTTCTTACGTAACTGTCCAGTGAGAACCAGTAAGTTCCTCCCTCCGTGTCCTGTCTACTTCAAAGTTTCAGGATCTTCTCTAGCTCACCTTGTTTTACCCATCTGATTGCAGGTGGTGGAAGGAATAGTCCAGTTCCAAGCAATCATTGACTCCGGGACATGCAGTTGCTTCCCGGACATTACTTTGGCAAGAAAACTGCAAATTCCTCTTAAAAACAAGAAACTTGAAGTCCATCTGGCTGATGGGACCATTCCCAGATCTGGACCTGTGACACAAGAGACTATCCCCATTCTTACTCTAACAGACTCTGGTCACCAGGAATTCCTCTGCTTTGACATGTTCCCCCATGTTCCCCATCATTCTGGGGATTCCATGGCTTTGGGCACATAACCCTCAGATTGACTGGCCCTTGGGGAAAATCTCCTTCCAATCTGAATATTGCTTGCAGCACTGTTTTGCCCCGGAGTCCAGTAATCCTTCAAGTTGTCTAACAGTCCGGCCTGTAACCAGTACCGGCCAAATAGTGCCACTAGCCTACTATGAGTACTTGGATATATTAGACAAAAAGAAGGCTGCTGCGCTACCACCTGATTGGCCATATGATTGTCCTATCTAATTACTTCCAGGTGCAGAGGTCCCATTTGGGTGGATTTTTCCGTTATCTGAAAAAGAACTTGAACCTTACGACTCTACATTGATGAGAGCCTCCAGAAGAAATTAATTTGGCCATCCTCTTCACCTGCTGGTGCTGGTATTTTCTATGTCCAGAAGAACGATCAATAACTTAGACCTTGTGTGGATTATCAGGAGCTCAACAAGATCACGATCAAGAATCGTTACCCGCTCTCTCTCGTTCCTGAGCTTTTTCAAAGATTTCGATCTACCCGAGTCTTTACAAAACTTAATCTACGTGGTGCCTACAATTTAGTTTGTATCCGCAAGGGTGATGAAGGACCCGCTTCGGGCACTTTGAATACCTTGTCATGCCATTTGGGTTATGCAACGCCCCAGCCACCTTTCAACACTTTGTGAATGACATCCGAGAGTTTCTGGATCACTTTGTGATAGTTTACCTAGATGATATTCTCATTTTCTCTGTCAACCTGGATCTCCACAGGATACATGTAAAGAAAGTTCTATCCATACAGACTATATGCAAAGGCAGAGAAATGTGAATTTGAGAGACTATCAATTCTTGGGGCTAATCATATCCATGGATGGGATTTCCATGAATCCACAAAAGGTGGCTGCCATCATTAATTGGCCTGCTCCCACTGACAAGAAAGGCATCCAGAGACTTGTGGGCTTTGCCAATTTTTGTAGATTTGTCAAAAATGTTTCCACCATCTCTCCCATCACCCAGTTGACCCGGCAACATGTCCGTTTTCAATGGTCCCAGGAAACCCAGTTGGCAACACCCAGATCCAGCCTTGCCCTTTGTCCTTGAGGTTGACGCCTCAGAAATTTTCACAGGAGCCATTCTGTCACAACGTCAGGGGCCCAAAGCTCTGCTTCACCCGGTGGCTTTCTTCTCAAGGAAGATGAGTCAGCCTGAGAAGAACTATGATGTGGGTGACCGCAATCAGCCTTGGAAAAATGGTGATACCTGCTGGAAGGTGCTGCTCACCCCATCCTGATATTTACTGACCATAAAAATCTTGAATATCTCAGAACTGCCAAGCGATTAAGACCACGACAGGCTCGTTGGGCTTTGTTCTTTTCAAGATTCAATTTTCATCTTACCTATCGCCTGGGGTCCAAGAACAGAAAAGCAGATGCTCTTTCTCATATGTTTCCAGAGACTCCCGAAACAGCTGCTCCCAGTACCAGCCTGTCAGCTCAGAACTTTCTACTAATTCAACCTGATCTAGGTACATCAATCAAGCAAGCTTCCGCTTCCTGAGTCCGAATCCCTCTCATTGAGGAAACATGAAGGACTCTTTTGGCATGAGGACAATATTTTCATCCCTCAGGAAGTAAGAACTCAAGTCCTTAAGGCCTGTCATGGTCGTCTGCTTGCAGGTCACTTTGGAGTTCGGAAAACATGTGAACTCATTCAAAGATCCTTCTGGTGGCGCAATCTATGACAAGATTGTAAGGACTATGTAAACTCTTGTGTAATGTATCTTGCGCAACAAAGCTAGTAATACCAAAACCTGGGGCCTGCTGAGACCTCTTCCCGTACCAGAACAGCCCTGGAGAATGCTGTCAATGGATTTTATTGTTGACTTAACTCCCTCAGAGGGATTCACCACCATCCTGATGGTTGTTGACAGATTATCCAAGATGGCCCACTTTTTACCCATGATAAGTACTCCCTCGGCCCCAGATACGGCACATCTGTTTATCAAAGAGATTGTGCGGTTGCATGGATTGCCCAGCAGTATTGTCCCCGACAGAGGGGAGCACTTTACCTCCAGATTCTGGAAAGCTCTGTGTAAAGCCCTGAAAATTGAAGTTTGTCTGTCCTCGGCATACCACCCACAAAGTAATGGACAGACAGAAAGAACTAATCAAACTTTGGAGCAGTACCTGAGATGTTTTTCTTCATTTACCCAAGACAATTGGGCATCCCTCCTCCCATGTGCCGAATTCACTTATAATAACTCAGTCCATGCATCCACTAACCAATCACCATTTTGGAAAAAAACTACAGCTTTAACCCATCCTTTCTGCCAGATGTTATCCCAGAAGCCTCACTACCCCTCACTGTCCAGGATAGGCTTACATTTAACAGGTGCAATATCTCACTAAATGGAAAGGATATCCACCTGAAGAAAACTCATGGGAAACAGCAAATAACGTGCATGCGCATTAGCAGTCGGCGAGTAACGATGAACGCACGTTAGCGACGGCTAACGAGCGTACGCAAAACGTGCTAATTACCAGTGTTTTGGTGGCCTATATAAGGATTCCAATTGCTCTCATAAATCGCTGGATTATTGTCAGCTCTGTATCCTGTGTTCCTGTGTTTCTTGCTCCTGTTGGATTATCTGTTACCAACCCGGCTTACCCTGACCTGCTCTGACTTCTCTCCTGGCTCTGTACCTGGCTTGTTTCACGGACCTGCTCTTGTCTATTCCAGATTAACTTCCTGTGTTTGACCCCGGCTTGATCACAACTACACCTCCTGCCTCTGCTTCTGACTGCCTTTCTGTGTTTGACCCCCGGCCTGGCTTCTGACGACGTCTCTGCTTTTCCACCTGTTAAAATCCGCCAGTACCTCCAGGGAATCATTGGCTGTGACCACCTTCTCTGCTCCTGGGTGTCCGTTCCTGGAACCATCAGACAGCTTCACTGGCAGGCAACCCGTGTATCTCTGGGCATAGCACCCTCTGTCTCCAACTCCAGGGGTGCTCTGCACTTAGCTGCAAGGGGAGCCCTCTCTTCACCTTCCAGGTAGTGAGTCATTCAACACTAAGTGGATTTAAACATGCTTGGGACAAACAGATCTATACTAGATAAAAAAGTTCACAGCAAAAAAAAAAAACATATATACATTTAAAAAAGGGGCAGGTTTGAAGGACCACTTTTTTTTCTGCTGTCAGTTTTCTATGTTTCTGTGTTTCAAAGTGCTCAGGAGGACCCAGAGGAGCATGACATGATTACAATAATGCAGAGAAACTGGAGGGTGGGGAAATAGGGGCAGTTTCTGAAGCTGCCCATACAAATCATTCCCACCCAAATGGTTATGGTGGCCTATCTCGGTACTGATAAACAACAACGTACAGTGCCTTGCAAAAGTATTCACCCCCTTGACTTTTTACCTATTTTGTTACATTACAGCCTTTAGTTCGATGTTTTTTTAATCTGAATTATATGTGATGGATCAGAACGCAATAGTCTAAGTTGGTGAAGGTAAAATTAGAAAAATATTAACATAAAACTATTTTTCAGAAATAAAAAACTGATAATTGGCATGTGCGTATGTATTCACCCCCTTTTGTTATGAAGCCCATAAAAAGCTCTGGTGCAACCAATTACCCTCAGAAGTCACATAATTAGTGAAATGATGTCCACCTGTGTGCAATCTAAGTGTCACATGATCTGCCATTACATATACACACCTTTTTGAAAGGTCCCAGAGGCTGCAACACCTAAGCAAGAGGCACCACTAACCGAACACTGCCATGAAGGCCAAGGAACTCTCCAAACAAGTAAGGGACAATGTTGTTGAGAAGTACAAGTCAGGGTTAGGTTATAAAAAAAATATCTAAATCTTTGATGATCCCTAGGAGCACCAACAAATCTATCATAACCAAATGGAAAGAACATGACACAACAGCAAACCTGCCGCACACGAAAACTCACGGACCGGGCAAGGAGGGCAATCAGAGAGGCAGCACAGAGACCTAAGGTAATCCTGGAGGAGCTGCAGAGTTCCACAGCAGAGACTGGAGTATCTGTACATAGGACGACATTAAGCCGTACGCTCCATAGAGTTGGGCTTTATGGCAGAGTGGCCAGAAGAAAGCTATTACTTTCAGCAAAAAACAAAATGGCACGTTTTGGGTTTGCAAAAAGGCATGTGGGAGACTCCCAAAATGTATGGAGGAAGGTGCTCTGGTCTCATGAGACTAAAATTGAACTTTTTGGCCATCAAAGTAAACACTATGTCTGGCGCAAACCCAACACATCACCCAAAGAACACCATCCCCACAGTGAAACATGGTGGTGGCAGCATCATGCTGTGGGGATGTTTTTAAGCAGTCAGGACTGGGAAACTGGTCAGAGTTGAGGGAAAGATGGATGGTGGTAAATACAGGGATATTCTTGAGCAAAACCTGTACCACTCTGTGTGATTTGAGGCTAGGATGGAGGTTCACCTTCCAGCAGGACAATTACCCCAAACACACTGCTAAAGCAACACTTGAGGGGAAACATGTAAATGTGTTGGAATGGCCTAGTCAAAGCCCAGACCTCAATCCAATAGAAAATCTGTGGTCAGACTTAAAGATTTCTGTTCACAAGCGCAAACCATCCAACTTGAAAGAGCTGGAGCAGTTTTGCAAGGAGGAATGGGCAAAAATCCCAGTGGTATGATGTGGCAAGCTCACAGAGACTTATCCAAAGCGAATTGGAGCTGTGATAGCCTCAAAAGGTGGCTCTACAAAGTATTGACTTTAGGGGGTGAGTAGTTATGCACATTGACTTTTTCTGTTATTTTGACCTATTTGTTGTTTGCTTTACAATAATAAAAAAAAAACATCTTCAAAGTTGTGGGCATGTTCTGTAAATTAAATGATGCAAATCCTCAAACAATCCATGTTAATTCCAGGTTGTGAGGCAACAAAACACGAAAAATGGCAAGGGGGGGGGGGGGGGTGAATACTTTTGCAAGGCACTGTAGGTCTTATATAAAATAAAATATTTATTACATATAAAAATTACATATAAAATTCATTTTAAAAAAAGTTGAATAATCAATGAACAAATACTCAGGATTCCCCCAAGAGGTATCTGTTGAAGTGTGTCTCAAAAATTGACCTTTCCTCTACTAGTTTTGCAGCACACACACCGCTTCCTCAGGAGGAATAATCTTTAAGACAAGTAATTAAGGCACAAAACAAGTAAGTTACAATTGAGAGACTTGGATAGTTATAATTCAGCAAAAAACATGAAAAAGAACAAGTTGCTCACCCAACGGGTCAGTGGCCAAGTGTGGAACCAAGCTGCTCGAAAGCGACTCCCCCCGTGGCGGACAAGGGGGATTATACAGATGTTGGTTCTAAATAAGAAGAGATAACGGTATATCATGCATAATCATTCCATGAAGGGTGGGAAAAGAAAAGAGGAACGAGGGAGGGAGGAGGACGGGGGAGAGGGGGGGATAAGGAAATAAAGGGGAAAGAAAAGGATAAGAAAGAAAATAAGGTGAGGAAAGGGGGTAAGATAAATGGTAAGAGATAGAAGGGAAGGGGAAATAGGGAATGGAAAACACGAAAGGAGGGGAGGGGAGGAAGGAAAAGGGGAAACAAAAGGGGGGAAAAAGGGGAAAGGGAGAAAAACAAAGGGGAAGAAAGACGAGGAAAGGGCGAGGGGGGGGTGGGAGGGGGAAGAGAAAATGGGGAGGAAAGGCAGGAACAGGGGGAAAGGGGAAAAAAGGGGGAGGGGAGGGAAAGGGAGGGGGGGAAATTAAGAAACAAGGGAACAAATGATGTAGGGTTGACTGAGGTTTGCCAGGGAGAAGTATTCACCTATACGCCAGTAATACAGATTATCAAATTATTTCAAAACTCCAGGGGAAGACAGTGAGTCCTGACAGATTGGGATAGACAGCTAGACAGAAAGCGGTGTCACCAAGTGATTAGCCTGGTCATATGATCTGGACGGATAGTTAGGGGCTGAGAGGAGGTTAAGCGTCCAACCGCAACTTGGTACAACTTCCCTTAGTGTATAACCAGCCAGAAGCCAGGAGTAATAAATGGAATCTGCAGAGTTAGAGGATGAATATACAGTGGGGACAGAAAGTATTCAGACCCCCTTAAATTTTTCACTCTTTGTTATATTGCAGCCATTTGCTAAATTCATTTAAGTTCATTTTTTCCTCATTAATGTACACACAGCACCCCATATTGACAGAAAAACACAGAATTGTTGACATTTTTGCAGATTTATTAAAAAAGAAAAACTGAAATATCACATGGTCCTAAGTATTCAGACCCTTTGCTGTGACACTCATATATTTAACTCAGGTGCTCTCCATTTCTTCTGATCATCCTTAAGATGGTTCTACACCTTCATTTGAGTCCAGCTATGTTTGATTATACTGATTGGACTTGATTAGGAAAGCCACACACCTGTCTATATAAGACCTTACAGCTCACAGTGCGTGTCAGAGCAAATGAGAATCATGAGGTCAAAGGAACTGCCTGAAGAGCTCAGAGACAGAATTGAGGCAAGGCACAGATCTGGCCAAGGTTACAAAAAAATTCTGCTGCACTTAAGGTTCCTAAGAGCACAGTGGCCTCCATAATCCTTAAATGGAAGACGTTTAGGATGACCAGAACCCTTCCTAGAGCTGGCCGTCTGGCCAAACTGAGCTATCGGGGGAGAAGAGCCTTGGTGAGAGAGGTAAAGAAGAACCCAAAGATTACTGTGGCTGAGCTCCAGAGATGCAGTCGGGAGATGGGAGAAAGTTGTAGAAAGTTAACCATCACTGCAGCCCTCCACCAGTTGGGGCTTTATGGCAGAGTGGCCCAACAGAAGCCTCTCCTCAGTGCAAGACACATGAAAGCCCGCATGGAGTTTGCTAAAAAACACCTGAAGGACTCCAAGATGGTGAGAAATAAGATTCTTTGGTCTGATGAGACCAAGATAGAATTTCTTGCCCTTAATTCTAAGCGGTATGTGTGGAGAAAACCAGGAACTGCTCATCACCTGTCCAATACAGTCCCAACAGTGACGCATGGTGGTGGCAGCATCATGCTGTGGGGGTGTTTTTCAGCTGCAGGGACAGGACGACTGGTTGCAATCGAGGGAAAGATGAATGCGGACAAGTACAGGGATATCCTGGAAGAAAACCTTCTCCAGAGTGCTCAGGACCTCAGACTGGGCCGAAGGTTTACCTTCCAACAAGACAATGACCCTAAGCATACAGCTAAAATAACGAAGGAGTGGCTTCACAACAACTCCGTGACTGTTCTTGAATGGCCCAGCCAGAGCCCTGACTTAAACCCAATTGAGCATCTCTGGAGAGACCTAAAAATGGCTGTCCACCAACGTTTACCATCCAACCTGACAGAACCGGAGAGGATCTGCAAGGAGGAATGGCAGAGGATCCCGAAATCCAGGTGTGAAAAACTTGTTGCATCTTTCCCAAAAAGACTCATGGCTGTATTAGATCAAAAGGGTGCTTCTACTAAATACTGAGCAAAGGGTCTGAATACTAAGGACCATGTGATATTTCAGTTTTTCTTTTTTAATAAATCTGCGAAAATGTCAACAATTCTGTGTTTTTCTGTCAACATAGGGTGCTGGGTGTACATTAATAAGGAAAAAAATGAACTTTTAGCAAATGTCTGCAATATAACAAAGAGTGAAAAATTTAAGGGGGTCTGAATGCTTTCCGTCCCCAATGTATGTATATAAACCGCATAATTAAAGCGTTTGTAAAGGTGTTTTTTTTTTTTTTTTTAAAATAACAAACATGTTATACTTACCTTCACTGTGCAGCTCGTTCTGCACAGAGTGGCCCCGAACCTCGTCTTCTGGGGTCCCTCGGCGGCTGTTTCAGCTCCTCCCCGCAAGCATTCACCACCTTAATGCGAGCCCCCTCGCACGGTGGTGAGTGCTTGCGGGCGCGCTCCCGTGATACAGCCGGCGGCTATAGCCGCTCGCTGTATCACTCGGCCCCGCCCCCCGGCGCGCCGCGTCATCGGATGTGATTGACAGCAGCGCGAGCCAATGGCTGCGCTGCTTTCAATCCATCCACTGCAGCCAATCAGCGGCCAGGGTGAGCGGAGGAACAGATGTCGGGAACGCGAAGCTGACTTTCGAGGCGTCAGGTAAGTAAAACGGGGGGGCTGGGGGCGGCGGTTCTGTCAGAAGTTTTTTCACCTTAATGCATAGAATGCATTAAGGTGAAAAAATTTTTACCTTTACAACCCCTTTAAGGACATCGAGGCATTAAGGGGGAAGGAGAGGGGGTACCAGCATATGGGATCCCCAGCAAGCCGCCAATAGTGTCCTACCTGTCCATCAGCTGACAATAATGCATCTCCTGGAGAAAAGGTCCACAACGCTCATCTACAGGCTGAAGGCCCGTTAAATGAGCTCCCCAACCCGGGTACATAACACACGCCACCGAACGGCGGCAACCGACGTCGCCGGGTCAGAATCCCCGCACTGCGCAGGTGTGCAAAACCACGCTACCGTGCGCGTGCATGCAACAGCCGAGCCAGTGGGGGGAGTCCAGAGCTCGGACGGAGCAAGAGAGGGATGGGCTCCATAGGAGAGCATCTTAACAAGTCAGCTGCTGGAGAAGAGAGTCAAGCAGCCAGGAGACACTGAGCCAGCCAGTCGGGAGGGCAACGCTGTACAAATAAACAAAAAACACAATTACAACATAGTGTACAGAGACTTATACAAAATTATAAACAATGGGAGTATGATACTCCCATCAGTAGTGGTCACTACAGATTAATCATTTGGGAATTGCCAATATATTTAGGTTAAAGGACAAACATGGACGGTATGGTCACTGTGATGTCAGGCAAGGGGTTAACCACAGGGTCTGCCAGGGAGAGCAGTAGGGAACCCAACCAATAGAATAAGAAAAAGGAGGAGGAAAGGGAAGAAGAAACGGGGAGGACAAGGAAAAGGTACGTCCTACAAAAATGATTTATAAGATATCATCTCATTGAGCCCTGGGGGGGAGGTGGCGTTGAGATGTTCGATCCAAAGAGTCTCTTTCTGCAGGGTCATTTTGTCCCAATTGCCCCCCCTAGGGCTCTGTTGGACAACTTCAAGGACCAAAAATTGGATGACTGTAACATCATAACGGTGGTATAGACCAATATGTCTACCTACAGTGATAAGTTTACCATTGCCAAAGTAGTATAAGTGGTCCCCGATTCTCTGTCTCAGTTCTCGGATTGTTTTACCAACGTAAAAGGCTTTACACTTACACAACATGAGGTAAATAACCCACTAGTGCCTCAGTTAGAAAAGGTACATGGGGAGAAGATCTCACCATTGGGTAAGTGAAACCTCCTGCCCTCAAAGATCCAGGGACAGCGGGGGCAATCCCCACACTTAAAGGTGCCATTAGGTCCAGACGTTGGTCTTTTGGATGGTGAGTAATGGCTACTCGTCAAACGATCTCTAATGGGGCGTACACACGGTCAGACTTTTCGTCTACAAAAGTCCAACGGACGCCGACGGACTAAAGCTGGCTGGTAATCCGATCGTGTGTGGGCTTCTCCGGACTTTCAGCAGACTTTTTCAGCCTCAAATCCGACGGACTTTAGATTTGAAACATGCTTCAAATCTTTACGTCGTAACTACGACGGACCCCGAAATCCGCTCGTCTGTGTGCTAGTCCGACGGACAAAAACCCACGCTAGGGCAGCTATTGGCTACTGGCTATGAACTTCCTTATTTTAGTCCGGTGTACGTCATCACGTACGAATCCGTCGGACTTTTGTGTGGTCGTGTGTAGGCAAGTCCGTTCGTTAGAAAGTCTGCTGCAAGTCCGCCGAAAGTCCGCCGGAAGTCTGTCGGACAGGCTGTCGGACTTTTGTAGACGAAAAGTCCGACCGTGTGTACGCCCCATTAGAGGGAGCTCTGCGAAACACCAGTTCCGGAGCAGATCTGACATGTCTGCTCAGGACATGATGTTCCGCAAGTAGATACCAGTGATTCGATAGTATTGCTCTGAGTTGTTTGTGGTGGGCAGAGTATGTGGTAATGAATCTGACTGTATCAGTTAATGGAGATTTGGGTCGGGTATACAGTAAGGAACTTCTAGGGTGGGCTAATGTTTTAATAAATGTTTTTCTTAAATTTGTATGTGAATACCCTCTAAGTAATAGACAGTTACATAAGGCATTAGCTTGAATCCTAAAATCAGTCTCTAGTGAGCAAGTATTGGAATACGGAATACTTCGCACTAGTGGACCAGGATGGGCACTAGATACGTGGAGCAGAGTGTTGCTGGCCTTTGGGTTATGATATAGATCAGTGCCTATTGTACTATCTGGTTGTTTGACAATAGAGATCCAGAAAGGGGATCTGACTGTTGTTAAAATTAAATGTAAATTTGAGATTAAAACTGTTGTCGTTCAAGCTCTGAGTGAATTCCAACAGTCCATCTCTGGTGCCGGGCCATACCATGAGTAGGTCATCTATGTACCTATACCATGATAGTACATGTTTGAGGAATTCTGTATATCTGTCCTCCAAAGTTATGTGTCTCTCCTACCCACCCAAATACACGTTCATGTAGGCCGGGGGAAAAAAGAAGTCCCCATAGCGACTCCTTGAGTGTGTAAATACATCTGATCGTTAAACGTGAAATAGATCTTAGTCAAGATAAAATGGAGCACTCGTAAGATAAATTGGTTAAGGGGCCAAGAGGTCTGTTCTTATTCTCTGAGAAAGGAGCCAGCCATCAGGACACCCTGCTTGTGGGGGATACTCAAGTGTAAAGCCTCAATATCGATGGCCACGAGCAGGGCATCCAGAGGGATCTGGATCCCCTCAAGGTGTTTCAAGAGGTCCGTGGTGTCACGGATATAAGAGGAGAGATTGCGCATATGGGGCATCAAAAAAGCATCTATGAATTTGCTTACGTTGTCTGTAAGTGAACCTATTCCGGAAACTATCAGTCTACCGGAAGGAATCTGGACATTTTTGTGAGTTTTAGGGAGGGAATAGAAGGTGGGGGTGCAGGGAAATTTGGGAACCAGGAACTCCAAGGTATCTTTGTCAATGAGGCCCTCGAAGAAGGCCTCAGTGCAAAGACCCCAGAGTTCTGAGGCGAAGGTATAGGTGAGGGCCGGGGAAATCGGTTGGTACCAGTTAGGGTTGTTCAAAATCATCAGGCACATTGATTGATACTGAGTATGTGTCATTAAAACAATATTGCCACCTTTATCCGATTGTTTGATCACAAGATCGGAACCTTTTTTGTAAAAATGTAAGTGCTTTAGTTTGATATTAAGGTTAGACGGAATCTTGTGCCAATGCTGTTGCTTAAGGTCCCTGATAGTTGCATGTAAAAGAGCCCAAATAGCTGGGCAGGTCATGAGATCAAGAAACCTATGATGATATAGTCGAATATAAAAGGGGGGGAGATTTGGGACTTTAAATGAGGCACAATAATGTGCCTCCATCCCGATATATCGGTACACATAAAGAGGGAAGTTGGGACTTTAAATGAAGCGCTTGGGTAGTGGAGGGGAGATAGACCATAGTAGAAATGCATTAAGAAATGTTTATTGATTATAAGGAGTACCAAAGAATAAAAGAGTAATCATTTCATATACAGTAAACAATTCATTAATATATGCATAGGTGATGTAGCATAGCATAAATGTAGTAAAAATTGTATATACGTGTAGCAGCACAGGGTCCAATATAAATACAGCAGTAATAAGGCGTAGTATTGCTAGCGATAACAAGCCTGATACCAACACATGCACCCACATGATAAATATGCATTTCTTAAATAAGGAAAAAATTGATGTAATAGAGGAAAACGGATGGTAACAATGGTTCCATGTAGGATGTAGCTGGGGCATCATAAATGTAAAGCTCGACGCGTTTCGTGGGTATGTTCCCACTCATCAGGAGCTGATGCGATTGGGTTTCCTAAAGGATATATATATAAGAGTATAGTGAACCATAGAGTTCATATAAGGTAAAAATCAATATTCGATATCTATAGCTGTTTATACCAAACGGACTCACCGACTCGAGCAAAGTGCAGTGTGCTGTGGTGGGAGCAGGGTGGGCCAGGGCCATAGCCTCTCCACGGGAGCTGAGGCAGCATTTATATAGATGCGACATCGGGCAGGAAGAAGGAGATAGAATGGAGTAGAGAGTGTCCACAAGTGAAAATGTATTGTCGTAAGAACAGGCAATTCTGGGAACAAAACAATATGTTTCATTAGGGGTATATCTAATTAATAATGATATTAAGTAAGTAATAAAAATAGATAATGTACCCAGGGAGTTCCAAAAGCGGTGATAATGTGAATAGAGAGTGTGTTATAGAAATCTGTGTATTATAAGTGAAGGCATAAGAGTGGGGGTAGAAGTGACCAAAGGAAGTGAAGGCGTGAGAGCAAAGAGTGTGGGAGAAATTAGAAAAGAATAGTGACAGATAAGTGAGAATAAGATAAGACCACCATAGAAATGAACACATATACCAAGAGAGAACCAAAAAACAAAGCAGGAGGGGAAGGAGAGGAAAAGGGGACATAGAACCTACCCAGATGCAGCATCAAAGGCACCAGCAACCAAACGTGCAACGTAGGGCTGGTCTGCATAAACCCCAGAAAGGGACTGGCCGTGTGAACAGCCAGTTCCAAGTGGGGAGTATAAATATGCCGCCAACGCCACGTGGGTGACGCAGAGGAGGAGTCGCCGCACCTGAACCGAGTTACACTAAGCCGTCGGTGTGGAGAGGCTCCTCCCTAAGGGCACCGAGATGGAAACACGCTGAACGTCGGAGCAGTGACGTCAAAGACTGACGTCACGCGCACGACGCAGGGGGCGTGGCGCCGATGCGCAAGGGGGCGTCCGCCCGACTCCCCGATCATGCAGTAGATGGGGAGAACGGGAGGACCCACTGGCGCATCGCAGCTCCCGTAGAGAGGAAAGCCCAGCACCACCTGCACGCCCAACCATCACACACAGAGCACAAATGCTGGTCAGGTGGCACGTGTGTCTGGGGCATATGTAAGAAAAAAACCAAGTGGGGCATGGGATCAGTGACCAAGTTGCTGCATGAAAAAAAAGGTTGAAATAAAAAGTAAATAAGACAATAATATGTCCACAACTAGGGAACGTATGTGTCTGTTCACGTATAACCGGGACACTGTCCTATACATAGTGATCCCCTATGAAATAGGGGCGAACCTCACACAGGGATGGTAGGGGAACACTACCAATCCCATATAACCAATTGCTATAGATATCGAATATTGATTTTTACCTTATATGAACTCTATGGTTCACTATACTCTTATATATATATCCTTTAGGAAACCCAATCGCATCAGCTCCTGATGAGTGGGAACATACCCACGAAACGCGTCGAGCTTTACATTTATGATGCCCCAGCTACATCCTACATGGAACCATTGTTACCATCCGTTTTCCTCTATTACATCAATTTTTTCCTTATTTAAGAAATGCATATTTATCATGTGGGTGCATGTGTTGGTATCAGGCTTGTTATCGCTAGCAATACTACGCCTTATTACTGCTGTATTTATATTGGACCCTGTGCTGCTACACGTATATACAATTTTTACTACATTTATGCTATGCTACATCACCTATGCATATATTAATGAATTGTTTACTGTATATGAAATGATTACTCTTTTATTCTTTGGTACTCCTTATAATCAATAAACATTTCTTAATGCATTTCTACTATGGTCTATCTCCCCTCCACTACCCAAGCGCTTCATTTAAAGTCCCAACTTCCCTCTTTATGTGTATGATGATATAGTCGGAATTTTCTAGTCGGGCGACTCTGGGTTGTAGCCGGAGTAGGAGTCAGAGGTACACCAAAAAGAGGGGCAGAGGGGACAATATCCTCCGTTGCTCCCTCATCGTATAGAAGCATGAGTTTGCGAAGCACCCAAAACTCATCCATACTGAAGAGTTTTGTGCGTTCCGCAAACTCGCGCAAGTTAGTCACAGATGCAGTTGTAGAATGTACATTGCTTTGTTGAGAGAAAGACGATGACAGGGAGGAGTCAGATTCAACTTTGGCAGGATTCTGTGTGTGGTTACCTCAAGGGAATCCCCTTTTGCTGGAATTTCTTCTGGACCACTTATAAGCATAGCCTGAAGGCTATGTAAAAGGCTAGGTAAAGGCTAATTTATCCTTACTGAATTTGCCCTGCTTTTTGACTATAATCTCCCTGCTCATTGATTCTAGACGATCTTTTAATTCTTTCCATTTGGCTGCAAAGGTAGTGATGCTCGATAAATGAGAATATTCAGTATTAAGTCGTTCAATCTCACTATCGAGTAGAGTCGTGTCATGGGTATACTGTGTGATGAGTGATCTCATCATTTCAAGGCTACAGTTGGTGAGTATATTCTCCCAGGATTTTTTAAAAATCTGCAGATGGATCTTTAATAGTGGAGAAAATCTGATCTCAGGCCAGTAAGACAAGTATTTTCAGTGATATACTATTAAAATATTCAGTGTGTCAATGTAAATGGGATTTTCGCTTCAATAGACTAAACATCCTGTTGAAAAATACTTTCACATCCTCATCTGTTTTATGACTACTAAGACAGGCAGTCTGTATGTTCATCATAAAGCCTGCCCAATCAGTGCCGAGAATGTCCATCTTGTCTAGAGAAACCCAAAAGACAAATTTCCAGGGATAATCAGGGATTGGAAATTAAATTTTTAATATAAAAAACATACGCAACAGAGGCACTCAGGTAGTGCAGCTGTGGACGATATGTGGGGGTTAAGCGCAATCGTCCAAAGATGCAAAAAGAAGGGGTGTATTATCCACCCAATGAATATGCAAAATTTTTGAGTATGGCCCCACATAATAAAGACTATAATAGGAAATAAAGGCAGTTGCTAAAGCTGACCATACTAATGATTGCCACCCAAATGATTATGGTGGACTATGTCGGGACTGATAAACAACAACGCAGTTCTTATATAAAATTAAATATTTATTACATATAAAAATGACATACAAAATTAATTTTAAAAAAAGTTGAATAATCAATGAACAAATACTCAGGGTTCCCCCAAGAGGTATCTGTTGATGAAATGTGTCTCAAAAATTGACCTTTCCTCTACTAGTTTTGTAGTACACACAACGCTTCCTCAGGAGGAATAATCTATAAGTTAAATAAGGCACAAAACAAGTAAGTTACAATTGAGAGACTTGGACCGTTATAATTCAGCAAAAAACATAAAAAGAACAAGTTGCTCACCTAATGGGTCAATGGCCAAGTGTGGAACCAAGCCGCTCGAAAGAGACTCCCACCGCGGGGGACAAGGGGGATTATACGAATGTTGGTTCTAAATAAGAAGGGATAATAATAATATAACGGTATATAATGCATAGTCATTCCACGAAGGGTGGAAAAAGAAAAGAGGAACGAGGGACTTATAACTGCCCAAGTCTCTCAATTGTAACTTACTTGTTTTGTGCCTTATTTAATTATTTGTCTTATAGATTATGCCTCCTGAGGTGTGTGTACCGTGAAACTAGTAGAGGAATGGTCAATTTTTGAGACACACTTCATCAACAGATACCTCTTGGGGGAACCCTGAGTATTTGTTCATTGATTATTCAACTTTTTAAAATATATATATATATATATATATATATATATATATATATATATATATATATATATATATATATATATATATGAACTACATTGTTGTTTATCAATACTAAGATAATCCACCATAACCATTTGGGTGGGAATAATTTGTATGGTCAGCTTTAGCAACTGCCCCTATTTCCCCATCCTCCCCTGTTTCTCTATACTAATTTGGATGATGGTAGTCTTTATTATGTGAGGCCATACTCGAATTTTGCATATTCATTGGGTGGATAATACACCCCTTCTTTTTGCATCTTCGGACGATTGTGCTTAACCCCCACATATCATCCACAGCTGCACTACCTGAGTGCTTCTGTTGCGTATTTATTTTTTATATGAAAAATTTCATTTCTAATCCCTGATTATCCCTGGAAATGTCCTTTGGGTTTCTCTAGACAAGATTGACGTTCTCGGCACTGATTGGGCAGGCTTTATGACAAACATACAGACTGCCTGTCTTAGTAGTCATACAAAAAAAATGAGGATGTGAAATTGTTTTTCACCATGATGTTTAGTCTATTGAAGCGAAAATACCATATACATTAGCACATTGAATATGTTAAACTGTTTATCACTGAAAATACTTGTCCTATTGGCCTGAGAGTTCAGATTTTCCCCACTATTATAGATCCATCTGCGGATTTTAACCCCTTCAGATCCACGTTATAGCCGAATGACGGCTACAGCGCAGATCTGCTTTGCCGGGAGGCCGTCAATAGACGTCCTCCCCTTTGCACGCTCAATGAGACTCGGGTGATCACAGATCAGAGTAAGGGGTCGATCTCGGCCCCTTACCACGTGATCAGCTGTCAGCCAATGACAGCTGATCACGTGATGTAAACAGAAGATCAGGAATCGTTTTTTTCCTTCTCACTCTGACAGCGTGAGGAGAAAAAGAAGCCGATCACTGGCTTCTGTTGAAGGGACATCGGTCCCAAAGAGGAAGAGACAAAGCCTCATATGTGCCCACCAGTACCACCTGCCAGTGCCACGAATCAGTGCCCACAGTGCCACGAATCAGTGCCCACCAGTACATAAGTGCCAGCAATCAGTGTGGCCTATTAGTGCCACCTATCAATGCCCACACGTGCCACCTATCAATGCCCACCAGTGGTACCAATCAGTGCCTCATCAGTGCCACCTAGCAGTGCTGCCTTTCAGTGTCACCTACCAGTGCCAATCAGTGCCCATCACTGCCACCCATCAGTGCCAGCTATCAGTGCCACCTATTACTGCCCTTCAGTGCCACCCATCAATGCCCTTCAGTGCCACCCATCAGTGCCACCTCATCAGTGCCCACCAGTGACGCCTATTAGTGCCCATAAGTGCCGCCTTATCAGTGCTGCCTTATCAGTGCCCATCAATGCAGCCTATTGATGCCCATCAGTGCAGCCTATCAGTGCCCATCAGTGTAGCCTCATCAGCGTACATCAATTAAGGAGAAAAATTACCTGTTTGCAAAATTTATTAACAAAATATAGAACAGTTTTGTGGTTTTTTTTTTTTTTTAAATTCGGTCCTTTTTAATTTTTTTAACAAAAATCTTCGGACGAAGATACCTTTGCAGCCAAATGGAAAGAATTTAAAGATCGTCTAGAATCAATGAACAGGAGATTATAGTCAAAAAGAAGGGCAGATTCAGTAAGGTTTATAAATTAGCCTTTACTGAAGGCTATGCTTATAAGTGGTGAGGAAGACATTCCGTCAGGAGGGGATTACCATGGAGGTAACCACACCCAGAATCCCGCCACCAAAGTTAAATCTGACTACTCCCTGTCGTTGTTCTCTCAACAAAGCAATGTACGTTCTACAAATGCATCTGTGACTAACTCTTTACGTAAAAGATTACGATATGGTGGTGGAACTAATCCTAAAAAAGAAAAGAAATGTCCTAAACCTCCTAAAACCCCATGGGTACCCCCTACATTTTCCATGACGGGTAATCAGGCCCCAACTGATGGGACCATTAACAAGTCCTCTCTACATGGCACTATCTCAAAAGTTTTACAAATACACCGAAATTAATGAAGATCTTATTTTTTTAGATCTCAAAAAACAACAGGGGAATCTGGACACATATGTCATCAAACCCCCACCGTCACTACCCAACACTCCCAACACGACACCCACCTTAACATTATAAATCTAACACTCCACCAGCTGACTGAGGATGAGTCCTCGGTACTACAGCTAGGATTGGGTTTTTGTCCACTTGATGCACTTAAAGTCACTGAAACCATTAAAGATCTCTATTTGTTCGCTCGTAATCTCACTTTTACGTTTATATTTGATAAGGACCGAGCACAGTTGAATCTTAAAAGCGAGCTTGCGGAACGCACAAAACACTTTAGTATGGATGAGTTCCGGGCGCTTCGCGACCTCATGCTTCTATACGATGAGGACGCAACGGAGGATATTGTCCCCTCTGCCCCTCCTTTTAGTGTACCCCTGGCCCCTACTCCGGCTACAACCCAGAGTCGCCCGACTAGACAGTTCGGACTACAATCTCATAGATTTCCTGATCTCATGACCTGCCCGGCTATTTGGGCTTTTTTACATGCAACTATCAGGGACCTTAAGCAACAGCATTGGCACAAGATTCTGTCTAACCTTAATATCAGACAAACTAAAGCACTTAAATCTCTACAAAAATGTTACGATCTTGTGATCAAACAATCGGATAAAGGTGGCAATATTGTTTTAATGACACATACTCAGTATCAATGTGCCTGATGATTTTGAACAACCCTAACTGGTACCAACCGATTTCCCCGGCCCTCACCTACAGTATCTCACAAAAGTGAGTACGCCCCTCACATTTTTGTAAATATTTTATTATATCTTTTCATGTGACAACACTGAATAAATGACACTTTGCTACAATGTAAAGTAGTGAGTGTACAGCTTGTATAACAGAGTAAATTTGCTGTCCCCTCAAAATAACTCAACACACAGCCATTAATGTCCAAACCGCTGGCAACAAAAGTGAGTACACCCCTAAGTGAAAATGTCCAAATTGGGCGGAGAGCGTCTGTGAACAGCAATTTTTAAGTCTTGCCACAGATTCTCTGTTGGATTTAGATCTGGACTTTGACTGGGCCATTCTAACACATGAATATTCTATGTGGTGTACTCACTTTTGTGAGATACTGTAGATATTCACCTCAGAACTCTGGGATTTTTGCACTGAGGCCTTCTTCCAGGGCCTCATTGACTGAGATACCCTGGAGTTCCTGGTTCCCAAATTTCCCTGCACCCCCACCTTCTATTCCCTCCCTAAAACCCACAAAAATGTCCCCATTCCTCCCGGTAGAATAGGTTTACTTACAGACAACGCAAGTAGATTCGTAGATGCTTTTTTGATGCTCCATGTGCGCAGTCTCCCCTCTTATATCCATGACACCACGGACCTCTTGAAACACCTTGAGGGGATCCAGATCCCTCTGGACGCCCTGCTCGTGGCCATCGATAGTGAGGCTTTATACTCAAGTATCCCCCGTGAGCAGGGTGTCCCGATGGCTGGCTCCTTTCTCAGAGAACAAGCCCCTTAAGTGATTTATCTTATGAGTGCTCCATTTTATCTTGACTAAGAACTATTTCACATTTAATGATCAAATGTATTTACAGACTCAAGGAGTCGCTATGGGGACTTCTTGTGCCCCGGCCTACGCGAACTTGTATTTCGGTGTATGGGAGAGACACATAACTTCAGATGATCGATATACAGAATTCCTCAAACACGTACTATTGTGGTATAGGTACATAGATGACCTACTCATGGTATGAACCGGCACCAGAGATAGACTGAATTCACTCAGAGCTTGTACAACAACAGTTTTAATCTCTAAAATTTACATTTTAATTTTGACAATAGTCAGATCCCCTTTCTGGATCTCTCTCCACTAGAGCGAAGTATTCCGTACGCGCAATACTTGCGCCTACGAAGAAATTGCTCACTAGAGACTTTAGGATCCAAGCTAATGCCTTACGTGACCGTCTATTACTTAGAGGGTATTCATGTACAAATTTAAGAAAAGCATTTAATAAAACATTAGCCTGCCCTAGAAGCTCCGTACTGTAAACCCGACCCGAATTTCCATCGACCGATACAGCCAGATTCATTACCACATACTCTGCCCACCACAAACAACTCAGAGCAATACTATAGAATCATTGGCATCTACTTGCGGAACATCATGTCCTTAGCAGACATGTCAGATCTGCTCCGGAACTGGTGTTTCGCAAAGCTCCCTCTTTAAGAGATCGTTTAATGAGTAGCCATTACTCACCATCCAAAAGACCAATGTCTGGACCTAATGGCACCTTTAAGTGTGGGGATTGCCCCCGCTGTCCCTGGATCTTTGAGGGCAGGGGGTTTCACTTACCCAATGGTGAGATCTTCTCCCCACGTACCTTTTCTAACTGCGGCACTAGGGAGGTTATTTACCTCATGTTGTGTAAAGCCTTTTACGTAGGTAAAACAATCCGAGAACTGAGACAGAATCAGGGACCACTTATACTACTTTGGCAATGGTAAACTTACCACTGTAGGTAGACATATCGGTCTATACCACCGCTATGACGTCCAATTTTTGGTCTTTGAAGTTGTCCAACAGAGCCTGGGGGGGGGGGCGATTGGGACAAAATGATCCTACAGAAAGAGACTCTTTGGATCAAACTTCTCAACGCCACCTCCCCCCCAAGGCTCAATGAGATCATATCTTATAAATCATTTTTGTAGGACGTACCTTTTCCTTATCCTCCCTGTTTCTTCTTTCCCTTCCCCCTCCATTTTCCTTATCCTATTGGCTGGGTTCCCTACTGCTCTTTCTGGTAGGTGTGGTTAGCCCCTTGCCCTGACATCACGGTGACCGTACCGTCCATGTTTGTCCTTTAACCTAAATATATTGGTAATTCCCAAATGATTAATCTGTAGTGACCACTACTGACGTGAGTCTCATACTCCCATTGTTTATGATTTTGTATAAGTCTCTGTACACTATGTTGTAATTGTGTTATTGCTTTTTTTTTGTTTATTTGTACAGAGTTGCCTTCCAGACTGGCCGGCTCGGTGTCTCCTGGCTGCTTGACTCCCCCAGCGGCGGACTTGTGATTCCCCTGGTTAGGATGCTCTCCTATGAAGCCCATCCCTATCTTGCTCCGTCCGAGCTCTGGGCTCCCCGCCCACTGGCTCGGCCGTCGCGTGCTTGCGCAGTATCATGGTTTCACGCACCTGCGCAGTGTGGGGAATCTGACCCAGAGACGTCAGACGCCGCCATTCGGTGGTGTGTGCTATGTTCCCGGGTTGGGGAGCTCATTTAACGGGCCTTCGGCCCCTAGATGAGTGTTGCGGATCTTTTCTCCAGGGGATGCATGATTGACGGCTGACGGACAGGTAGGACACTATTGGCGGCTTGCTGGGGATCCCATATGCTAGTACCCCCTCTCCCTCCCCCTTTATGCCCTCGATGTCCTTAATTATGCGGTTTGTATACATATATTCATCCTCTAACTCTGCAGATTCCATTTATTACTCCTGGCTTCTGGCTGGTTATACACTAATGGACGCTTAACCTCCTCTCAGCCCCTAACTATCCATCCAGATCATATGACCAGGTTAGTCACTTGGTGACACAGCTTTCTGTCTAGCTGTCTATCCCAGTCTGTCAGGACTCATTTTTTTCCCCTGGGATTTTGAAATAACTTGATAAACTGTATTACTGGCGTATAGGTGAGTTATACTTCTCCCTGGCATATCTCATCGTCATCCCTGCATCATTTGGTCCCTTGTTTCTTCATTCCCCCCCCCCCCCCTTTTACCCTTTCCCCCTGTTTCAGCCTTTCCTCCCCCTTCCCCCCCCCCTTCCTTCCCCCTTCTTCCCCTTTGTTTTTCTCCCCCTTTTCTTTCCCCTTTTCCTTCCTCCCCTCCCCCTTTCCCCTCCCCTCCTTTCATGTTTTCCCTTCCCTATTTCCCCTTCCCTTCCGTCCCTTACCATTTATTTTTTATTTATTATTTATTATCCCTTTATCATTCAATCTCCCTATCTTTCTGCTCCTCCTCTTTCTTTCCTTCTTACCCCCTTTCCCCTTTATTTCCTTATTCGCCCCTCTTTTCCCTCCCTCCCTCCTTTTCCCCTCACCCCCCCCCCCCCATTCCTCTTTTCTTTTGCCACCCTTCGTGGAATGACTATGCATGATATACCATTCTATTATCATTATCCCTTCTTATTTAGAACCAACATCCATATAATCCCCCTTGTCCGCCGCGGGGGGAGTCTCTTTTGAGCGGCTTGGTTCCACACTTGGCCATTGACCCGTTGGGTGAGCAATTTGTTCTTTTTATATTTTTTGCTGAATTATAACTGCCCAAGTCTCTCAGTTGTAACTTACTTGTTTTGTGCCTTATTTAATTATTTGTCTTATAGATTAATCCTCCTGAGGAAGCGGTGTGTGTACCGCAAATCTAGTAGAGGAAAGGTCAATTGTTGAGACACACTTCATCAACAGATACCTATTGGGGGAACCCTGAGTATTTCTTCATTGATTATTCAACTTTTTTTTTAAATTAATTTTGTATGTCATTATATATTTAATTTTATATAAGAACAATGTTGTTGTTTATCAGTACCGAGATAGTCCACCATAACCATTTGGGTGGGAATAATTTGTATGGTTAGCTTCAGCAACTGCCCCTATTTCTCCCCCCTCCCTTGTTTGTCTATACTAATTTGGATGATGGTACTTTGTTGTGTCTAGTTAAGTCTTTATTATGTGAGGCCATACTCAAAAATTTTGCATTACAATGCAGAAATTGCCATGTTATAAAGGTGATCTGGGGTCCTGAGTGGCTGCAATGCTTCCACCGGGAACAGCAGACAATTTTGGCCCCTGATGAAGACATACTTGAACTGCATTGGGAATTGTCTACACTTTAAGAATGTGAATTAAATGTGGAATTAGTGTAAAATTTATAGAGGGAACAGGTAATATTTATACTATGTCATCCAAACATTTTTATGTCATATGATTCTACTTTGTTATAATAAAGATACATTGTTATGTACATGTGAAGTTGTCTGTATACATGCCTAATAAGTCCCACATACCCCCGTAAGTATCTTGTGTAATAGAAAGGTTTTGTACAAATGATTCAGGATCACCACCACCACCACCACCATGACCCCCAATGCCACCACCACCACCCTACCATGACCACTACACCCACCAAACCACAAAAAAAAAAAAAAAGATTCAGGATCAAAACCTGATCTTGATGCACCTCTTCTGAGTGTACATACTTTAGCAAACAACTAATTGCGCAAGATTTTTTCCTGTCAGACCAATAAGTTACTGCTGGATAATTTCCATGAATAAATTGTGTTTGTAATCACTATTTATCTCAGACATGAAGTAATAAACATAACTTGAGGCATAAAAATAAAGCATGTAACATTTTATTTATTTACAGGAAGCAGTCTGAAAATGTTAAAACTAAGAAATACATTAAAAAGGAAAGTTTTTGCATAAACCAGTACTGGAAAAGGTCTCCTTACATTAATCAGTGAAATGTCCACTTACGATGGTCAGTGAGAAGAATGACCTGTAACAATATTAGTCAGTAGGAAGAATTTTCTCCCTTACAGACAGCTAAAAAGATCCTTTCTTAACTGAGAGAAAAGGTGAGAAGCCCCACAGGTCCCATGCTGTTTGCTTTGCCAATTGACAATGATGCTGGAACAGGCACCATCAGGCAGGAGATCATTCTGACATTGCTCAAGGAACTTTAGGCACCCTCTGAGTTAACCTACTCTGGGCTGTCATACATGGCCCAAATTTTAGCCAATTCAGATGGCATTGGCCAAAATTTGAGTCATGGGTGCCCCTGTTGGGTTATACAATCAACTTTTGTTGAAGAAGCCAGGTGGAAATTGTTGGCCAAGCATCACTGTTCAGGTATTCTGACAGCCACTGGAGCTTGCTGGCAGCAGAACATTTGTCTGTCTGCCTTTAGCATTGGTGAATAAAGCTGTTAGATGTCTTTTGTTCAGCCTGCAGGCTGAATGAAAAAAAAATCTAAAATGACCCAGCTCTATATGTCCAGCTCTAATGGGTAACTCCACTTTGTGGGAAAAAATTTTAGCAAATTAAAAAAAATACAGCAGATACAGTACAATTGCTGCACATGCCATATTGCAATTTCATGTTATTAACATTCTCTTTCTATTTCGATTTGTGATGCTGAAATTTTCTGTAAAATTTAATCAAATATGTCAACCTGGAGGCGTACTGCATACTGTTGGTGTACAGAACACCTACAAAAATGTAATTTCCTGCATGTGTGATTGGCTCACTGATTTTCCCAGAAATCAGCATTAAGATGAAAGTCAGACTTTAGGCATCCTCTGCAACAAAAATGTAATTATTGGCGAGATACTCTCTGGGGGTCCATGCACACTGAGCTTAAAAAAATTTCAGTTTTATCAGAAAAAAAGCTCAAAGTTTTGTACGTAAGTTTAGACACGTTTAGAGTTTTTTTCCTGCCAGAAAACACCACTCAAAAACACAATCCAGAAGGCTTTCAACAAGTACCCCCCATGTTAAAGGCATGTGGTCTGGTCTGGTATGGTTCATTGGGGGGCCTCATCCCCCCTTCCTTTCCTGGCCTGCCAGGCTGCATGCTTGGATAAGAGTCTGGTATGGATTTTGAAGGGACCTCACACCATTTTTTTTTTGCCATGGAGTCCACTTTAGAATCCATACCAGACCAGAAGGACCTGGCATGGATTGTAGGGAGACCCCACCCGCCATGTGTTTTTTTTTTTTTTTTTTTAATTCTTTAAAGGATGCATCAGCATCGCAGAGTCAGATAAAGAAAACAAAAAAACAACATTGAAATGTAAACAATTAAACATGTGCCTGTTCATCCGCAAAATAGTAGATACAAGCAATGCATGTAGGATAATATGTTCCTTATCTATAATGATAGGAAATGAACAAAAGAAATACAATCAGAATTATTAGGTGTGTTGCGACAGTAACCAGTAGTTGGAATATGCAACAGTATTTTCTAGAGTGAGTCTTCCAGTGTTACTCAATAGGCTGAAGACTGTGCAGGCTGAAGCCAGCTTAGTGTCAGCAACACAGCTAAAGGCATACCTGAGATGAGCACTGACAGCACTGATGCGCACCACATTTTTATGAGACAAGAAAAAATAACAAGAAAAAAGGTGAGAAGAAAAAAGAGAAAGGAGAAAAAAAATTGTGTGGGGGGGGGGGGGGGGTTGACAAGAGGGAGAGTCCCGAGGAGAGTGGTTGGGGAAGAGCCTTAAATCATCCAAAGTGAAAAAAGATCAAAAGGCATACTACATGTGCTGAAAGTATTCATACAAGAAGAGAAAACGATCCCAGTAGAATCAACGGTTGGTGTTCCTCAGACTTGTCTCAGAGGGCAGCGGTCAAGTGTTCCATGTTTTTCATATCATTTACTCTGGCAAGCCATTGGGCTACAGTTGGTGGGAACTGTTGCTTCCACATAAGAGGCATACGTGTTTTTGACGCGTTGAGAAGGTGTTTAACTGCCTCCCGCCTGCCATATAGACAAATGATGGCGGGAACACCTCTTGTTCTGGGCCGACGTCATATAATGTTGCTCAGTCTCGCCACGATCGCGCACCCATGGGGGCTCTTTACACAGTAAGGAGGGGAGAGCCAATCAGCGGCATCTCTTCACAGGGGAGACCTATATAGGTAATCAGTGGACTGATCATCAGTGCCCTAATTAAAGTGCAGCCCCAACAGTGCACATCAGTGATGCCACTCTGTGCCCATCTGTGATGCCAATCTGTGCCCATAAGTGACACCAGTCTGTGCCCATAAGTGATGTCAATCAGTGCTGCCCATCAGTGCCGCCTATACGTGCCACCTATCATTGTCCAGAAGCGCCGCCCATAAGTGCTCATCAGTGCTGCATATCAGTGCCACCTATCAGTGGCCAGTGCTGCATATTAGTGCCACCCCATTAGTGCCCATCAGTGCAGCCTATCAGTGCCCAATGTGCAGCCTCATCGGCGCACATCAGTGCAGCCTCATTAGCGCACATCAATGAAGGAGAAAAATTGCTTTTTTTTTTTTTTGACAGAAACTAAGAAAAACTTTTATTTTTCAAAACTTTCTGTCTTTTTTTCTTTTTTTTAGCAAAAAAATTAAAAACCCATCTGTGATTAAATACACCAAAAGAAAGCTCTATTTGTGGAAAGAAAATGGTAAAAAATTAATTCATTGTCATTCTTAGTGTGACAGTGCTGAAAGCTGAAAAATGGCCTGGGCGGGAAGGGGTGAAAGTGCCCAGTATTGAGGTGGTTAAGTAAGGACTTCTTTAAGTGTAAGGACTTCTTTTTCGAAATAGACGTTAGATTCAAGAGGACAACCGCTGGGTTATCAGACAGGGAAACGTCAGTGAACTTATGGATTATAGTTACATGGTTACATAGTTGGTAAGGTTGAAAAAAGACACAAGTCCATCAAGTCCATCCTGTGAATTAGTGGATTAGTCGGAGAATTGGATGCCAAAAAAAGCTGTAAACCAGGGAAATCCCAAAAGACAGGTAGCTTTGACACGGCAACAGTTTGGCAAGAGTAGAAGGGGTTCTATACCAACAGGTCAGAATCTTGTTGTTTCTTGGTATCTGCTGGATTTGTTGTAGCCGTATTAGTGCAATTGTGACAGAGAAAATTGAGTACTGTCCGTGATACTTTTTTTATTTGCACTAACATACAATTTTTCAGGACAAGCTTTCGGGGTATGTCCCCTTCAAGGTCCAAGCAGTACTCCAGAGTACTGCTTGGACCTTGAAGAAGGGGACATACCCCGAAAGCTTGTCCTGAAAAATTGTATGTTAGTGCAAATAAAAAAAGTATCACGGACAGTACTCAATTTTCTCTTGGTATCTGCTGCAAAGAGATGATTTATGTGCAAAGAACAATATAAGTTGCATCGCCCTTCAATAATCCATAGACGGAATCAGGGGGTTGTTCAGCAAGGCAGCACCTGCAAGCCAGTCATTTGTGCATAAAAATTGTGTAGCCTCTGCACTGTACTGGTTGTGAAGATCCTGCCTGAAGTCCGGTTACAAAGTCTGGATGGCCAAATATGATCAGTCTGTAGTACCTATGAATTTCTGTCAGGGTGGAACCTATCAGCGGGTGGGCGTACAAGGCTTGCGTGGATTGCTTACCAGCCCGAGGAAGACCTAGAATGGGGGAAAGCATAGTTGCTTGTTCCAGCAACGCCAAAAGTTTTGAGTCCCCCACTCTTGTCATATGTACAGCTGTATGGTAGAAAGCAGGGTCCAGAAAAACCCATTCCTCCTTGAAGTCTAGATCAAAGTAAAAGAGCTCTACCAATGCGAGGTGCTTTGCCATTGCAGATAAAGTGTATAAACGCTGAACGAACAGAATGGAAGAAGCACTGCAAGATTTTTATAGGGAGTGCTTGCAGAAAATATAAAAGGCGGGGCATAATATTCATTTTCAAAACATTGCAGCGGCCAAACTAAGAGTGCCAACCTTTTTCATTTCGCAAGGTCAGCAGCCAATGTAGCCAGGATCGTTTGAAAGTCGAACTTGTGGAGCAGACTAAGGTTGGAGGAAATTTTTGTTCCTAGATATTGGATAAATTAGGTGGTCCAGCTGAAGGGAAAGTTAGGGCGCAGTGTAGAGAGCATGGTATCTGGAATAGAGACGTTGAGGACCTCAGATTATTGTAGGTTCACTTTAAAATAGTTAGGAAACACTGGAAACCACGCCCCTAATGCTCTAATTTTGTCTGACATGCTGAAGGAAAGGTTCCAAAGTAAGCACAAAAAGCAGGGGGGAGAGTGGACATCACTGTCCAGTAGCGTTACTGATTTGGAACAGTGGCTGAAGGTGTAGAGGGATCCATTGCTAGATCTGGGTGGCAATACTGACTCTTTTGAGTGTTTCCTTCAGAAAGGTCCAGTCCACCCTGTCAAAGCTTTTTTGGCATCGGTTGACAAGAGTTACAAGGGCGTTTGAGATTTTTTAACCAAAGAAATGATGTTGAGGGTACAGATGGTCAGTGGAGATTAGGCATTGTTGGGGGACACTCAGTGGAGTTTCAAGGATTTTGGTGAATAGGTTAACGTCACAGTTCAGGATTGAGATGGGCCTGTAGCTGGCACAAAGGAGAGGATCCTTGCCAGAGGTACAGTATCTAACAACAGGGTGTACACCCCTCACATTTTTGTAAATATTTAATTATATCTTTTCATGTGACATCACTGAAGAAATTACACTTTGCTACAATTTAATGTAGTGAGTGTACAGTTTGTATAACCGTGTAAATTTGCTGTCCCCTCAAAATAACTCAGCACACAGCCACCAATGTCTAAACCAGTGGCAAAAAAGTGAGTATACCCCTAAGTGAAAATGTCCAAATTGGGCCCAATTAGACATTTTCCCTCCCCGGTGTCATGCGACTTGTTAATGATACAAGGTCTCAGGTGTGACTGGGGAGCAGGTGTGTTAAATTTGGTGTTATCGCTCTCACGCTCTCATACTGGTCACTGAAAGTTCAGCATGGCACCTCATGGCAAAGAACTCTCTGTGATCTGAAAAAAAGAATTGTTGCTCTACATAAAGATGACCTAGGCTATAAGAAGATTGCCAAGACCCTGAAACTGAGCTACAGCATGACTGGCAAGACCATGCAGCGGTTTAACAGGACAGGTTCCACTTAGAACATCCCTCGCCATGGTCGACCAAAGTAGTGCACATGCTCAGCATCATATCCAGAGGTTGTCTTTGGGAATGTATGAGTGCTGCCAGCATTGCTGCAGAGGTTTAAGGGGTGGGGGTCAGCCTGTCAGTGCTCATGGCTGTCGTCCCAGAAGGAAGCCTCTTCTAAAGATGATGCAAAAGAAAGCCCGCAAGCAGTTTGCTGAAGACAAAAGCAGACTAAGGACATGGAACCATGTCCTGTGGTCTGATGAGACCAAGATAAACTTCTTTAGTTCAGATGGTGTCAAGTTTGTGCGGCGGCAATCAGGTGAGGAGTACAAAGACAAGCGTGTCTTGCCTCTACAGCCTACAGTCAAGCTTGATGGTGGGAGTGTCATGGTCTGGGGCTGCATGAGTGCTGCTGGCACTGGGGAGCTACAGTTCATTGAGGGAACCATGAATGCCATCATGTATTGTGATATACTGAAGCAGAGCATGATCCCGTCCCTTCGGAGACTGGGTCGCAGGGCAGTATTCCAACAAGATAACGACCCCAAACACACCTCCAAGAAGACCACTGCCTTGCTAAAGAAGCTAAGGGTAAAGGTTATGGACTGCCCAAGCATGTCTCCAGACCTAAACCCTTTTTGAGCATGTGTGGGGCATCCTCAAATGGAAGGTGGAAGAGTGAAAGATCTCTAACATCCACCAGCTCTGTGATGTCCTCATGGAGGAGTGGAAGAGGACTCCAGTGGCAACCTTTGAAGCTCTGGTCAACTCCATGCCCAAAAGGGCTAAGGCAGTGCTGGAAAATAATGGTGGCCACACAAAATATTTACACTTTGGGCCCAATTTGGACATTTTCACTTAGGGGTGTACTCACTTTTGCTACCAGCGGTTTGGACATTAATGGCTGTGTGTTGTGTTATTTTGAGGGGACAGCAAATATACACTGTTATACAAGCTGTACACTCACTACTTTACATTGTAGCAAAGTGTCATTTCTTCAGTGTTGTCACATGAAAATATATAATAAAATATTTACAAAAATGTGAGGGATGTACTTACTTTTGTGAGATACTGTAGGTATTACTGAAATACTAGTAGGTAAAAGGTCCAGTGGAACAATTTGGCCATCCAAAGTGAATTGAAGTGAATCCAAAAGGCCCTGGGGCTTTACCCATGGGCGAGTTAGAAAGGACTGATGCTACCTCTTCTGCAGAAATCGGTTGGGAGAGGTCTTCTTGTTCATCTTCCGTCAAATTAGGGAGCCGTACTGCCCACTCCGTTTTTTTTAATGACGGTTAGTTTGTTTACCTTCTGCTGTTAGCCGAGAATCTCCAGCTGACAGCGGGGTTAATCACTGATTGTTAGCATGCCAGTGGAGGCCAGTGGATGCCAACTTTTTAACAACCAGCATCTGTGAACTGAGCATCTACAAAAAAACGCAGCGACATGAGAAATGCATCAGAAATGCATCAAAATGTTCCAATGTCAAACTACAAAATCACACAGAAAATTGGATCAAGTTACAGCTACACTAGTGAGAATTTAGCCTTAATATTAATAACAGCTGCTGGTAGATTCATGCTGGATAAGTTAAATCCTGAATATCTCCTCCAATTGGCTAATGAGTGCTGCTAGATTTATACCAGGTAAATTTGGAAGCCAACAAACCCACACATTTTCACAGTTTTATACTGGTGTTCTCATTGCAACAGCCCTGAACTTATGAAAGCTTCTCCATTTATCTACAGCTACTGCAAGATTAAGGTCAGGATATGGAAATTCTGTACAGCTGTCCAATTATCCAAGCAGCACAAGTTCCCCATTCACCATCATAGTTATATAGTTGGTAAGGTTGAATAAAGACACCAGCTCATCCAGTTCAACCTGAGTGTGTGTGTTGAACTGAATGGATTGGTGTCTTTATTCAACCTCACCAACTTTGTAAATATATTGGTGTTCTCCTAGCAACAGACCTTCAGTCAGCAATAATTAACGTCCATGTTCCAATTCATCCAAGACTCTGCTTTTCGGGTCAGGCCAATATGCCTGGAGAGCCCTTATTGATTGATCAGTCCATGAGGAAATTTTCACCTGATCCCATATCTGGAAAATCACTTTTGTGACCAGGCTAATGCTGTGTTGGGGATTCTAGTAAAACTAAAGGCATTTTTTGGGGGATAGAGTAAGGGTGGATTATAGCCCCTGTCATTTGTTTTGTCATCTGGGTCCCATTGGGGAAATTTCCCTTCACTTCCTGTCCTGTTAACATCGGGAAATGACCAGTGGTGTTGCTGCAGCAAAACGGTACCTCATGCCTCTACCCCTTCCACCATGTACATACCACGTGTAAATAATTAGCAGGTAGACTTCCTCAACTGACGGTGCCTGGACCCATGTGGACCCTACACTCAGAGGTATTTCAGGACCTGTGTTGCATGTGGAGACACCGGATGTGTACATCCAGGCCTCGGGGGTCAATAACAAATAGGGCAGGTTTGTCTCCAGGTACAAGGAATACTCTAAAAGACACAATGGATGATTTGGGGGTTCTATGGGATCAGTACCTCCTGATTTATGCATTTCCTCCTCTGAAACATCTTACTTGTCTGCTTCACAAGATCAAGACGGAGGTAATTCCAGTAAATCTCTTTACTCTGGATGTGGTATGCTGATTTGGTAGGACTTAAAGAGGAGCTCCAGTCATTTTTGTGTTTATTAATAGTCAGCAGCTACAAAAACTGTAGCTGCTGACTTTTAGTAAACAGGCAATCACCTGTCCCAGGATCCAGTGATGTGTTCAGCCGAGCCGTTCTCTCCATCGTCTGTTCTCAGCGGCAACATCTCAACGGTGATGGGAAGGGAGTGGGGGGAACTTATCGCCTATGTCAGGGATGTCAAACTCATTTTCATCGCGGGCTGCATCAGCATTATGGTTGCTCTCAAAGGGCTGGTTGTATCTGTAAGGCTAGATGTCCAGAGCACCCCCCCCTTACATCAGAAGTCAAGAGCCCCCCAGCCTCCCTTACAACACCACCCCTTACCTTGTGCTGCTGCTGGGAAGAAGTTGGGCATAGCTAGGAAGCAGAAAGTGCAGGGTCTGGAGGATGACCAGAGGAGGGCTGGAGTCTGCTGCATGCTGAGACCAGGGTTGGCGGAGACAAGGGGGTGATGGGGATGCACATAGATGCACAGAATCTGTAGGAGGAGTAATGTACTCCTCTCTGCTGCTAATTGTTGAGACTAAGAAGAGGGTGGGGGACAGAGAATAGCCTCTTTGCGGCTGCACAGAGAAGCATAGAATCTGCTGGAGGAATTCTGTCTTCTTGCTTCCGACTGCTGAGACAAGGTGCAGCTGCAGGAGAGATGCAAGGACCACATGAAATGGCCTGGAGGGCCAGATTTGGCCCATGGGGATTGTGTTTGACAGTTTGACACATGTGGCCTGGGCGATCTGAGCAGAAGTGAGAGTGAGTACCTGTCAAAACCAGGTACCTGCTCCCCACCAAAAAAGTGCCAATTTGTGAGGAGGAGGGGGAAAGGAGACAATACAATGCAATTTCCCCTTTTGGCTGGAGCTCTGCTTTAAGATTTGCTATTCTACTACATGGTCAAAGGTTTTAACCACATAGCGGTTAAAGCCCAGTTTTTTTTTTTCTTTTTTTGAGACAAGGACATCTCTGAATCTGTGTTACTTTTGATGGTAAACACTAGGAAGGCTGCTTCCATAAGGTCTGTCATCAGACATAGAAAGCCTGCTCCACTTGATGAGTGTCTTAGCACTTCCACTTAAACTAGTTGTAAAGTCACATCAATAAAATCCAATGACCCTCTCTTTTTTAGGGCAATAGTAAGTGCAGTGTAGTTATATATGTTTAATTAACATTGCTTGGAAGAGTGCGTCCTTGCTGTTACAGTATCTCACAAAAGTGAGTACACCCCTCACATTTTTGTAAATATTTTATTAAATCTTTTTATGTGACAACAGTGTACAGCTTGTATAACAGTGTAAATTTGCTGTCCCTTCAAAATAACTCAACACACAGCCATTAATGTCCAAACCGCTGGCAACAAAAGTGAGTACACCCCTAAGTGAAAATGTCCAAATTGGGCCCAAAGTGTCAATATTTTGTGTGGTCACCATTATTTTCCAGCACTGCCTTTTCCCTCTTGGGCATGGAGTTCACCAGAGCTTCACAAGTTGCCACTGAAGTCCTCTTCTACTCCTCCATGACGACATCACAGATCTGGTGGATGTTAGAGACCTTGCACTCCTCCAACTTCCATTTGAGGATACCCACAGAAGCTCAATAGGGTTTAGGTCTGGAGACATGCTTGGCCAGTCCATCACCTTTACCCTCAGCTTCTTTAGCAAGACAGTAGTCATCTTGGAGGTGTGTTTGGGGTTGTTATGTTGGAATACTGCCTGCGGCCCAGTCTCTGAAGAGAGGGGATCATGCTCTGCTTCAGTGTCACAGTACATGTTGACATTCATGGTTCCCTCAATAAACTGTAGCTCCCCAGTGCCGCCAGCACTGATGCAGCCCCAGACCATGACACTCCCACCTCCATGCTTGACTGTAGGCAAGACACACTTGTCTTTGTACTCCTCACCTGGTTGCCGCCACACACGCTTGACACCATCTGAACCAAATAAGTTTATCTTGGTCTCATTAGACCACAGGACATGGTTCCAGTAATCAATGTCCTTAGTCTGCTTGTCTTCAGCAAACTGTTTGCGGGCTTTCTTGTGCATCATCTTTAGAAGAGGCTTCCATCTGGGACTGCAGCCATGCAGACCAATTTGATGCAGTGTACTGCGTATGGTCTGAGCACTGACAGGCTGACCCCCACCCCTTCAATCTCTGCAGCAATGCTGGCAGAACTCGTACATCTATTTCCCAAAGACAACCTCTGGATATGATGCTGAGCACGTGCACTCAACTTCTTTGGTCAACCTTGGCGAGTACTGTTCTGAGTGGAACCTGTCCTGTTAAATCGCTGTATGGTCTCGGCCACCGTGCTGCAGCTCAGTTTCAGGGTCTTGCATTCTTCTTATAGCCTAGGCCATCTTTATGTAGAGCAACAATTCTTTTTTACAGATCCTCATAGAGTTCTTTGCCATGAAGTGCAATGTTGAACTTCCAGTGACCAGTATGAGAGAGTGAGAGTGATAACACTAAATTTAACACACCTGCTCCCCATTCAGACCTGAGACCTTGTAACACTAACAGGTCACATGACATTGGGGAGGGAAGATGGCTAATTGGGCCCAATTTGGACATTTTCACTTTTCACTTTGACTTACTTTTGTTGCCAGCGGTTTAGACATTAATGGCTGTGTGTTGAGTTATTTTGAGGGGCCAGCAAATTTACACTGTTAAACAAGCTGTACACTCACTACATTACATTGTAGCAAAGTGTCATTTCTTCAAAGTTGTCACATGAAAAGATATAATAAAATAATTACAAAAATGTGAGGGGTGTACTCACTTTTGTGAGATACGGTACACTATACTGTACATTGCCCTTCACAGGGATTCCAGTGGGAGGGGCTGATATTCCTCAATGTGCACGCTGAACTTGTGTCTGCACAGCTCAGGGAGACACCGCAGCTTTCACACAGAGGAGGGTAGGAGCAGCTGCACAGGAATGCTCAGTCATTGAAGAGAGGAGGAGCCGGGAAGAGAGCTGCTTCACACACAGACCACAGAAATGACAGGGAAGGAGGGAGGGGGAAATGGAGAGATACAGACGCTGCACAGAGAACCCGATGAATGCAAACTGACCACACTATCGTGGATCAGCAGCCATGATAAGTGTGGTCAGCTCACAGAGAGGAAAACAGGAACAGGCAGGTTTAACCAGGTATTGTACAACATTGTAAGGACTAAATAACATTGCTAGATAACTATGCACCTTAGTGAGCCTTAAAGAGACAGGAACATTATTTTTTGTTTAGGTTTACAAACACTTTTAAGATTTTCTCCATTGGCGACACATCCTCTGTTTCCTGTAGCTGGGTCTGAACCAATGTTTGGCTCTCAGAACTTTCAAGTATAAGGTTTCTGCTGTGTGTGTTGTTTGAGTCTATTGGCATCTTACTTCTTGATTTCGACTTTTGTACATGAAGTCCTCTATGTAGCTTCCCTTGTTCATTCCTAAAAAAGGAAAGGAGGGAGGCACATCTAAGTGTAGTATTAAAATGTATATTGAATGCGCAAAGTAATGCACTTACACATGAGAAGAAATCAAGGGCATGTATGTGTTACAAAACATCCTCCTCGAGGGGTGCCAGCTTATCCGGTTTCCCAACGTCCAGAGGGTGTCAGGGACTTTGCAGGATGCTGAATCCAAGACAGGAAGTGAAGAGGATCTAGGCTGCCTGGCGTGAACCGCGCGGAGGGAAATTACGTCACCCGGAGGGTGGACCTCAGTATAGAAAGGACAGGAAGCAAGGCTACACGCTCGGAGCATACAGCTCTTCTACTGGCCAGTATACTCTGGTATGCTACTGGCCACATGTTAAAAAGTTTGTAACTGAAAGAATGGGGTCTGCTGTGTTAGGAGAATGGTTTATGTGAAGGTTGGAGGAATTTTTAAACGAGGTCAGAAGGTGGATAGCAATTTAGAAAAAATAATTGGGCAGATATGTAAAAAAGGCTCCAAAGAGCAGCAAAGAAAAATGGGAGAACTTATAGTTTTGGTACTTTATTTAACCACTTCCCGACTGCCTGCCGTACAAATACTGTGGCAAGGCAGCTCTATTACGCAAAATCACGTACCTGTACATGATTTTGTCAATGGCCACTGGGGAGCATGCACACGCGCTGATTGGCCACAGGGGGAGCCAATCAGCGGGCCCAGTGGACGCGATGTCCGCCGGCCACCTGCGATCGCTCCCTGCAGAGATAGAAAGGCAGTCTGCCGATGTAAAAAAGCAGACCACCGTGCTGTCAGCAATGGACACTGTGATCTAGTGTTCCTGCTAATCAGGTACAGGGATCAGAGTGTCCATGCAGTGAGCCCATCCCCAACACAGTTAGAAACACACTGAGGGAACACAGTTAACCCATTGATCGCCCCTGATGTTAACCCCTTTCCTGCCGGTGTCATTAGTACAATGTCAGTGCATATTTTTAGCACTGATCACTGTGATAATGTCACTGGTTCCCAAAAAAAGTGTCAGTTAGGTGTTCGATCTGTCCGCCACCATGTCGCAGTTTTGCTAAAAATCGCTGATCACCGCCATTTCAAGAAAAAAAAAAAAGCCATAAATATATCCCCTATTTTGTAGACGCTATAACTTTTGCGCAAACCAATCAATATACGCTTATTGGGATTATTTTACCAAAAATACGCAGCAGAATACATATTGGTCTAAATTGATGAGGAAATTCTATTTTTTTACCTTTTTTATTGGATATGTTGTATAGCAGAAAGTAAAAAATATTGTTTTTTTCAAAATTTGTCGTTCTTTTTTGTTTATAGCGCAAAAAATAAAAACCGCAGAGGTGATCAAATACCACCAAAAAATGCTCTATTTGTGGGTAAAAAGGACATCAATTTTATATTGGTACAACATCGCACGGCCGAGCAATTGTCAGTTAAAGTAATGCAGTGCCGTATTGCAAAAAATGGCCTGGTCATTAAGGGGCTAAAACCTTCTGGTTAATTGGTACTTCGGAAAATTGGCTATATTTTATATGTGATTAATCTACCCATATACAGTGGGTATAGAAATGAAGACAGACACAGTTTTTGTTTTATCGAGTTGTATTTACTCAGTGCAAATTATAATAGTGAAAGATATAACACCAACATGTCAGAAAAAAACAAAACAAAACAGAATCACTAAGTTGAAACAAGGATCACCCTGCTCCTAAAAATGACTTGTAAACTCAATAAGGTATAGCTAATCACCTTCTCAATGGCACACAATGCCTTGACTTTCAACTGTAATCAGCTGTGGTCATTTTGATTAGCTCAGCATGAAAAGAGTTTTCCTGGGGCATTTCAGGCCTGGTAGTGCAACTGAAGCAAAGAATCAGCTAAGGGTGGCAAGGCACTTTCATAAGATCTCCGGGATAAAGTTGTGGACAGACAAAAGTCAGGAGATGGATACAAACAAATTCCAAAGTCTTTATCAATGCCTAGAAGCACAGTGAAATCTATTATTAAGGAGTGAAAGGTATTTGGTACAACACAGACTTTCCCTGGGTCAGAACATCACTCCAAGCTGGATGAAAGAGCCAGGAGGAAACTGGTCAAGGAGGCTACCAAGAGACCCACAGTAACTCTGAAGCAGATGCAGGAATTTATGACAAAGAGTGGTCATTGTGTGCATGTGAAAACAATATCACAAATTCTCCACAGGAAAATCTGCTGCCCTCTGCCAGAAAGTTGTCAATGGGAAGAAGGTTTACCTTCTAACATAACAATGACCTAAAGCACACAGCAAAAATGACTACACAGTGGTTGAAGGAAAAAAGGTGAATGTCCTTACATGACCTAGCCAGTGCCAAGACAAACCCCATTGAAAATCTGTGGAATGACTTGAAGACTGCAGTCCACAAGTGGCCACCATCAAATTTAACTGAACTTGAGCAGTTCTGCAAAGAGTAGTGGGCAAATATTGCAAAGTCTAGATGTGCAAAGTTAGTAGAGATATATCCCAACAGACTAAAGGTTGTAATTAAAGCAAAAGGTGGTTCAACAAAATACTGACACAAGGGGGTGATCCTTTTTCCAACTCAGTGATTCTTTTTTTGATTTGTTTACATTTTTTTTCTGACATGTTGGTGTTATAACATCCAAGTGAAAGATATAAATTGCACTGGGTAAATAGAGCTGTATAAAACAAAAAAATGTGTCTGTCTTCATTTCAGGCTGCAAAACAACAAAATGTGATTATTTTAAAGGGGGTGATTCTTTTTTATACCCACTGTATGTTGCTAGCTCTCTTTCATAGGAATAAGGTTGTTAGAAAAGGCTGTAACATCTGTCTTTGTGTGAAAACGGATCCAAAAGTGTGTGAAAGATGAAGAGAATGTGAATAGAATGTGTAATGTCGTTAATGCATTGTATGCGGACTTAAAGATTGGCATATATACTGCTACATTTATATTGGAGTCTGTTGAACTAAATTAAAATCTGGTGTGTTGCAGACACCACGAGTTTAAAATGGCATATTGACAGCACCTGTTTATCTCAGCACCAATTAAAAATGCCACCAGGACTCAGTGGCTCCCAGCCTGCATTAAGGAATGAAACTATAACTGGATGGGTAATTAGTTGACTGATCAGACAGAGAGCAACTGTAGTTTGCAGTTTACTAAACAGGTGCAATGTTCGAATCAATAATGCAAAACATAATGGCAAAGAACATATATACTGCAAAATAATAATAAAAAACAGGTTATGATAGCTGCACAAACATGGACTCTTCACAGCAATGTCCTATTGTCCCTGTGGCTCAATTAGGAAACATGTGGCTGCATAGCATAGTATCTTTTAGGGTCCTTTCACACTGGGGCGGTTTGCAGGCGCTATTGCGCTAATAATGGCGCCTGCAAACCCGACCCGAAAGTGCCGCTGCTTTAATTCCAGTGTGAAAGCCCCGAGGGCTTTCACACTGGAGTGATGCGCTAGCAGGACGGGGAAAAAAAGTCCTGCTAGCAGCATCTTCGGAGCGGTGAAGGAGCGGAGTGTATACCGCTCCTTCACTGCTCCTGCCCATTGAAATCAATGGGACGGCGCGGCTATACCGCCGGCAAAGCGCCTCTGCAGAGGCGCTTTGCGGTGGTTTTAACCCCTTCTCGGCCGCTAGCAGGGGGGTAAAACCGCCTCTCTAGCGGCCACACACCGACGGTAAAGCGCCGCTTACAATAGCGGCGCTTTACCGCCGCCCCAGTGTGAAAGGGCCCTAAGACTCTATAGCAACAGAGAGTCAAGCTGACAATTACTACTTCAGTAACACAGCTAATTGTGATTGACCTCAAACAGTGAAGTCCAGGGTAGCTTTGGTAACATAGGTAAACAGCTGGAGGGATCCAAGGCCTGAAGACAAAGTGCCACCCAACTAGAAATGCAATACTTTGGTAGGGATATGGGAGGTGCTGCTACAGTAATTGGATCTTTTAAAGAAGATGCATGCTAGTAGGCCCTGGCCCAGCTGCCTGCAAGATGGTTCTGGCAGTGGATGGCCTCCCACCTGGCCACAGATCACCTGTCCAACTACCTCCGCCTTATGTAGTGTAGCTAATGAGGGAGGGAAACAGAAAAACGTATCTTCCCTGGTTGTGTTTGGGAAACCAAGTAACTGTGGGAAAAGTTTTAAAATAGGCCCTGTTCCTGCATCTTGGTGAGTAAATGAGCAGTCCACTACAGAACTACCAACTCTCAATACAAATGGTGTCGCATTAAGCCCAGGCACTGAAACACTTAGTTACCAAGCTTTGGATCATGTTACAGACCACCGTGTAGGAGGGCTCGGTAGCAAAGAACGTTTCTGCATTCTGTGTGACATCACAGCACTTTCAGTATCTCAGCTGTGTCCAGCCTCTCCCAGCAGCAATAGCTCATTGCTATTTGAGCTATTGCTTGTAGATCATTATTAGAAGTAGTCTATTACTACAAAGCTGCATGGGTGGGCAATTCCCTCCCCAGATTATTCCCCAGGCCCCAACAATTTTGTTGGATGATCTGGATGACATTTGTGATTACTGCTTGAGTGTCAAATCCAATGTAAATGTCATTGTGATTTTACAGGAAACAAACATGATAAAGTTGTTATTATACTAACTATATGCCTTTACCAATGGACTTTCTCTCATCCTAAGGTTATGTTAACAATTTAAGCAAACCAATTTTTTTTCCTGCGTGGGTTGCAATGGGCAAGGCAATAAATCACACCCAAAGTAAAATGCAAACATGCGCCATTTCACTACAATAAATACAAATTAGAAAGTGTGACTTTGTTGCTTATATTTTGGAATAAATATCTAGGGCTGTGCAAATTACAAGATTGAAACATTAGGAAAAAATTACAGAAAAATGCATTTTTTCTGCATTTTCACTATTTCTTCCTAAACCTAGGAAATAAAAATAAATGTTTCCAAATCTGCTACCAAATTAACTGACTAGATGCAGCCGCAGTTTGGCCGTCAATTTTCTGTCTGGCTTATTCAATTTTTTCTAATCGAGTTATGTCAGGTTGGAGGTGACTTACAGGGCCATCCCCAGAGTGAATTTCAGTTAGTTCATCAAGAGCCATCCAAAATGCATACAGTGTATGGCCAGTTTTACAAAGATACTCTGCTGAATGTTTTAACCACTTAAGCCCAGGACCATTTGACTGCCTAAAGACTAGGGGACTTGGCACTGCGCTGCTTTAACTGGTAATTGCGCGGTCATGCAATGCTGTACCCAAACAAAATTTGCGTCCTTTTTTTCCCCACAAATAGAGCTTTCTTTTGATGGTGTTTGATTGCCTCTGCGATTTTTATTTTTTGCGATATAAACGGAAAAAGACCAAAAATTTGGAAAAAAAATGATATTTTCTACTTTTTGTTATAAGAATAATCCAATAAACGCAATTTTAGTCATACATTTAGGCCAAAATGTATTCAGCCACATGTCTTTGGTAAAAAAAATGTCAATAAGCGTATATTTATTGGTTTTCGCAAAAGTTATAGCATCTACAAACTAAGGTACATTTTCGGGAAATTACATAGCTTTTAGTTTATGACTCCCTATCTCATGGGCCCATTGAATATTTTATTTTTTTTGTCCCAAGTGATTGAATAATGACAAAATAAAAATAAAAATACATTTTTTTACAAAAAGTTGGCACTAAATGATATATTGCTCACACATGCCATGGTTATATGTGGAATTGCACCCCAAAATACATTTTGCTGCTTCTCCTGAGTACGGGGATACCTTATGTGTGAGACTTTTTGGGAGCCTAGCCTCATACGGGACCCTGAAAACCAAGCACCATCTTCAGGATTTCTAAGGGCGTAAATTTTTTATTTCACTCCTCACTACCTATCACAGTTTTGAAGGCCATAAAATGCCAAGATGGCACAACTCCCCCCCCCCCCCCAAATGACCCCATTTTGGAAAGTAGACACCCCAAGCTATTTGCTGAGAGGCATGTGGAGTCCATGGAATTTCTTATATTTTGCCACAAGTTGCGGGAAAATGACAAACTTTTTTCTTTTTTTTTTGAACAAAGTTGTCACTAAATGATATATTGCCCAAACATGCCTTGGGCATATGTGGAATTACACCCCAAAATACAATCAGCTGCTTCTCCTGAGTATGGGGATACCACATGAAAGCCACATGTCTTTGGTATAAAAATGTCAATAAGCATATATTTATTGGTTTGCGCAAAAGTTATAGCGTCTACAAACTAGTGTACATTTTCTGGAATTTATGCAGCTTTTAGTTTAGGACTACCTATCTCATTTCTTGAGGTGCTAAAATGGCAGGGCAGTACAACCCCCCCTCCCCCCCAAATGACCTCATTTTGGAAAGTAGACACCCCAAGGAAATTGCTTTGAGGCATGTTCAGCCCATTGAATATTTTATTTTTTTGTCAGAAGTGACAAATTACACAAAGTTGTCACTAAATGATATATTGCTCACACATGCCATGGTTATATGTGGAATTACACCCCACAATGCATTCTGCTGCTTCTCCTGAGTATGGGGATACCTTATGTGTGAGACTTTTTGGGAGCCTAGCCGCGTACAGGACCCCGAAAACTAAGCACCGCCTTCAGGCTTTCTAAAGGCGTAATTTTTGATTTCACTCCTCACTACCTATCACAGTTTCGAAGGACATAAAATGCCAAGATAGCACAAAGTTGTCACTAAATGATATATTGCTCAAACATGCCATGGGCATATGTGGAATGACACCCTAAAATACATTCTGCTGCTTCTCCTGAGTACGGGGAGAGCCTAGCCGTGTACAGGACCCCGAAAACCAATCACCACCTTCAGGCTTTCTAAGGGCGTAAATTTTTGATTTCACTCCTTACTACCTATCACGGTTTTGAAGGCCATAAAATGCCAAGATGGCACAACCCCCCCCCTAAATGACCCCATTTTGGAAAGTAGACACCCCAAGCTATTTTCTGAGAGGCATGTGGGGCCCATGGAATTTTTTATATTTTGCCACAAGTTGCGGGAAAATGACAAACTTTTTTCTTTTTTTTTGCACAAAGTTGTCACTAAATGATATATTGCCCAAACATGCCTTGGGCACATGTGGAATTACACCCCAAAATACATTCTGCTGCTTCTCCTGAGTATCCAGCTATTTGCTGAGAGGTATGGTGAGTATTTTGCAGCTCTCATTTGTTTTTGAAAATGAAGAAAGAAAAGAAAAATGTGTTTTTTTTTTTTTCTTTTTTCAATTTTCAAAACTTCGTGACAAAAAGTGAGGTCTGCAAAATACTCACCATACCTCTCAACAAATAGCTTGGGGTGTCTACTTTCCAAAATTAGGTAAATATATCATTTAGTGACAACTTTGTGCAAAAAAAAAAAAAAAAAAAAAAATTGTCTTTTTCCTGCAACTTGTGTCAAAATATAAAATATTCCATGGACTCGACATGCCTGTCAGCAAATAGCTTGGGGTTTGCACAACATTTAGAATCTTATGTCACACATCACCAACTCTTCTAACCACTTGAAGACAAAACCCTTTCTGACACTTTTTGTTTACATGAAAAGTTTTTTTTTTTTTGCAAGAAAATTACTTTGATACCCCAAACATTATATATTTTTTTAACGCAAAAGGCCCTACAGATTAAAATGGTGGGTGTTTATTTTTTTTTTCACACAGTATTTGTGCAGCGATTTTTCAAACGCATTTTTTTTTGGAAAAAACACACTTTTTTTCCCATTTTAATGCACTAAAACACACTATATTGCCCAAATGTTTGATGACATAAAAAAGATGATCGTAGACCGAGTACATGGATACCAAACACGACATGCTTTATAATTGTGCACAAATGTGCAGCAGCGACAAACTACATACATTTTTAAAAGCCTTTACAGGTTACCACTTTTGATTTACAGAGGAGGTCTACTGCTAAAATTACTTCCCTCAATCTGACCTTGGTGCAATTGCTGTTTACATATTGGCGCCAGACCGACGCTTGCGTTCGCCTTTGCGCGAGAGCAGGGGTTGACAGGGGTGCTTTTTTTTAATTATTTATTTATTTTGCTTTTTTATTTTATTTTTAAACTGTTCCTTTCATTTTTTTTTTTTTTTTTTTTTTTTATTAATTTTTATTGTTATCTCAGGGAATGTAAATATCCCCTATGATAGCAATAGGTAGTGACAGGTACTCTTTTTTTGAAAAAATTGGGGTCTATTAGACCCTAGATCTCTCCTCTGCCCTCAAAGCACCTGACCACACCAAGATCGGTGTGATAGAATGCTTTTCCAATTTCCCAATGGCGCTGTTTACATCCGGCGAAATCTAAGTCATGAAATGCTCGTAGCTTCTGGTTTCTTAGGCCATAGAGATGATTGGAGCCATTCTGGTCTCTGATCAGCTCTATGGTCAGCTGGCAGAAACACCGTCTGCATTCTCAGGTTCCTTGTTGGGACAGGAGAGCCAGAGAAAACCATGGAAGACGGTGGGGGGGGGGGACATTCTGCAGGCATCATTCTGGTATAAGTCCAGCAACATACCAGTACATTGCTAGTCCTTGTTGGGCATATATTGTAATCTTTTTTTTTCCTGCAGCCTGTGGGCTGAACGAAAAAAAGAGATTGATCGGTGGGTATGCCCACCATTGGAATATCTCCCTTCATCCACCCACTTCTAATGATGGGCATACATGCACCATTTTGTTTTTAACTGTGGTGGTGAAATCACCTCTTACAGCGCTGGAGTCACGGCTTTATGTATCGTAGGAGCAAACACTGTTGCTGTCAAGATAAATAAATCAGTGCTGCAGCCGAATGGCCTAAAAAATATAAGCCGAAGCATGGGGGCATCCGCCCCAAAAGTTAGGAGCAAATCGCTCCTCCACCCCTGCTGCCCCCATGCTTCCGCATATATGCACTTTTTTTTAACTGTGGTTGTGAAATCCCCTTCTACAGCGCTGGAGTCACGGCTTTATATATCGTGGAAGCAAACGCTGTTGCTGTCAAGATAAATAAATCCACGCTGCAGCTGAATGGCGTACCTGAAAACCAAAAAATGGTTAACAATAAAACACAGTAAACAGTAAAGTATAAAAAAAATTACATACCTGAAAAGCAAAAAACATAACAACAGTAAAACATTGCAGAATAGAATATAGTAAAAAAGAGCAAAACAATAGAGAGAGAATTTTTGTTTTTTTTGTAACTGTAACGGTTGTAACTGTAACGGTTACAGGTTCGGGTCTCTCAAAATGCGAAGGCATCTTGGGAGACCCTGTGAAAGTGTGTCCTATTCTGTGCAGTGCTGTACCCTATGCTAATACACAACTAGTGTATGGTAGCGTTCAAAACATTCACCAATGCAAAGACCAGGATTGTCAGAACAGGAGGGACAATAATAGCGGGTGTCACGCCTATATCCGTGCTTGCTGCAGACACTACGTCTTCTTTGGGGGCCTTGTTGGGTAGGGGTACTCGGGAGGACATACGGAAAATGCCTCTCATGCAGCCGGCTTACTGCATTTGGATTGGGAAGGTGAGGTGGCGCACCGTCTGGAAACAGAAGGGCTCTGACGATCTCTGTATGGAATTTAAGGAAGGATCCAGTTCGTCCTGAAGCTCTGTATAGCACATGAGCGTTCAGCAAAGCCAATTGAAATAAACAGACACTTTTTTGTACCAGCGTCTGGCCTTACCGGCAACTAGGTACGGCGCCAACAACTGGTCGTTGAGGTCCACCCCTCCCGTATTTTGGTTATATTCATGGACACAGAGGGATTTCTCCACAACACCAGTCGCCGTAGGAATTTGGACCGTCGTGTCTGCATGAAGGGTGGAAAGAATGAAAACATTCTTATTATTCCTCCACTTCACAGCGAGCAAGTTATTACACTTCAAGCAGGCTCTCTCCCCCAGCCTAAGACGGGAATCTACAAGCCGCTGGGGAAAGCCCTGGCTATTAGATCGCACGGTGCCACATGCGCCAATCTCATGATCAAACAAGTGACTAAAAAGTGGCACGCTCGTGTAATAATTGTCCACATACAAATGGTACTCCTTTCCGAATAAGGGCGACACCAAGTCCCACGCAATCTTGCCAGCACTCGCTATGTAATCTGGGCAGTTTGGCAGCTCTACATGACTATCTCTTCCCTCGTAACCCATAAAACTACATGTATAGCCTGTGGCCCTGTCACAGAGCTTATACTTCTTGACCCCGTATCTGGCATGCTTGCTGGGAAGATACTGTTTAAAAGACAAGCGGCCAGAAAACTTAATCAGGGACTCATCAACGCAGACAACTTGATGGGGAGTAAACAAGTCTGCAAAACGTTGGTTGAAGTGGTTTACAAGGGGCCGAATTTTGTAGAGCTGATCGTATTAAGGGTCTCCACGAGGACGACAGAGTTCATTGTTGTTGAAATGCATGAACCTGCAAGATCTGCTTGTATCGTGCCCTGTTGATGGAGGCAGAGAACACGGCATATGGTAAATTGGGTCAGTGTACCAATATGACCGCAACATACTCATTTTAACTATTCCCATGTCAAGGGATAGGCCCAGAAAGGTCTTAAATTCGGAAACCGTAATTGGTTTCCAGTCTCTGGCAAAGGAGGACTGGGGATTAGCGGCGATGTATTGCCCAGCATACAAATTACTTTGGTCAACAATAGATCTATAGAGATCTTCGGTGAAAAACAGCGAATAAAAATCAAGTGACGTAAAATCAACTGTTTCCACCTGAATGCCGGGTTGGCCAGTGAATGGGGGAAGTATGGGTGGTGGGTTCCCAATTAGGATTGGCGAATGCAGCAGGAAGGGCACTATGGGCTCCACGGGCCTGTCTTTGTCTTCTTGGTGGCAGCGGGACACTACTTGTGCTTTGTCACCACGTGTTACTGCAGTGCTGGCTTGACTACGACCAGGGTGTACTAGGCCGCTGGTGCTTGCCAGTTGACCAGAAGGATGAGCGGCACTAGTACTTCTCTGCTCCATACAAGAGCCCTGCGGTTCTTGAACCTCAACAGCAGAAGAAGATCGGGGGCTGGTACACCTGACCTTGCCAGGGACCACAACTCCGTAGTCAGAGCTATTTGTCATGGAGCCGCTGTCGTCTACAGGATCGTATTCTGAGCCTGAATCTGACAGATGAGTGACCTCCTCTTCACTATCTGTCATGCTCAGAAACGTGTAGGCCTCTTCACTACTGTACCTTCAATTTGCCATTTTGGGCTCTAAATTTACTGGTACAGTAGTGAGACTCACAGGTAAAAAAGCTCCTAGGCGGTCAGCAACTGTATCAAACGCTACCAAAAAAAACTGTTAGCGATCCCAGGGATCAGGCCTAACTCTGCGAACGCTGCAGTTATGTGTTTAGTGTTTTGTAAGTGACAGTGATCGATCGATACTGCACTTGGGTGGGCTGGGCTGGGGGGAGGGGCACAATGCAGGCGGTAGCAGGTATCTGGGCTGATCCCGCTAACACTGCGTTTTTGGGAACCCTAAATTGCTGGGGACGCTAGTATAGATCTGATCAGATCAGATAGTGATCCGTTCAGATACTATACCACTAAGGGAGGTGTATGCTGCGTGCGCGTTAGCGATACTGGCACTAATCTGACGCTGCCTGGGGTGACGCAGACCCTAACTGAACCTAAAACCTAACTGATAACACCCGCCCGGCGATCAGGGAGTTAAACATTTGTTGGGTAAAAAACGGCGGGTATAAAAAACAAGCTAACTAACCAGCGTCACCCGTAACAATTATACGGTGATCACTGGTGAAAGTTAACTAGGGGGCAATCAGGGGGTTAAAACTTTTATTAGGTAGTATATGGGGGTACCTGACGCTATAAAAAGCTGACGGTGAACCTAAATACCTACCTGGCTAACTAGCGTCACCTGTGACACTAATACGGCGATCAGAAAAAAAGATTGCTTAGTGACACTGGCAACAGGGGATGAAAAGGTTAACTGGGGGGTGATCAAGGGTTAAACCTTTATTAGGGGGGTTAGGGGGGTATCCTAGACCTAAAGGGGCCTACCGCTAACTGCCCTAACACTTATAACAGTCACAAATGACACCAATGCAGTAATCATTAAAAAAAAAAAAACAACTGCTATTGGTGTCACTGTGACACAGACAATTACATCACTTCTTCCAATTACACGGCCATAAGATTAGAGACCCCTCGGCTCTCACCCACCTTGAAAAACTCTTTATCGCAGAAGAACCTACACCACACTTAGTCTCAGAACTTTATAAACTACTAGGCTCCTCATTCCCTAACACCACACCTGCTTTTATCAGACGCTGGGAAAAAGACCTGGGCATTGTATTTGCAAAGACAGACTTGACTCACTTATATCAACTTACTCATTCATCCTCAATAGAGTCCAAGACCCAGGAAACAAACTTTAAGCTACTATCCCGTTGGTATAGAGTACCTGCGGACTTGGCTCGCTTCTATCCTTCCACGTCCGAACTGTGTTGGAGAGGATGTGGACAGAGAGGAACACTGAAACACATATGGTGGGATTGCCCTCAAATTAAATCCTTTTGGGAAGATATACGAAACCAAATCAAAATAGTGACAGAGATAGAAATACCCTTCTCCCCGACCCACTTTCTCCTGCAGGTCCCCCCGATCTCACTACGAAAATACAAGAAAAGTGTGCTGCCGCATTTATTAAATGCGGCTAGGCGCCTGATCCCAATCCACTGGAAAAAACACACGATCCCCACACGTGCTGAGTGGATCAGAAAGGTCAGTGAGATCCGGGAGGCCGAGGATTGGGTGGCGACCAACAAAGGCCACAAGGATCGCTTCCATGACATCTGGATGTCATGGGCTGAATACACCTCGGACTCCACCACAGTGTCGTCTAGTCTAGACGTTGCACTACTGGAATTGGCAGACCCTACGCTCAGAGTACTTAGGCTAACAAAAACTCAACCCTGTAGGCAAGACCCTATAACCTGACCTACCCGAGGCATATCGAACCCAGCTCCGAGGGGTCCGTTGCGGAGGCAGAGGAAGCTTACCAGTATTTGCAGGTAACCTGACCCATCCCCTCTCCCCTTCCCATTTCCCCCCTTCCCTCTCCTACTCCCCCTTCCCCCCCTTATTGTATCCCTCCCACTCCCTTTTTTATTATTTCCTTCTTATTCTTGTGTCTCTCTATTTATTACTGTTATTTTGTTATAATACTAGGGAAACTCGAGCGAAATAGCTACGTATGGGCCGTGCAATATAGAACCGAAATCCGCTGGGGGAGATCTCTGGATTTCTAAGAGCTAGATAAATTCTACATAAACAAACCACTGTTGCGTGGTCACGGGGGCCTGTGTAGGAGTGGGAGGTGGACTGATGGAGGTTTTGGGCCCCCCCCTCCTGCCCCGGGCATGGGTCACTGGGCTATGTACCCCGCACATTCCAGAGCACCCCTCAACTCAAACACACCCTCGCGAGCCCCCAGGCTGGCCCCATATCATTTACATATTTCATGGAAAAATAGAGCTTCCTAAGCCCCTGACTACCCCCTTAGCGGGTCTCATAGAGTTATACCTAGATTAGCACCTTACATAGGTTAATAGTAATGTATGTGTTTGTTCAACTTATATATTGAAGATTGTTACTGATAAGACCCTGCGAGGCCATCGCCTACATCATGATTTGCACTGTTGGACATGCCATGTAATGTCTTGTTCTAAAAATAAAAAGTTATTATACAAAAAAAAGGGCCAAAATACGTCCCTGGGAATTACAGACCAGTTAGCCTAATATCAATAGTATGCAAGCTCTCGAAGGGGATGATAAGGGACTATATACAAAATTTTAGTAAGGAAAACTGTATCATTAGCAGTAATCAGCATGGATTCATTAAGAATCGTTCTTGCCAAACCAATCTATTAACCTTCTATGAGGAGGTGAGTTGCCATCTAGATAAAGGAAGGCCCGTAGACGTGGTGTATCTGGATTTTGCAGAAGCATTTGACGCAGTTCTCCATAAACATTTACTGTACAAAGTAAGGTCCATTGGCATGGACCATAGGGTAAGTACATGGATTGAAAACTGGCTACAAGGGCAAGTTCAGAGGATGGTGATAAATGGGGAATACTCGGAATGGTCAGGGGTGGGAAGTGGGGTCCCCCAGGGTTATGTGCTGGGACCAATCCTGTTTAATTTGTTCATAAACGACCTGGAGGATGGGGTAAACAGTTCAATCTCTGTATTTGCTAAGCAGGGCAATAACTTCTCCGCAGGATGTGAAAACCTTGCAAGAAGTTCTGAACAGATTAATGGGGTGGGCAACTACTTGGCAAATTAGGTTTAATGTAGAAAAATTTAAAATAATGCATTTGGGTGGCAAAAATATTAATGCAATATACTCACTAGGGGGTGAACCTCTGGGGGAATCTAGGATGGGAAAAGGACCTGGGGGTCCTAGTAGATGATAGGCTCAGCAATGGCATGCAATTCCAAGCTGCTGCTAACAAAGCAAACTGAATATCGGCATGCATTAAAATGGGGAATTAACTCCAGGGATAAAGCAATAATTCTCCCACTCTACAAAACTTTGGTCCAGCCTCACCTGGAGTATGCTGTCCAGTTCTGGGCACCAATCCTCAGGAAGGATGTACTGGAAATGAAGAGAGTACAAAGAAGGGCAACAAAGCTAATAAAGGGTCTGGAGGTTATTAGTTATGAAGAAAGATTGTGAGCACTGAACTTATTATCTCTGGAGAAGAGACGCTTGAGAGGGGATATGATTTCAAATTTACAAATACCATATTGGTGACCCCACAATAGGGATAAAACTTTTTAGCGGAAGGGAGTTTAATAAGACACGTGTCCACTCATTAAAATTAGAAGAAAAAAAAAGGTTTAACTACTTCAGCCCTGGAGGATTTGGCAGCTAAATGGAGCACTTTTTACAATTTGGCACTGCGCTGCTTTAACTGGTAATTGCGCGGTCATGCAGTGTTGTACCCAAACGAAATTTGCGTCCTTTTTTTCGCACAAATATAGCTTTCTTTTGATGGTATTTGATTGCCTCTGCGATTTTTATTTTTTGCGATATAAAACGGAAAAAGACCGAAAATTTAGAAAAATGATATTTTCTACTTTGTTATAAAAAAAATTAATAAACTCAATTTTAGTCATACATTTAGGCCAAAATGTATTCAGCCACATGTCTTTGGTATAAAAATGTCAATAAGCATATATTTATTGGTTTGCGCAAAAGTTATAGCGTCTACAAACTAGTGTACATTTTCTGGAATTTACGCAGCTTTTAGTTTAGGACTACCTATCTCATTTCTTGAGGTGCTAAAATGGCAGGGCAGTACAACCCCCCCTCCCCCCCAAATGACCCCATTTTGGAAAGTAGACACTCCAAGGAAATTGCTTTGAGGCATGTTGAGCCCATTGAATATTTTATTTTTTTGTCACAAGTGACAAATTACACAAAGTTGTCACTAAATGATATATTGCTCACACATGCCATGGTTATATGTGGAATTACACCCCACAATGCATTCTGCTGCTTCTCCTGAGTATGGGGATACCTTATGTGTGAGACTTTTTGGGAGCCTAGCCGCGTACAGGACCCCGAAAACTAAGCACCGCCTTCAGGCTTTCTAAAGGCGTAATTTTTGATTTCACTCCTCACTACCTATCACAGTTTCGAAGGACATAAAATGCCAAGATAGCACAAAGTTGTCACTAAACGATATATTGCTCAAACATGCCATGGACATATGTGGAATGACACCTTAAAATACATTCTGCTGCTTCTCCTGAGTACGGGGAGAGCCTAGCCGTGTACAGGACCCCGAAAACCAACCACCGCCTTCAGGCTTTCTAAGGGCGTAAAATGGTGATTTCACTTCCTCACTACCTATCACAGTTTCGGAGGCAATGAAATGACAAGATAGCGCAACCCTCCCCCCCAAATGACCCCATTTTGGAAAGTAGACACCCCAGGCTATTTGTTGATAGGCATGTTGAGTCCATGGAATATTTTATATTTTGCCACAAGTTGCGGGAAAATTACAATTAATTTTTTTACACAACATATTTTACACAACATTGATATATTGTTCAAACAGGGCACGGTTATATGTGGAATTACACTCCGAAATACATTCTGCTGCTCCTCCCGAGTACAGGGATACCACATGTGTGGAACTTTTTGGCAGTCTAACTGCGTACAGGACCCCGAAAACCAATCACCGCCTTCAGGCTTTCTAAGGGCGTACATTTTTGATTTCACTCCAAACTGCCTATCACAGTTTCGGAGGCCATGAAATGCCCAGATAGCACAACCCCCCCCCCCCAATGACCCTATTTTGGAAAGTAGACACCCCAAGCTATCTGCTGAGAGGCATGTTGAGTATTTTAAAGATCTCGTTTTTTGTCACAAAGTTTTGAAAATTGAAAAAAGGAAAAAAAAAAAAATTTCTTTTCTTTCTTCTTTCTCAAAAATAAATGCGATCTGCAAAATACCATGCCTCTTAGCAAATACCTTGGGGTGTCTACTTTCCAAAATGGTGTCATGGGGGGGGGGGTGCTTGTGATAGGTAGTGAGGAGTATAATCACAATTTTACGCCTTTAGAAATCCTGAAGATTGGTTTTGGGGTCCTGTACGCGTCTAGGATCCCAAAAAGTCCCACACATGTGGTATCCTCGTACACAGGAGAAGCAGCAGAATGTATTTTGGGGTGTTATTCCACATATACAGTCAGGTCCATAAATATTGGGACATCGACACAATTCAAATCTTTTTGGCTCTATACACCACCACAATGGATTTGAAATGAAACAAACAAGATGTGCTTTAACTGCAGACTTTCAGTTTTAATTTGAGGGTATTTTCATCCTAATCAGGTGAACGGTGTAGGAATTACAACAGTTTGTATAAGTTCCTCCCACTTTTTAAGGGACCAAAAGTAATGGGACAGATTAACAATCATCCATCAAACTTTCACTTTTTAATACTTGGTTGCAACTCCTTTGCAGTCAATTACAGCCTGAAGTCTGGAACGCATAGACATTACCAGACGCTTGGTTTCATCCCTGGTGATGCTCTGCCATGCCTCTAATGCAACTGTCTTCAGTTCCTGCTTGTTCTTGGGGAATTTTCCCTTCAGTTTTGTCTTCAGTAAGTGAAATGCATGCTCAATCGGATTCAGGTCAGGTGATTGACTTGGCCATTGCGTAGCATTCCACTTCTTTCCCTTAAAAAACTCTTTGGTTGCTTTCGCAGTATGCTTCGGGTCATTGTCCCATCTGCACTGTGAAGCGCCATCCAATGAGTTCTGAAGCATTTTGCTGAATATGAGCAGATAACGTTGCCCGAAAGACTTCAGAATTCATCCTGCTGAATTCACCTGCTGAATTCAATTCACTTCAGAATTCATCCTGCAGAATTCGTCAGCAGTCACATCATCAATAAATACAAAAGAACCAGTTCCATTGGCAGCCATACATGACTTCACCATGACATTACCACCACTATGCTTCACTGATGAGGTGGTATGCTTTGGATCATGAGCAGTTCCTTTCCTTCTCCATACTCTTCTCTTCGCATCACTCTGGTACAAGTTGATCTTGGTCTCATCTGTCCATAGGATGTTGTTCCAGAACTGTGAAGGCTTTTTTTATATGTTGTTTGGCAAACTCTAATCTGGCCTTCCTGTTTTTGAGCCTCACTAATGGTTTACATCTTGTGGTGAACCCTCTGTATTCACTCTGGTGAAGTCTTCTCTTGATTGTTGACTTTGACACACATACACCTACTTCCTGGAGAGTGTTCTTGAACTGGCCAACTGTTGTGAAGGGCGTTTTCTTCACCAGGGAAAGAATTCTTCGGTCATCCACCACAGTTGTTTTCCGTGGTCTTTTGGTGTTGCTGAGCTCACTGGTGCATTCTTTCTTTTTAAGGATGTTCCAAACAGTTGATTTGGCCACACCTAATGTTTTTGCTATCTCGCTGATGGGTTTGTTTTGTTTTTTCAACCTAATGATGGCTTGCTTCACTGATAGTGACAGCTCTTTGGATCTCATATTGAGAGTTGACAGCAACAGATTCCAAATGCAAATAGCACACTTGAAATGAACTCTGGACCTTTTATCTGCTCCTTGTAAATGGGATAATGAGGTAATAACACACACCTGGCCATGGAACAGCTGAGCAGCCAATTGTCCCATTACTTTTGGTCCCTTAAAAAGTGGGAGGCCCATATACAAACTGTTGTAATTCCTACACCGTTCACCTGATTTGGATGTAAATACCCTCAAATTAAAGCTGAAAGTCTGCAGCTAAAGCACATCTTGTCAGTTTCATTTCAAATCCATTGTGGTGGTGTATAGAGCCAAAAAGATTAGAATTGTGTCGATGTCCCAATATTTATGGACCTGACTGTAACCATGCCATGTTTGAACAATATATCATTTAGTGACCACTTTGTGTAAAAAGAAAAAAATATATAATTTTCCTGCAACTTGTGGCAAAATATAAAATATTCCATGGACTCAACATGCCTATCAGCAAATAGCTTGGGTGTCTATTTTCCAAAGAGGGGTCATTTGGGGGGTTTTGAACTGTCCTGGCATTTTATGCACAACATTTAGAAACTTATGTCACACATCACCCACTCTTCTAACCACTTGAAGACAAAGACCTTTCTGACACTTTCTTTACATGAAAAAAAATTTTTTGCAAGAAAATTACTTTACCCCAAACATCATATATTTTTTAAAGCAAAGGCCCTACAGATTAAAATGGTGGGTGTTGCATTTTTTTTTTTCACACAGTATTTGGGCAGCGATTTTTCAAACGCAATTTGGAAAAAACACACTTTTTTCCATTTTAATGCACTAAAACACACTATATTGCCCAGATGTTTGATGAAATAAAAAAGATGATCTTATGCCAAGTACATGGATAGTACATGGACAGAGACCAGCGCAATGTTTTTTTTTTTGTGTTTTTTTTTTCACATCTTGTACAGTTTCACAAAAGCATTGAGTGGATTTAAAGAGTCAAATACACAGCCATATGTATTCCCTCTTCATTGCTAAACATCCATAGCAGGATCTCTAAAAGTGTAGAAGGAAACAAAGGTGGTTGACATGAAAACATATTAGAACAATTTGATGTTGGGGAAAACTGTTAGAAATCTAAAAACAAAGAGCCAGCGCTTAAATGGTTAAAAGGCAGCAGCATGCAATTAGTGTCAATATACAAAACAATAAACCTTATTAAAAAAAAAAAAAAAAAAGATTCTGTATAGATTCTATAGTTATTCTAACTATATTGAACTTACAGTAAGAGTGGATCTTTATAAAGAGTAGGTAGTGATAATCTTTATAAATGCCCATAGTGTTAAAAACTTCAGGTATTTTTGCTGAAAACCACCATTGCTCAGCTCCATCAGAAAATGCTAGTAGCCTGTGTGTCTGGTTATATATCTGAGTTACAGATCCAGCAAAAGCATGACGCATACAAAGTCAAAATATGTTATCCCTATAGTTGTTATGGGTCAGTGACTCAAAATATTGAACACTAACCACCATGCAACTAGCATTTTTTAAAAAGAGAGGTCATCAAGATCCCGGTAAAATACACGTTATGTATTGTGGTTTTTTTGTGAATTACACTATTTGGGATAACGTTATTCTGTTTTTTCTTTTTTTACAGTGTTTCTTTGCCCAGGCTTGCTTAAAGGAGTTTACCAGAGTGAACATCTATTTGAATCTGATCACCAGTCAGGTGCTTGGTGCAAAGATCCGTTACAGGCATCTGATAAAATATACTATATGCCTTGGACTCCATATAGAACGGATACCTTAACTGAGTATTCTTCCAAAGATGACTTCATTGCTGGTCGTCCAACAACGACATATAAACTTCCTCATAGGGTGGATGGTACAGGCTTTGTTGTTTATGATGGGGCATTATTTTTCAATAAAGAACGTACCAGGAATATTGTCAAATTTGATCTTAGAACAAGAATTAAAAGTGGAGAGGCCATTATTGCAAGTGCCAATTATCATGACACCTCTCCATATAGGTGGGGTGGCAAATCAGATATTGATCTTGCAGTGGATGAAAATGGACTGTGGGTGATCTATGCAACAGAACAAAATAATGGGAAAATAGTAATTAGTCAGCTGAATCCTTACACATTGAGAATTGAAGGAACCTGGGATACAGCCTACGACAAAAGATCTGCATCAAATGCCTTCATGATCTGTGGAATATTATATGTGGTCAAATCTGTTTATGAAGATGATGACAATGAAGCCACTGGGAATAAGATCGATTACATTTATTTTACTGACCAAAATAGTGATTCATATGTAGATATACCATTTCCAAACTCTTATCAATACATTTCTGCTGTGGATTATAACCCTCGGGATAATTTGCTCTATGTGTGGAACAATTATCATGTTGTGAAATATTCCTTGGATTTTGGAATCTTGGACAGCAAAACAGGTATGTGTCACAAACTTTCTAGTATATTGCACTGAATAAGTGTGACAATCTAATCTCTGACATAATATTTGTATGTATCTCATGGTTTGTATAAAATATAAACTGTTTACCATGATCTGCAAACAACATGCAAAAAAGTTTAAGATTTCAATCGTGAAATCTAAAGCTGTAGTTAAAATACATCCAAACCTAATCACTAAAACTTATATCTTTAACACATGAATTCAATTTCACAAGAAATGTACAGTATATACAGCTTTCATTAAAATAATAATTGGTAATTCTGCAGCTGTGATGCTGCTCATTCATAAAAGGTACACACTGTTGTCTCCATAAAAAAGCTTGTGTTAAGTAGATATGCAGCTGCATATCATTGCTCATCTAATATCTATGCTCCTTAATAAAGAATACAGTGAGCACTATGCCATTCGTTTTCCTTCATGCCTTACTTTATTACATTATTATGTGAGTCCAGCTGGAATATGTTATCGAGAAAGATCCATCTATTGCTTTTTTTTTTTTTTTTTGCTGGATGCAATGTGCTTTAAGGGAACCTATTATTTTTAAACAAATGCATTACAAACTTAGCAAAAAAATTGCATCAGAAAAAAAACTTGAAAATATTTTTTTAGACATGGTATTCCAGGAGGAATAATATTTTCTAAAAGAAAAAAAGTGTCAGTTGTTTATTATGCACAATGCTTTAGCAGTTAGAATCTTTGAAAATTTCAAATTCTGTTGAAACAACCCAAGGAAAATAGAAAATATTGTTCCTCCTGGAATACCATGTTTAAAAAATGTTTTCAAGTTTTTCTGATGGAATTTATTTACCAAGTTTGGGATGCATTTGTGTAAAAATCATAGATTCCCTTAAAGCACATTGCATCAAGCAAAAAAAAAGCAATAGATGGACCTTTCTCAGATAACATATTCCAGCTAGACTCCAATAGTAATGCAATAAAGTAAGGCATAAAGGAAAACAAGTGGCATAGTGCTCACTGTATTCTTTATTAAGAAGCAAGGAGCGTATATTAAAAAAAACTAATAGATCAGAGTGCATATCATTAAAATTAACCATGTGGTATGACTGAGTAATAACACACAGCATAACCCAACTATTGTGTTTGTAATTCTGGATGATGACACTTAAACTACTCACAGAATGATGATGTCATCAGAAACAGGCTCTGTCTTATGTGTTACGTCCCTAGGGGACTTCTTCAGAGAATAATGCTGTATTTTGGTCATCAAGGGGAGGCATCATTTTGCCAAATTAACACTTTGTGGGAAACAAGCTCAATTGATCTCATATCGTTTAACAGGTCATTTTGCTAAGGTGAGCAGTGTGGCAGATGAAGACTATTGCACTGCACAGAGTGAGATAATATGATAAGAACACCTGATGATTCACTTGGGTTTGGACTTTTTATACACCAATGTTCAATATAGTTTTTTCATGCATCATAACATTTGCACATATTTGCTATATTAGCATGTGTTTTTTCATATTTTAAATCACTGAGGATTTTGTCTGGTATTATGAGCTATATGCATTTATATTCTATGTATTATGGTTTCACATTCACTTTTGAGACATTTTATATCAGAATTATTTTGCACTATTGGGCCTTATTGTTTTTTAATTTTGTAGGTATCTGTACTTACAATATATATCACAGAATTGTATGATGTGGATTTACACAGTTGTTAAGGATATCATCCTCATTTTAGGTTTCATATTTCATTTACAGTGGAGGTCTATAAAATTATTTATTTAGTGTTATTGCACCCAATTCTTTAGACTTTGATCTGTTGCACCTATATCTGTGGTTTTTGTTTTATAGCGCTGCACTGTTTGGTTGTTTTGTTGTTTGTATTAGGTGTAGTGAAAACACTTTCAGTGCTGGCTTGCTATTTAGGACAGGATACATGGATTTTGAGTTATTAGTTACATAGTTGGTAAGGTTGAATAAAGACATGAGTCCATCCAGTTCAACCTTGGTGTGTGTGTTCATAATCATTTCCTGCATCCCTGTATACTTTTTTTAAAGCTATCAATACTTCCTGCTGACACCACCGATTGTGGAAGTGAATTCCACATCATTGCCACCCTGACAGTAAAAAAACCCCTAGGTTAAACTTCTTTTCCAGTTTCATCATGTAGCCCCATGTCTTCTTACACTCCCTGAGACTGAATAGTTTATTCCCAATGCCAGAATCACTATTGAGGTATTTGTATATCACTATCATATCCCCTCTCAACCATCTCTTCTCCAGAAAGAATAAGTTTAGTGCTTTTAGTCGGTCCTCATAAATTAGGTCCTCCAGTCCCTTTATTAACTTTGTTGCCCTTCTCTGAACTCCCTCCAGTTCCCGCACCTCCCTCCTGAGGATTAGTAATCAGAATTGGAAAGAATACTCGGGATGTGGCCGAACCAGAGTTTTATAAAGTGGCAGAATTCTTTTATCTCTGGAGTAAATTCCCTTTTTAATGCATGTTAATAATCTGCTAGCTTTGCATTGCATGCCATTGCTAAGTCTGATCTACTAGGACCCCCAGATCTTTCTCCATCCTGGATTCCCCCAGTAGTTTTCACCCCAGCGAATAACTTGCATTAGCATTTTTAGCCCCCAAGTTCATTACTTTACATTTTTTTATATCAAACCTCATTTGCCATGTCTCATTTGCCATGTAGTTGCCCACCCCATTTTTATATCGTGGTCATTCAGTAAAGTTTCTATATCTTGCTGTGAAGTTATTTCCCTACGTAGCTTTGTGTCATCAGCAAACACTGCGATTGAGCTATTTATACCAACCTCTATATCATTTATGAAAAAAATCAAACAGAATTGGTCTCAGGACAGAGACTTGGGGTACCCCACTTACAACTCCAGACTAATCTGAGTATCCACTATTTATCACCACACCCCTATCACCAGTTTTCTATCCATGTACAAACCCTAAGGTCCATGCCGACAGACCTCAGTTGTTGAATTAAGTGTTTGTCACTTCAGTCAGCATGTGAGTGGACACGCGTGCTGACAGCTGAGTGGAGCTCTGGTATTCACTTCAGACCAATCCTTTGAGTACTACCTTTCTCCCGCCACGGATGTTTGGCTGACACCCAGCTGATCCCCAGCTTTATAGCCTCTCATAATTTGCTCAGCTGGTCCCTCTATAGTTGCCTGTCTGTTGGCTTGAGTGAACTGGAACTGGTCTGGTGTCTTCCCACTACCCGTGTCTTCCCGTTACGAATATTTATGGATATTTAGCTTATACCGAGCCCTCCCAGTCCTGACTTGTGAGAGGTCTTGTCGCTGCCTGTTCGTTTGCACTAGCTGACTCCCTAGCTTGCCTGCCTTGTCCTGCCATTCGTGCAGGCCCATCTCTCTGGCCCCCTGTCGGGTCTGCTGCTATTGACTGTTTGCCCAGCTGTCTCCTTGTTGCCGCGGTCACTGTGCCTTAAACTTTCCAGACCTCTCAAGGAGGGAAGTTTCTGAAATCCGCAAAATCAGCTGAGTGTCTGGAGCTGACAGGCGGCGTTATTGCAATGACACAGAGAAAGGAGGGAGCCGTAGCTGCTGCCATTGCATCAAACTCCAGCAAGCTGGAGGGCACGGGTGTGGTTGAGCTTCCCTCTCAACAGAGAACCACCACAAGGGCAGTGAAAGCTCAGGATATGGCTGCCCAACAGGAGAGCTGCAGCAGACCATCTTTTCCATACACCGAGCCTAAGCTGCAAAAGGTCGCTAATCAACCTGTGGGATCCGTTTTACTCCCTGATAAACATGATGCTCAAAGAGCCCCTCAATCTGCCGACACCGAATGGCCTTCTCTTCCCCCACCTGCTGTGAGTACTGTTCCCATAAACTGTAGTGAACAGGGATATATTTGGAAAGGAATATTTTTAAACCACAGTTTGCTGTGGAGCAAGCTCATCGGGCTCCTACCCAACATCTACTACCAGGGAATATTCCACGTCCATTTCTTATTCGTCTCCTGAACTACAGAGACAAGGAGACTCTATTGAGGAGGTTTAGGGCTTTAAACGATATCAGATATAATGGGTGTTAAAATTATGTGTTTTCCAGATTTTTCGCCGGAGGTTAAGAGACGGAAGGCGAACTTTCGGGAAATTAAGAAACAATTGCAACTTCTTGTGTTAAAATACTCTATGCTTTGTCCTGCCTGTCTGTGAGTGGTTCCTGATGACCGGGTGCAATTTTTTGAGTTGCCCCAAGAGGCACAGAACGGGATGGTTCATCAATTTGACACATACATACATACATACATACATATATCTTTATAAATGATATAGGGTCTGGGATTAACAGTACCATTTCTGTCTTTGCAGATGACACCAAGCTATGCAGTGGAATAACATCCTTACAGGATGTCTCCGGTTTACAAGCTGACATCAATGCACTTATTCACTTATGACATCTTATTCACTTTAAGGTCATCACAGAGGACAAGGGGGGCACTCTTTACGTTGTGGTAGTGTGATACCCCACCAGTGTATGGGTCCAGGATTCTCAACCAGGCAGGTTGAGAGTTTCCTCATTATTTAGTAATGTCCACTTTGGAACCTGGAGTCCGGGAATTTCTTAGAGATCGGAGTGGGATAAAATCCCCAGTCCTGGGTCCGGGATTTGAGACTCACCAGCACACTGTTTGTTCAGGTGTGTGTGGGCCTGATAGTAGAGTCAGGACCAGGGTTCTGGGCTCCACCCTCCCGAGGAGTCCAGGCTTGCAAGGGAGAACCCAGAGAGTGCAGGTGTGCACTGAAGTAGCCAGGGAATGCAGGCTGCACTGTGAAAGCCAGAGACCTGAGTCTGAGGTCGCTGACAGTAGTCAGGAGAGCTCTGTGTGGGAGCCTGAGCAGTGGTGCGTCTGCTGCTGAAGAGAGCCAGGTGGCTCTGTATTTTTGTTTGCAATAGCTGCATCTGTAAGCCAGGGGGCTGAATATCCTTTTATTTAAAGCTGAAGGTGAAAACCCCCTGAGAGGGAAACCACTTTTGTTTTTCGTTTCTGGAACTTTGTTTGTTATTCTTTTATAAAAGTGGGCCAAAAAGCCCTGAAAAGTAATCATCTGTGTGGACTGTTCTTGCTAGCGAGTGCTACACTTGAGCTAAACAAACCCCAAACTTTACAAGTGGTGCTTGGATGTGGGCAGAACTGGAGATCCCTGGAAAAAAGTAAGTTCATTTGTTTTATGAACAATGTTTGTGTGCATGAGACAGCACAATCTGTGTGTGCAGGTGAGGAAAGCTTGCATGAAGAGAAAAGCAACTTTCTTTAAAGTGACAGTGTTTCATTTTTTTGCTGGACGGCGCAAAAGTGTGGTGGAGTGACTGCGAAGATGAAGCAAGGGCTTGAGCCTGCCGGAGAGTATTGCAGACTGTTTTTTGCTACACCAACTCCAGTTAAAGGGGAAGTGCATGATGTTGCCCCTGGCAACACTGGTGCAAGCAGGCCAGCTATTAATGTGCAAAGTCCCAAGCTTACAAGAGGATGCAATTGGGGAAGCCCTGTTAAGGCTCTGAAGCAAGAGCGCTGTTTGCGGTGCAGAGAGTGGGGGCAGGTTGTCTCCAAGTGCCCTTTGTCTCAGTCTCCAATACAAGGTGACACGGCCAAAGTTCTGCAACAATGTTTGGGAAGCCTGATTTAAGTCCCAGGAGTCAGGCTGACCGAAAGTTTGAGAGGTATGTGGTTGCCCGTAGCAACGGCGGTGATGTCAAGTCTGCGGACCACTACGTGAGAAAAGTATTGCCGACAGAGGATCATGGCAAGTTGAAAGCAACAATGCTTCAAGGAGAGCAAAGTCGATGCGTTTGGGAGAGTCAGCAAAGTATAGCTGGAAGAGTGTCATCTCCCTTGGCAACGAGAGATCGGGTGTTAACCAGGAGGAGGAGCTACATTGGAGATGTGGTGCAGCGTCCCACTAAAGATATGTGCAGAAATGTACCATGCCTGGAATGTGGTCAACTGGGGCATGGAATCTTTTCTTGTCCCAGGTTGTGGAACATAGCTGGTGATAGTGCTACTGGTCAAAAGTCTTTTTTCTGCAAGCCCAGGTTCCTGTTTAAAAAGTGTTTACAGTCACCCCTGGCAACAGTGATGAAGTAGCTGTTGTGACTGCAGGGGGTGCGAAGGAGTCAGAAATGGCTGCTGCAATTTCATCCTGTGGCCACCAGGGAGAGTTGGCCAGTGAAAGTGCAACAAAGGATAGACCACGTACTCAAGTGAACATGGCAACCCCTGTTACAGTGATGGGTAAGACTGTTGCTGGTAAATGCACAAAGGAGACTGACTATGTGGCTGTGCACACTGGAGTGGTGGTGACCCCAAATGGGAGATCCACTGTCTGTGTGGAAAACGATTTGCCTTGCTACAGTGCCCTGTCCAGTGGGGAGGCAAGTGGTAAACTTGAATGTGACAATGTGATGGGTAAAACTGCTAATATTGTGTTGGCTAAAGTGAATGGTCCAGTTGCTAATGGGCTAGTGCAGCTCACTAGAGATAAAAACATTGCTGTGAATGCGTTTAAAGATGTGCTATCTCCCCTAGCAACTGTGATGAAGACCACAGAGGTGTCCCTAGAAACTCCCAGGGAGCTCTGCGTTTTGGAGCCGGAGGTTGCCTGGAACAGCTATGGTGCCACTATGAGGGATAAGAGGGTACCTGAACATTGTGATAACAGGATGTTAAATGTTAAAACTGAAATGTTTGAAAACACTCATGGTGGAAATAGGTTAATGCAGTCTGGCAATGACTGGTATGAAAGTATTCATGCGTTTAATGAAGTGCCACGAGACCAAGGTGGTGAGTGTGATATTGCAGCCTGCTCTGGTTAAAATGTATTGCCACAGTCTGGTTTGAACCAAAGTGATAAGTGCAATGTGTCTGTTGCTGAACCACTCTGTCCCTCTGGGTCTCCTTGTGCAGTAGGAGCGGCACTGTCTGGTACCTCGGGGAGCACAGAGATAACAGACTGGGACAGGTGGGCAAAAAGCCTGTTGGCTTTGTTGGAAAAGGCCTCTGCTGGTGAAAGTGAAGCAGACATGATTTCTTTGGTGCCAGATGAAGGACCTGCAGAGCAACTTATATGCAGGGGTGCACTTGCTACTGCAGATGATGTTGCTCATGAGATGGAAACGCCAAGTAAGGGTGAACGCACAGAAGAGGTCATGTCTGTGATCCACAAAGGGCCTAATGATGTGGTAATGGATGATGCCGTGCCAAATGAGCTGGTGTTGGTAGTGCCAGATGGCACGGCAATAAACAAAGCGATTGTAGTCACAGGTCCAAATGTTATTTTATGCGATGGTGGTCAGGAGTCAGGGCAGTTGTTGGCAGAGGATCTCATGCCAGTGAAGTTGGTGTATAGTGAAGCTGCCATAGACAACCACTCCGCTGGGCACAGTTCCTCTCCAGACACTGCCCTGTCGAACATGGGTGAAATGAAATATGACAAATACATTGATATTTCTGACCATGATGAAAAATGCAGTGCATTGTCAATTTGATGGTTTGGTTACCATGGGTGACAATAAAAATAATGGTAGACCTGATGGTCTTGGTCAAGTTGATCTGGTTGTAGAAAACCCTGAAAATTGTAATGAGCTAGGGAATGGTATGATTGATACAGAAGAGTAGGGATGAGCTTTGCGTTCGAGTCGAACCCATGTTCGACTCGAACATCGGCTGTTCGATCGTTCGCCGAATTGCGAACTATATGGGCCGCTCGCGCCAAATTCGTGTGCGTGTCATGGCCCATAATTCACTGCGGCATCGCAGTGCATTGCTGGCTGATGATTGGCCAAGCATGCGCTGTCAGTAGAGAGAGCTGTAATTGGCCAAAGCCAGGGTGGCTTTGGCCAATTATGGCTCAGGGGGTTTAGAACACGCCCCACACTATATAAGGCCGCCTGCACGGCGGCCCTGTGCAGTGTGTTCCGGCGTGCTTAGAGAGAGAGAGAGAGAGAGAGAGAGAGACAGTGTCATTTCATTTGAGTTAGCTAGATTAGACAGGACAGTCAGTGAGTTAGCTGCACTTACAGTGTATTGTGTGTATATATATATATATATATATATATGCATCCCAGGTGTTGTGTGTGTGTGTATACATTATATATATATATATATATATATATATATATATATATATATATATATATATATACACTGTATTCAGTTTAGCTAGATCCGTTCCTGTTATCTTCCTACTGACAGGCAGGCTTGTCTTGTTACAGTATTTACAGCTACCTGAAGAAAATTGCTGGTGTTCTTTTGATCCTATTAGTACCACAGTCAGGCAGCTAGACTATTTACAGTTAGTGTATTGCGTCCTCCTCACAGCGTTCAGTTAAAGCTACAAGTTAGTTTAGTGTGACCTCTGCACAGTGTTCAGCTAAAACTACAAGTTAGTGTAGTGCGTCCTCCTCACAGTGTTCAGCTAAAGCTACAAGTTAGTTTAGTGTGACCTCTGCACAGTGTTCAGCTAAAGCTACAAGTTAGGGTAGTGCGTCCTCCTCACAGTGTTCAGCTAAAGCTACAAGTTAGTGTAGTGCATCCTCCTCACAGTGTTCAGCTAAAACTACAAGTTAGTATAGTGCAACCTCTGCACAGTGTTCAGCTAAAGCTACATTTTAGTGTAGTGCGTCCTCCTCACAGTGTTCAGCTAAAGCTACAAGTTAGTTTAGTGTGACCTCTGAACAGTGTTCAGCTAAAGCTACAAGTTAGGGTAGTGCATCCTCCTCACAGTGTTCAGCTAAAGCTACAAGTTAGTGTAGTGCGTCCTCCTCACAGTGTTCAGCTAAAGCTACAAGTTAGTGTAGTGTGTCCTCTGAACAGTGTTCAGCTAAAGCTACAAGTTAATGTAGTGCGTCCTCCTCACAGTGTTCAGCTAAAGCTACAAGTTAGTGTAGTGCGTCCTCCACAGTGTTCAGCTAAAACTACAAGTTAGTGTAGTGCGACCTCTGTACAGTGTTCAGCTAAAGCTACAAGTTAGTGTAGTGTGTCCTCTGAACAGTGTTCAGCTAAAACTACAAGTTAATGTAGTGCGTCCTCCTCACAGTGTTCAGCTAAAACTACAAGTTAGTTTTTTGCGAGCTCTGCACAGTGTTCACCTAAAGCTACCTGTAGAAGGTTGTTGGTGTTTTCTAGATCCTATCACTAATGCAGGCAGCTAAATAAGCTACAAGTTATTTTTTTGCGAGCTCTGCACAGTGTTCACCTAAAGCTACCTGTAGAAGTTTGGTGGTGTTTTCCTGATCCTATCACTACCGCAGGCAGCTAAATAAGCTACAAGTTATTTTTTTGCGAGCTCTGCACAGTGTTCACCTAAAGCTACCTGTAGAAGGTTGGTGGTGTTTTCCTGATCCTATCACTACCGCAGGGAGCTAAATAAGCTACAAGTTAGTTTTTTGCGAGCTCTGCACAGTGTTCAGCTAAAACTACAAGTTAGTGTAGTGCAAGCTCTGCACAGTGTTCAGCTAAAGCTACCTGTAGAAGGTTGGTGGTGTTTTCCTGATCCTATCACTACCGCAGGCAGCTAAATAAGCTACAAGTTAGTTTTTTGTGAGTTCTGCACAGTGTTGGTTGGTTGGCAAGGTTGGTGGTGTTCTCATACTACAGGCAGGCAGTTGATTTTGCTAGCTGCAGTATCAGTATATATATATATATATATATATATATATATATCCCAGCTTAGTACAGCTACAGGCCATTAATATGTCTGGAAGGCCAACAAGGAGAGGCAGACAGTCACAAGCCAATAAAAGAGGGCAAGCAGGCTCTGTGTCTAGAGGCAACAGTGCTGGTCGTGGAGACGGTGCATCCTCATCAGCACGTGGCCGTGGGACATGCTTGGCCTTTTTTTCAGCAGCTGGCCGTGTTGAGCCGCAACATGCGGAAGACTTGGTCGAGTGGATGACCAAGCCGTCCTCATCCTCCTCATCCTCTCTCACCCATGCTCAGGGTACTTTGGCAAAGCAGCTGCCAACACGGCCTCTTCCCTCGGCTCAATGGCATCAGTGACTCCTTCCCTAGCCCCACCATGGTCTCCTGAGGAGTCCCTCGAACTGTTTGACCACAGTGTTGGGTACATGCTCCAGGAGTATGCCCAGCATTTAGAAGGCTCTGATGATGATACTGAGCTAGATGAAGGCAGTAACGTGAGCACGGACAGAGGGGGTGCCCAAGAAGGACAGCAATCTGGCAGTCATGCTCCCCCTTCTGCAGCATACTGCCAGGTTTGCTCCAGTGATGAGGAGGGAGGGGATGATGAGGTCGCTGACTCAACGTGGGTGCCTGATAGGAGAGAGGAGGAGGAGAAGGAGGCACATCACCAACGAGGCAGGATGCCCTCCAGGGGCCAGCCTAAGGGCAGCACACTGACTGCATCACACCCCAAAGCTCCGCATGTGCAGGGCGCTGCTGTCTCTGCGCGTTATTCCAAAAGTTCTTTGGTGTGGGCCTTTTTTGAGACGAGTGCATCAGATCACACCGCTGCTATTTGCAACATATGTCTCAAGAGTATCTCGCGTGGCCAAAACATCTCCCGCTTGGGCACCACATGCTTGACCAGACATATGTTGACCTGCCATGCAGTTCATTGGCAAGCGTATCTAAAAGACTCACACCAAAGAACAAAGAGGACCTCTCCTTGCTCCTCATCAGTTGAGATCTCCAACCCCACTATACCTTCAGTCCTCTCTGAGACCTGCACTGAGAGGAATGAAGGTGTAGAATTAGGTGTGTCACAGCCAAGTACTTGTGGGCAATCTGCTTTCGGTACACCGACGTCAGATTGTACCAGGCAAATCTCCCTGCCCCAGCTGCTGCACCGCCGAAAGAAGTTCGCTCCCAGCCATCCACATGCCCAGCGGTTGAATGCTAGCTTGGCAAAATTGCTAGCACTTCAACTGCTGCCTTTTCAGTTGGTAGACTCTGCCCCCTTCCGTGAGTTTGTGGAATGTGCGGTTCCTCAGTGGCAGGTACCCAAACGCCACTTTTTCTCACAGAAGTCGATTCTGGCTCTCTACCAGCATGTGGAAGGCAATGTCTTGGCCTCGCTGGACAGGGCAGTCAGCGGTAAGGTGCATATTACCACTGACTCATGGTCCTGCAGGCATGGACAGGGACGTTACCTAAGTTTTACCGCACATTGGGTGACTCTGCTGGCAGCTGGGAAGGATGCAGGACAAGGTGCAGTAGTGTTGGAGGTTGTTCCGCCACCACGCCTCCAAAATGCCACTACTAATGATTGTGACACACCTCTCTCCTCCACCCCCTCCTCTTCTTCTTCCTCCATGGCCTCTTCCTGTGCTTTGTCCTCGGAACCAGCGGTGCTCTGTAGCCGTTCAAGGGGCTACGCAAGTATGCAGGCCAAAGATGCCATGCGGTACTTGAGCTGGTGTGCTTGGGGGACAGGAAAACTGAGTGGGGGGACAGGAGCCACACTGGGGCAGAGGTTCTGTCAGCTCTGCAGGGGCAGATTCAGAGGTGGTTGATGCCATGCCAACTTAAGGCAGGAATGGTGGTTTGTGACAATGGCACCAACCTCCTCTCTGCCCTTCGACTGGGACAAATGACCCATGTGCTCTGTTTGGCTCACGTCCTTAACTTGGTGGTGCAGCGGTTCTTGGGCAGGTACCTGGGCTTACAGGATGTCCTGAGGCAGGCCAGGAAAGTCTGTGTGCATTTCCGGTCCGGAATATAATGCCAGTGCTCGGCTGGCAGACCTCCAAAAGGAGTTTAACCTGCCCAAGAACCGCCTAATCTGTGACATGCCCACCAGGTGGAACTCAACGTTGGCCATGCTGCAGCGGCTGCACACGCAGCAGAGGGCCATCAATGAGTACCTGTGCGACTATGGCACCAGGACAGGGTCAGGGTAGCTTGTTTTTTTTCCCCACGCCAGTAGGCCATTATCAGGGATGCATGCACTATCCTGCCACCATTTGAGGAGGCCACGAGGATGGTGAGCAGTGACAGTGCATGCATCAGTGACACTGCCCCCCTTGTCCACCTGTTGGAGCACACGCTGTGTGAAATAATGGACAGGGCACTTGAGGCAGAACAGAGGCAGGAAGAGGAGGACTTCCTTAGCTCTCAAGGCCCCCTTTATCCAGACAGTGTTCCTGCGTGCCCGCCGATCACACAGGAAGAGGACGAGGAGGAGGAGGAGGATTGTGTCAGTATGGAGGTGGAGCCTGGCACTCAGCATCAGCAGCAGTCTTTAAGGGATCAGTCCCAAGAAACACATGGACTTGTACGTTGCTGGGAGGAGGTGGCTGCGGACCATGTCGTCCTTAGTGACCCAGAGGACTCCGGACCGAATGCCTCAGCAAACCTACGCTGCATGGCCTCCCTGATCCTGCAAAGCCTGTGTAAGGATCCTCGTATTCGTGGTATCAAGAAGAAGGACCAATACTGGCTGGCAACTCTCCTTGATCCACATTACAAGGGTAAGGTTGCGGACCTTATCTTGCCGTCGCAGAGGGAGCAGAGGATGAAACATCTTCGGGAGGCCTTGCAGAAAGGTCTGTGCAACGCGTTCCCAGAGACTGGGAGGTTACAAACTCCTGTTTCTGGACAACGTGTTGCTGAGGCTTCGGTCAGTCAAAGAAGGAGCGGTGGAGAAGGTGGCCGTCTGACCGATGCGTTCAGACAATTTTTTAGTCCGCAGCGCCAAGGTATGATCGGTTCCAGCAACCATCGCCAGCGTCTGTTTTACATGGTGCAGGAATACCTAGGGGCAAGATCTGACTTGGACACCTTTCCCACCGAAAATCCTCTGGGTTACTGGGTCTTGAGGATGGATCACTGGCCAGAGCTTGCACAGTATGCAATTGAGCTACTGGCCTGTCCTGCATCCAGCGTTCTTTCGGAACGCACATTCAGTGCTGCTGGAGGCTTTGTAACCGATCATAGGGTGCGTCTGTCCACCAACTCGGTCGATCGACTGACCTTCATAAAAATGAATCAGTCTTGGATTACCACCAGCTACCAAGCACCTGATGCTGATGTAACCGAATAATTTTTTTTGAAATGTCAGAACCCTTCAAAGACTGCTTATGCTGATGCTGAGTGACTATCCTCAGTAATTATCCTCTTCCTCCTCAATGATCACGCTGATAGCTTGTAAGAACATTTTTGGTTCTGGGCGCCGCCACCAGTGCCTAAGGCCCAATTTTTCAGCCCCTGTTTAACAGGGGCATGTAATTACAATTTTTGATGCAATACTTTGCAGCAGGGCTCGTTCCTGCGTTCCAACTAGAGTATCTGTGAGGGGTTGCAGTGTTGTAGCACCAGTGCCTAAGGCCCAATTTTTCAGCCCCTGTTTAACGGGCGTGTAATTACAATTTTTGATGCAATACTTTGCAGCAGGGCTTGTTCCTGCGTTCCAACTAGAGTATCTGTGAGGGGTTGCAGTGTTGTGGCACCAGCACCAGTGCCTAAGGCCCAATTTTTCAGCCCCTGTTCAACAGGGGCATGTAATTACAATTCTTGATCTAATATTTCATGGCAGGGCCCGTTTCTGTGCCCACCAAGAGCGAGTGAGGACTTACAGTGTTGTGGCACCAGCACCACCACCACCAAAGGCCCAATTTTTCTGCCCCTGTTCAACAGGGGCATGTAATTACAATTCTTGATCTAATATTTCACAGCAGGGCCCTGAGAGGGCTTACAGTGTTTTATAGGGCAGGCCCCTACGTTCAAACATCCAACTTACAAACCACTCCTACTTGCAAACGGAAGGAGACAGCAGGAAGTGAGATGAAATCTACCCCTAGGAAGGGAAATTCTCTCCTGTAAGAGTTAATATGGGAAAAACATTTATCCTTTCCATTGATGCTTTATCACCAATCCTTGTTTCACAAAAAAAAACAAATTTTCAAAAAACATTTGTCATTGGGACAAAAAGTGAGGTAAAATCTTCTGAAGAGGAGCACAGACAGCAAAACAAATGTCACAGGGGTGATAACCCTTCATTATGTTTTCCAAAAAGCTTAAAATAGATTTTTTGGCTGGAGCTAAACACGTTAAAAAAACAGATTCTACTTAACAACAAACCTACAGTCCCTGTCTTGTTTGCACCGCCTGTATACTGCTGTTCAGAGTACAGAGCCTGTATACTGCTGTTTCCTTTTTTAATTTGGGTGCAGAGTTCCCCTTAAAATCCATACAAGACCCAAAGGGCCTGGTATTGGACTGGGGGGTACCCATGCCGTTTGTCTCACTGATTTTCATCCATATTGCCAGGACCCGACATTACATTAAAGCCGCAAGCAGTTTTAAATTACTTTTTTTCCTTTAAAAATGACATTTTGTGCAGGGACTGTTCTAAGCACGGGAAACATGCGCCACTTTACAGGCATACTATAGACACCCCCCAGGTATGAGATTTAAAGGAATATTTCACTTTTTTTTTTTTTTTACTTTAAGCATCATTAAAATCACTGCTCCCGAAAAAATGGCTGTTTTAAAAGTTTTTTTTGCATTGATACATGTCCCCTGGGGCAGGACCCGGGTCCCCAAACCCTTTTTAGGACAATACCATGCAAATTAGCCTTTAAAATGAGCACTTTTGATTTCGAACATTCGAGTCCCATAGACGTCAATGGGGTTCTAACGTTTGTGCGAATTTTCGGTCCGTTCGCAGGTTCTGGTGCGAACCGAACCGGGGGGGGGGTGTTCGGCTCATCCCTACAGAAGAGGTAAAAGGTACAGCAGAATTGAGCCCCCTACAGGTTTAGGAGGGTAGTTCTGGGGAAGATTTCCTGAGATTTGAGAAATCTCTAAGGTCTGAGAAGGATTGTGGTAAACAATGGTTGGAGGGAAATGGCCCAAAGCTCAGCAAGGTGTCACATAACTTTAAAACCTCAAAGTGGCAAGACAGTCAGGATATCCTTCAGAGGGAAACTAGGATGAGGCTGCAGTCATATGAGGATGTTAGTGATGAAACTGACAAAAGGAAGCATGCAGTGTACAGGAAACAAGTGAAGCTAAGTTTGGACAGTAAAGGGGTGCCCGTACATAGAACATGGAGAGGGACTAGTGTCACACCCAATAACAGAGCTCCCACTTATCACAAAACCAGTGTTAAAAAATGTGGTTCCTTCTAAATTAAGTAAAGAGAAAAGGGGTGGTCTAGTGAAAATTGAGGGAGCACTTTATAACCTTAATGGCGTTGGACCCTTAAAACTCAGAAATCACCCTCATGTGCAAAAAGGTACCAAGATTGGTAAAAGGACTAGTGTAGGCCCAAGAGAAGTGGGAAGACATTGCTTTTGGAAGCGCACTTGTAAAAAGGCATGGGAGTGTCTTTGTAGAGCCTGAGTAGATGTAGCTGGGAGACATGGAGAAAGTCACCTGATGGGACCAGATTTGGTCCTTGTGGTTGGTAGCTTGCATGGTCATGCCAAAGTGAGGAGGTTGTACTGGTGTGTTCCGCCCTCTGGTTCGAAACAGGGGGGGGGGGGAATATGTGGTAGTGTGGTACCCCACCAGTGTATGGATCCAGGATTCTCAACCAGGCAGTTTGAGGGGCTCCAGGGTATTTGCTTGTTTGAGAGGAAACTGGCTTTTCAGTTTCCTCATTATTTAGTAAGGTCCACTTTGGGACCGGGAGCCCGGGGATTTCTTAGAGATCCGGGTGGGGTGTAATCCCCAGTCATGGGTCCAGGATTTGAGACTCACCGGCACACTGATTGTTCAGGTGTGGGCCTGATAGTAGAGTCAGGACCAGGGTTCTGGGCTCCACCCTCCCGAGGAGTCCAGGCTTGCAAGGGAGAACCCAGAGAGTGCAGGTGTGCACTGAAGTAGCCAGGGAGTGCAGGCTGCACTGTGAAAGCCAGAGACCTGAGTCTGAGGTCGCTGACAGTAGTCAGGAGAGCTCTGTGTGGGAGCCTGAGCAGTGGTGCGTCTGCTGCTGAAGAGAGCCAGGTGGCTCAGTATTTTTGTTTGCAATAGCTGCATCTTTAAGCCAGGAGGATGAATATCCTTTTATTTAAAGCTGATAGTGAAAACTACCTGCGAGGGAAACCACTTTTGTTTTTCGTTTCTGGAACTTTATTTTTCTTTAATAAAAGTGGGCCAAAAAGCCCTGAAAAGGAATCATCTGTGTGGACTGTTCTCGCTAGTGTGTGCTACACTTGAGCTAAACAACCCCCAAACTTTACAATGTCTAGAGGAAAAAACATTTAGTCTTCGAATACAGAGAGGTTTTTTCACAGTAAGAGCTGTGAAAATTTGGAATAGCCTCCCTCCAGAGGTGGTTCTGGCCAGCTCAGAAGATTGCTTTAAAAAGGGCATGGATTCTTTCCTAAATGTACATAATATAACTGGGTACTGACATTTATAGGTACTGACATTTATAGGTAAAGTTGATCCAGGGAAAATCCAATTGCCTCTCGGGGGGATCAAGAAGGAATTTTTTCCCCTGCTGTAGCATATCGAAGCATACTTTTCTGGGGTTTTTCGCCTTCCACTGGATCAACTGTGGGTGAAGGATTGTGTATATGGGATTGTATTTTTTTATTTATTTTTTGGTTGAACTAGATGGACTTGTTTCTTTTTTCAACCTGACTAACTATGTAACATAATAGAAATGTTGGTTATAATCCTGGTTATTGCATACTTAGTGGGATAGTTAGACTGGAACTGTGTTTTTGTTTTTTTTTTTGTTTTGTTGTTTTATTTACCACCTACTACAAATCACATGCAGGGAATACAAAAGTTATATCTGGGCCGATTGACAAACTCAATGTCTAGTTTTTATTTATGGTAAACCAGGTGATTCAAATTATCTCTTGGAATGTTCGGGGGCTGAATAATGCCCTGAAAAGGCAATCAGTCTTTGACTAGGTTGCCTCATTTCGTCCCTCCTTGGTCTGTCTGCAGGAGACACATACTACTGGTGATACCACTAAATTTTTGAAATGCCGTTTTGTTCAACAAGCTTATCACTTGGCTTATACCTCCCATTCGAGGGGGGTTTCCATTTTAGTCTATACAGGTGTTTTGTTCTCCTGCAGTAGGACCCTGGTAGATGAAAATGGCAGATGTGTTGCTGCGTTATAAGCTTTAGGATCTGGAATTTATATTTGATGTAGTGTATATACATCCCCCTTATAATGTAGAAGTACTTTGCCAGCTTATCTCCTTTGCAGGAGTTTCACTTTTAGTGCCAATTTTGTTAATTGGGGACTTTAATAGTGTCATGGGTCTGGGCCTTGACAGATGCCCAGAACCTAGATATCTCCCTGCTGAGAGCCTGTTCCCACTAGATAGATTCTGTATGGAGACGGTTACATCCTAATGAATCTGCTTATACATGCTATTAAAAAAACTGTTCTGCAGAGCTTATCCTAAGGCTTGTAGAGGTTAATATAGAACCCCAAGGTATTTCTGACCATTCTCCTCTTTTAGTCACTATAATGACAGGGTATCAGAAATCCAATATTCCATGGCAACTGCACCTCTTCTGGTTAGACCTTTTCCCTGAGGAAGATTTAGTTTGATCCTCTATTGAAGTTTTTTTTTTCTCAAAACGTAGGTTCTACCCTAAAGGCATCCCATACAGATGGTATGGGATGCCTTTAGGGCCTTCCTTCGGGGGCTGTTAATTAAAAAAATCAGCACCATTAAAACTGCTTCCTGTAAGGAATTGGAGCTTGTGAAGGTGGGGACCGCTAAGGCGGAAGCCAAGTACATTTTGGACAACACCCTAGATAACCAACTTGATTGGTTATCATCCTAGAGAAGGTTAGGTGAATTGCTAGAGGCTAGGGCTAGAAATAAACAATTTTTTCAGAGGAGACTGATTTGGGCTGAGGGGGAGGAAAATGGCATGCTGTTGGCTCAGGTAACAAGGTCTCAATCCAATCCTGCCCAGGTTGTGGCTTTGAGGAATGGTGAAGGAGAGAATACTCAGGCAAGTTCTCTTGTAGCAATTTTTCAGTGTTACTATCAGGGCTGAATACACCTCAACTGTGCTATCCGCCTACCTGGATACTAGCAATCTACCAACTCTTTCATCGACAGACCAGGAAATTCTTAATGCTCCAATTAAGTTATATGAATTGGGAAGTGCTGTAGCCAGTTTTCCCAATTCTAAGGCTCCAGGGGTAGATGGTCTTCCAATAAAGATCTATAATAATAATAATAAAAAAAAAGCCTACACACAGTGAAGTGCTGCTTCCAGCCCTTCTTGGTAAATTTGACAAGGCTTTTTCTGTCGATCGGCTCCCAGATGCTATGGGTGAGGCTGCTATAATAGTTATACCTAAGAAAGGTAAAGATCCTTTAAACCCTGAGTCCTATAGGCCAATTTCTCTACTATCTACAGATGTTAAAATACTGGCCAAAGTACTTGCTAATAGATTGAATAAGTCATTACGCATTTTATTCATCCTGATCAGGCTGGATTTATGCCTAATATGTCAAAAGCAATTAATATCAGACGGGCCTTATTAAATATGCAGGTTCCGGTGTTAGACCAACCAAACCGTTTCTGGCGCTAGATGCCATTAAGGTCTTTGATAGTGTGGAGTGGCCATATCTGTGAGCGGTTCTTGAAAAATTTGGTCTTGGCGTTACCTTCTGTAAGTGGGTGCGCTTGCTATATACTGCTCCTTGGGCTTCAGTCGGGGTTAGTGGCCTTCAGTCTTCATCCTTTAGACTCAGTCGTGGCACTAGGCAAGGGTGTCCTTTGTCCCCCCTGCTTTTTGCCATGGCCATAAAGCCTCTGGCCTGTCTTTTGCAGATATCCCCAGAGGTCATCGGTATGGTAAGAGGGGACAACGAGAAGATTGCTCTATATGCGGATGACGTTCTTTTATTTTTAACCAATATTTAATCATCTCTGCCAGTAGTAATGAAATATGTTGATCAATTCGGCAGGTTTTCAGGGCTGGGTATGAATTGGGAAAAATCCATGCTCTTCCCACTGGACCCTTTGCCGGATTCGTTACCATCTACAGCAGGGATATGCAATTAGCGGACCTCCAGCTGTTGCAGAATTACAACTCCCATGAGGCATAGCTAGACTCTGACAGCCACAAGCATGACACCCAGAGGCAGAGGCATGATGGGACTTATAGTTTTGCAACAGCTGGAGGTCCGCCAATTGCGTATCCTTGATCTACAGTGTCCCATCTTAAGGTAGTGTAATCTATAAAATACTTGGGTATAACTATATCTGCTCCCCTCAGGCATACATTTCAGACAATATAGCTCCATTACTTTCTAGATTCCAAAGTCTAAGCAAAATTTGGTGTAAGCTACCCCTTTCTATAGTAGGTATAAACTTACTAAAGGTGATTTGGATGCCTCAGTTATTATACTTTTTACAGAATTCTCCTGTTTGGATACCCCTCCGGATCAGTGCAAAGATCAATAGCACATTTAGACATTTGATTTGGCGAAAGAAAGCCCTTCGTATAAAATTGGAAGTACTGCAGTAACCTAAGGTTGCGGGGGACTAGCGGTACCTAACCAAAGATATACTTTTTCAGCGGCTCAATTACAGCATTTTGCAGGATGGAATTCTGTAACATCATCTCGTGCTGCCTTTTGCTTATTTTCCCAGGCGTTTGGGGGCTGGTTACCACTACATGTACTGGAAGGGACATTGGAGGGGTGGACTTCGTCTGCCGTCATGCCCACTCTGTTGTTAATCTACAAAGTATGGAATGCAGCAAAAAAATCTGTTGAAATTCTCTTACCCTACTAGATATACTCCTATCTGGGGTAATGACAGGTTGCGCGAGTTATCTATTTAAGGTTTTCAAAGATGGGAGAAGGCTGAGGTAAATACCCTATGGTCATCTTAAACATTATGAGCAGTTGAGGATAGAGTACCACCTACAGGCCAGGTGGTTTTACGAACTGAGTTCTTCAGTTGCATCATGCGTTACGCTGAGCTGTCCCACTCCTGCCCTGGATAGAATAGTGCAAGCAAAGTCATCTGAGGGACTTACTTCTGTAACTTATACGGTCCTTATGGAAAAAAATGTATCGACGTTTCCTATTCGTTCCAGGACGGAATGGGAACGGGACATTGATCCTATTCCGGAGGAGGTTTAGGAGGAGATTCTTCTATCCCTTTCTCTCACCTCTCTCTCTTCATCTCATAGATTGACGAGGATTTTTATTCTACATAGGGTATATAGAACCCCGGAATTTTTGTATTCTATAGGCTTGAGATCTGATCCAACATGTGCCAGATGTGGAAATTCAGGTACTCTAATACATTTTTTGTGGAGATGCCCTAAACTCAAGAGGTACAGGGAGGAGGTGGTTGGCACACTTAATGGGCTTTATCTAAACATTCCAGTTCAACCACTTATAGGCCTATTGGGCTATCTTGATCCTATTCTTTACACTTTTCCTATTCCCAATACCATTTTGCAAGCACTCTTTGTGGCTCATAGACAAATTGCCCTTAAGTGGACATCTCCCTATCCTCCCACTGTCCGACTGAATTTTTGATCTCAACGGGCTTATTTCTTTTGAAAAATATACATACTTTTTAAGAAACTCAATGAGTAGGTTTAATGCCATTTGGGCACAATGGATGGAGTCAATGTCTCTGTTAGCCCAGTAGGTAAATCCAAACTACAAACTATTAATATCTCTGTTTGTATAATGTGGTTTATAGGTGGTATTATAATTTTTTTTGTTTTTGGAGTTTTGTGTGATGTGTTTAATGTGTTATGTCTGTATTTTTTATGTTTTGTGTAATATGGGAAAAAATCTAATTAAATAAAATCTGATTAAAGTGTTTGTGGGGGACTGTATCAAATGCTTTTGCAAAATCCAGGTACACCACATCCACTGGCGTTCCCTTATCTAGACAGCAGCTCACTTCTTCATAGAATGTTAATAAATTGATTTGGCATGAATGACCTTTTATAAACCCATGCTGATTACTACTAATGATAGTGTTTATCAGAAAATCCTTGGATATAGTCCCTTATCCCCTCCAATAGTTTACATACTATCAATGTTAGACTGACTGGTCTGTAGTTCCTAGGTATATGTTTCGGCCTATTTTGAATATTGGTAGCACATTGGCCCTTCGCCAATCAGCTGGTACCTTCCTGTAAGTATGCTGTCCTTAATTTTTGGAATAACAGTCTGGCTATAACCTGACTGAGTTCTATGAGGTCTCTCGGGTGTAAGCCATCCAGTCCTGGTGATCTCCTCCACTGTGTGCCTTTCGTGCTCTATTTTAGCTGCCGTGATTGCATTCCTACATTTCTTATTACATTCCTTGTAGTGTTGAAATGCTGACAATGACCCCTCGGCCTTCTATTTCTTGAAGGTCTTTTTTTTCCTCTTTAGTGTGTCTTTTTACGTTAAACTTTAGCCACCCAGGATTAACCTTCATAACTTTATTTAATATGTTCCTAAAGCACTTCCATTTTTTTCTCAGTGTTCAATGTTTCTAGGATTTGGTCTCATTTAATATCTTGTAGTATTGAGTGCAGTTTTTAAAAGTTGGCTCTTTTGTACTACTCTTGTGCCTTCTTTTCCTATGATTTGTGCTGAATGTAATTATTCTATGATTGCTGGATCCCAAGTTGTCCTGTATCTCCACATCTGCGACCAGAACTGTGTTATCTGTAAATTACTAGATCTAGCAAAGCATTCTTTATAGTCCCAATTGGGACATGAAGTTGTCCTGTAAGACATTTAAGAAATGACGGGCTTTTAAAGCGTTAGCTGTCCCCTCCACCCAGTCAGTATCTGGATAGTTGAAGTCCCCCATTATGATGATATTGCCCTGCTTCGCTGTGATAGGAGGACCAACTCCTCCCCATCCTTCAGATTAGGTGCCCTGTAGCATTCCCCCGCTAATAATTTCCCACTTGTCTGTTCCCTTTGAAGCTCCACCTACAGGGACTCCACCTAGCCCTTTCGCTATTTGAATTGGCGTCTCTCACGTTCACTAGTAAATCATTTTTGATATACAGGCAAACCCCTCCCTCTCTTCTACCCTCCTTGTCCCTTCGATACAGTGAATACCCTGGATAGATGCTGACCAATCATGTGAGATTTCAAACCAAGTTTCTGATATACCCACAAAGTCAAAATCCTCCTCATGCATCAGCAACTCCAACTTCTCCATTTTGTTAGCTCTGCCTCTCAGTTTTGTACAGGTGCAGATTATATCCTTATTAGTTTTTTGAGGCTGTAATTATGTTTTGCCAACCTACTCCCCCCAGGGTTTAGGTATTATATTACGACTAATGCCTCTATTAGTACCCTCCGACCTACACTCACTGTTAGCTATAGCTTCCTCTGAACCCTCCCCCCATCACCTTGTTTAAAAGCAGCAGTCCCATAGTATCGAAATAACCAATTACTCTGTTAATGACTTATATCCACTATGGTTTTTACTGTAAACCCATAAGCTGTATGATATCTTACATTTTGTCTACTGAACTGTAACATTTATTTTTGGAAAATAAAGGAATTACAAAAAAAAAGCAGCAGTCCCTGCTTTCCCCTCCCATCTGCAGAAATAAGTCTCATCTCAATGTATGTGCTTTTTCACCTCTTATGATTATTATTATACAAGTTTTATAAAAGTGCAACAGTTTGCGCAGTGCATTACAAAAAGAAGGGAGACAATGCAGTTAAAATGCATTTCAAGACAAAAGGACTGTTCCTCTTTTGGGACCAACCCCCTCATACAACCTTAGTTGTCCCTAAAAAACACATTATTTTACTACCAGAGTAGCACCTGAAAAGTTCCAGTAACTTATTTCCTATATTATGGCATACTTTTTTTGGGCTGTGGTGCACGTGGGTATTCTTAACCCTAACCACTTCCGGACCTGCTCACGCCAATATACGTCGGCACTTTGAAGAGGGATATCATTATGGCAGCAGCTAGGAGCATAACCCCGGTATCCTCTTCTTCAGTGAGCGGTCTGGTTTCAGATGAGAGTGGTCTCTGCGGCAGATTTTCCGCAAGATCACTTTTATCGGTGACGGGAGAAGGCCCCCCTCCCGCAGCTCTCCGCCGCTTACCGGAGCCGTTGGTAGCGGCAGGGACGATCGGGTCCTCTCCCTGGCTTGGTATGGAGAGGAGTGAGAGGAAGATGGCCCTCACCCCTTCCCATACCATTAAATGTGAGATCTGGGGTGAAAACGGTGTTCAAACCACACGTGAGGTATCGCTACGATCGATTGAGTGAGAGCAATAATTCTAGCCCTAGACCTCCTCTGTAACGCAAAACATGCAACCTGAAGAATTATTTAAAATGTCGCCTATGGAGATTAAGGGTAAAAGTTTGTCGCCATTCCACAAGCGCAATTTTGTAGCGTGACATGTTGGGTATCAGTTTACTCGGCGTAACATTATCTTTCACAATATAAAAAAAATTGGGCTAACTTTACTGTTGTCTTATTTTTTAATTCAAAAAAAGTGTAGTTTTTTCAAAAAAAGTGCGCTTGTAAGACCGCTGCGCAAATACGGTGTGACAGAAAGTATTGCAATGACCGCCATTTTATTCTCTAGGGTGTTAGAAAAAAAATATATAATATTTGGGGTTTCTAAGTAATTTTCTAGCAAAAAAACTGTTTAAACACCAAATCTCAGAAAGATGCTCGGTCCTTCAGTGGTTAAGAACCGCCCCACATACATATACTGCAGCAGGGTGGCCTTTTAATGCAAACTCACGTATCTGTGATTTTTTTTTCCTTCTGAAAGGGCCTGGTATAGATTTTAAGGGAACTCCACACCAAAATATAAAAAAAAAAACACACCACACACAGCGTGCCCCCCTCCCCCCCAATACATACCAGGCCCTTTGGGTCTGACAGATTTTGGCGTGGAGTTCCCCTTAATATCCATACCAGACCCGAAGGGCCTGGTATGGACTGAGGGGAGACCCTACGCCATTTTTTTCCTTGATTTTTCATCTATATTGCCAGCATTACATTCAAGGCGCGAGCAAGTTTAAAATTACATTTTTTCCTTTTAGAAATGTCATTATTGCTGTGGCACTGTTCTACACATCGCACAGATGTGCCACTTTACAGGCAGACTAAGGGGACCCAACAGGTACGCTATTAAAAGGAATTTCTTTATCGTACATCACGGGACACAGAGCACCATAGTAATGACTATCTGGGTTTATAAGTTACCTTTAGGTGATTGGACACTGGCAACCAATAGTAAGAAGGTTCCTCTCATATAACCCCTCCCATACAGGAAGTACCTCAGTTTTTTGTCAGTGTCTTGAAGGTGATGGTCACGGCTGTGAAAGATCTTGCTTCAGATAATGTCCCAGTGAGGATGTTATAATCGGATCCATTTGGATGGCATATCATGCTAAAGTGGATGGTACCCGAGCCCTGGTTGAAGAACAGGGTCTTGCCTGTAATGTTTCCTTATGGAGCTGGACCCTTGTGATATGGTATTCCTGGTTTTTTATTTGACCAAGGAAACCTAAAGGGTGCTTTACAGGTCCAGGGGTGTGGACCCTAAAACAAAAGGGGACCCGGTCTCTGAAGGTCCTCAGTGGTGTTACCCGCGGTGATGGGGGAAGATTGAGCCTGTCTCAGGCTCTGCTGCGAGGATCGTTGAGTGCTTCCTTTGGAGGCCTCATTTTATTACTTTATTTATATAAGTAATGTTATGTCAGATTGCATGCCAGATTGTAGTGCCTTTTGTGTCCACTGTGGGGTTCCGGAGAGCGGTTGCACAGAATAGGTTCCTGTTGGGGACCGCGCGTAGGGTCGCGGGCACGTGCATGCGGGTAGCGCGCACGTGCAGACGGCACGTGCGTGCATAACCCGCTCCCTCCTGCGCGCGCTCTAGCGTGCGGGATGGTGGCATTGCGGCCGCGTGTTTCCCGCGGGCGTGCGCATGCGCAGTAAGTCCCGGGCGTGCGTACGTCACGTGATGACGCATGCATAGGGAAGTCAGGCGCCTGCGTGTGTCAGTACTGTTCGTTAAGGCTCAGAGGAGCCGGGAGCTGGTCGTAGTGGGACACAGAGCGGGGCACGTGAGTCGGGCATTTGCAAACTTTGTAAGGAGGCTATAGTAGGCTTTGTATACAGCCATATAGCACAGTAAGTTTCCTCAAAATCTTGTAAGCATGTCTTCCAGAAAACGAGGTGCAGGGAACAGGATTAATCCAGGGGTTAAAGTTACTCCTTCAAAAACAGGAGGTCAACCTCAGGCTACTGCAGCACCTGTCACCCCTGAAAGACCTGTGGCATTTGGCCTATCTGAGCCATTGCATTTGTCAGGCGTTGTGGCCACCACCAATATCCCTGCTTCGGCTTATGTTACTAAGGATAAATTGATGTCGGCTCTCACTGGTCTTGAAGGCAAAATAGCGGGTATGATTGCCTCAGTAATGCAGGGAGGGAAGAAACTAAATAGATCTCCCTCTCCTGAGCCTGGTCCCAGTGCTGAGTCACTTGAGCACCAGGACTCCCTTAGCCAATTGGGTCCTTGTGATTTGGATCCTGAATGGGCAGAGGATTTTGAGGAGGTGGCCATAGGGGATAAAGATGCCGAAGCAGAGGAGTGCTCTGCGGGGGACTCAGGTTCGGAGGAACCGTTGATGGCTTCGCTATCCCAAAAGCTGATTATCCAATCTTTAACCGAAATGGTAAGAGCAGGTTTCAAGTTGCCCCCTGTACAAGGGCCAGAAATTTCCTGTTCTACATTGGGATCCTTGCGACCTCTGCAAGGTTCTCAGGCATTTCCTGTGCATCCATTATTGGAGCAATTGATTTACGCTGATTGGGAACATCCGGACAGAATATACTTACCTCCTAAAAGGTTTTCTTTTTTGTACCCGATGGGGGAAAAGTTCAAAAAAAGGTGGGATACATCTTTAGTCAATGCTGCTATTTCTTCAGTAAATAAAAGCTTAACCTGTCCAGTGGATAATGCCCAAGGGTTTAAAGACCCAGCAGATAAAAAGCTGGAATCTTTGCTAAAGGCCTCCTTTGTGGTGGCCGGATCAGCAGTACAACCAGCTGTTGCGGCTATTGGGATCTGTCAATCCCTGAAGGACCGTTTTAAAAGACTGGTCAGGAACCTACCTGTTCAGGAGGAATATTCTGATGAATTAGCAGAACTTCCTCGCGCTTTATGTTTTGCAGTAGACACATTAAAAGACTCAATCCAGCAGATGTCTCGCTTTGCGCTACTCTCAGTGCATATGCACAGAGTTTTGTGGTTAAAGAACTGGTCAGCCGAGATGCCATGCAAGAGGCTACTTGCGGCTTTTCCCTTTCATGGGGAACGTTTGTTTGGAGAAGATCTGGATAAGTATATCCAAAAGATCTCAGGAGGAAAGAGCTCCTTGCTTCCTGTGAAAAGAAGGAATAAGCAGCCTTTCTTTAAGATTCCGAATGCTCCTGGGCCAGGCGCATCTTCTTCCAAGAAGTATTGACGGCCTCAACAACCTGTCTTTAAAAGACCTCAGGGTCAGAAAAGAACTTGGACTCAGAAGCCGAATAAGGCCAATGCCAAGTCCTCCTTGTGAAGGGGCAGACTGCGGCGGTTCGCAGATGCTTGGGCAGGGTGGGTGCAGGACAAGTGGGTTATCTCCACTATAACGCAGGGCTACAAAATAGAGTTCCGTGACTTTCCCCAAATCGATTTCTGAGATCAACAGTTCCTTCGGATCTAGAAAAGAAGAAAAACCTATTCCTAGCCTTAGAACAGCTATAAAGGCAAGGGGTGATTATCAAGGTTCCGCACAAAGAAAGGTTCAAGGGGTTTTATACAAACCTATTCACAGTGCCGAAGCCAAATGGGGAAGTAAGGCCCATTCTGGACCTTAAATCCCTCAATTCCTTTCTAAAAGTCCGAACCTTCCGGATGGAATCGGTTCGTTCAGTAATAGCATCTCTAAGAAAAGGGGACTATTTAGCATCAATAGACATCAAATATGCATACCTGCATGTACCGATTTTCGGACAACATCAAAAGTTTCTACGCTTCTCAGTGGAAGAGTGTCATTTCCAGTTTGTAGCACTACCGATCGGTCTGGCTACGGCCCCTCGAGTCTTCACAAAGGTGTTTGCTCTGGTATTGGCCTCTCTAAGGTCTCAGAAGATATCGGTGATAGGCTATCTGGACGACCTTCTGTTGAAGGGCCAGTCCTATTCTACCCTGATGGAGAACGTTTCAACTACAGTTCATGTGCTGAGATGCCTAGGTTGGATTCTGAATATGGAAAAATCTGCTCTTCATCCAGTTCAAATCTTGACATATCTAGGCTTGATCCTGGATACGACCCAGGAAAGGGTGTTGTTACCCATCTTGAAGGTCAGCTCAATAGTGGAGATGGTCAGGAAAGTAAAAAGGGTAAAAAGACCCTCAATTCGATTATGCATGAGACTGCTGGGGAAGATAATGTCATCTTTCAGCGTAGTTCCTTATGCGCAGTTTCACTCCAGGTTGTTCCAGAGAATGATCCTGGAGGCTTGGGACAAGTCTGTCCTAGCCTTGGATCATCCAATATCTCTATCCCCAAAGGTAAAACAGGACCTCTCTTGGTGGTCAAAGACCAACAACTTAAAAAATGGGAAGTCCTTTCCACCAGTAATTTGGAAGGTGGTAACTTCAGACGCCAGTCGTCTCGGCTGGGGAGCGGTATTGGAAGAGGCCTCCGTACAGGGAAAATGGTTCCAGGTAGAGAAAACCTTACCGATCAATCTGTCGGAAATCCGAACAGCTCGCTTGGCCCTCATATTCTGGACGGCCAGGCTGCGGGGGTCTCCGGTCAGAGTCCAGTCTGAAAATTCCACAGCCACCAAGGGGGTACCCGGAGCTGGGCAGCCCAAAAAGAAATAAATCATATACTGACACGTACCATATCTGTTGGCAGTCTATATTCCGGGGGTGGACAATTGACAGGCAGGCTACCTAAGTCATCAGCAGTTGTTGCCAGGGGAATGGTCCCTCCACCCCATAGTTTTTCTTCAAATATGCCAGCGTTGGGGGATGCCAGAGGTGGATCTCCTGGCATCCAGGTTCAATGCCAAGGTGGACAGCTTTGTATCCAGAACCAGGGATCCACTTGCCGTGTGGACGGATGCATTGGTGGTTCCCTGGGATCGGTATTCTCTAGTTTACGCCTTTCCTCCGATCCAGATGCTGCCGCACCTGTTACGTAGGATACAGATGGAGCAGAAAACAGTAATTCTGGTGGCCCCCACGGTGGCCAAGGAGGTCTTGGTATTCACAGATTGTGAGGATGGCAGTAGGGGACCCATTGTGTCTTCCATTCCGCCCAGACATACTGTCCCAAGGTCCAATATACCATCCTTCTTTATGGTCGCTGAATTTGATGGCATGGCTATTGAGACCAGAGTACTAAAAGACCGTGGTATCAGTGGTTCTGTTCTGGCTACTTTGATAAATGCTATAAAGCCAGTGTCTAGAAAAATTTACCATAGAGTCTGGAAGTCATACATCTCATGGTGTGAAAAGAGAAGATGGCACCCTCTCAAGTATACAATTGGGAGGGTTCTTGCCTTCCTGCAAGCAGGAATTGACTTAAACTTGTCTTTAGGAACCATTAAAGGACAGATTTCGGCCTTATCGTTTTTTTTCCAGAGGCCAATTGTGTCTCATTCATTGGTACGAACCTTTATCAAGGGAGTACTACATTTAGGTCCACCAATTAGACCACCCTTGTGCCCATGGGACTTGAACTTAGTGCTTTCAGCTCTACAGAGTCAACCCTTTGAGCCTATTAAGCATATTCCTTTGATCCTATTGACTAGGAAATTGTTTTTTTTGGTGGCTATAACCTCAGCAAGAAGGGTCCCGGAGTTGGCCGCCCTTTCTTGTGAGAAACCCTTTCTGTTTGTTCATCAGGACAAGGTGGTAATGCGGCCCCGTCCAGAGTTTTTACCCAAAGTGGTTTCTAGTTTTCACTTAAATCAGGATATTGTTTTACCTTCCTTCTTTCCTAACCCTAAATCTAAGGAGGAAAAATTGCTCCATTCACTGGATGTGGTGAGAGCTATTAAGGTTTACTTGGATAGGTCAGCCCCTTTTCGGAAGTCTGACTCCTTTTTTGTTCTGCCTGAGGGTCCTAAGAAAGGACAGGCAGCAGCTAGTTCTACAATCTCTAGGTGGATTTGTCAGGTCATTATCCAGGCCTATGAGTTGAAACACAAGGTTCCACCTCGATATCTCAAGGCTCACGCTACCAGAGGAATTAGTACGTCGTGGGCAGTGCGCCAACAAGTGTCGATGGCTCAGGTTTGCAAGGCAGCCGCTTGATCTTCGGTTCCTACATTCACCAGGTTTTACCGACTTGATGTTAGATCTCAAAAGGAGACTGTTTTTGGCCAGAGCTTCCTGCAAGCAGCTTTAAAATTTGGAGCCTAAAATAAAGGGGATTTAGGTATGTTCCCTCCCCTCAAATGCATTGCTTTAGGACATCCCAGATAGTCATTACCAGAGGTGGGGGATTCGAGTCACATGACTTGACTCGAGTCAGACTCGAGTCACCTGTTTGAGGACTTGCGACTTGCTTGACAAAATTAAATAAATGACTCGACTTGATTTTGACTTGTCACTTATGACTTGCGACTTGACTTTGACTTGGGCTATTTGACTTGCAATGACTTGGCACCACCAGTCCTGTGTCTTGGCCTAGGCAAAAGCCGCCCCCCCCCCCCCCCCCCACAAAAGAAAGCTCCCCCCGAGTCCCGACTTCGGGGTAGATCAGTATTTTGACTTAATTTGTGACTTGACCAAAATAAATGACTTGACTTGACTTGCTTGACTTCTAGCAGGGACTTGACTTGACTTGCTTGCTTTTTGCCACAGTAACTTGGGACTTGCTTGTGACTTGAAGGTTAAGACTTGAGACTTGCTTGTGACTTGCACATGTGTGACTTACTCCCATCACTGGATTACTATGGTGCTCTGTGTCCCGTGATGTACGATAAAGAAAAATTGATTTTTAAAACAGCTTACCTGTAAAATCCTTTTCTTGGAGTACATCATGGGACACAGAGATCCCTCCTCTCTTTTTCTGGGATCTTCATTGCTTGCTAAAAAACTAAGGTACTTCCTGTATGGTAGGGGTTATATGGGAGGAACCTTCTTACTATTGGTTGCCAGTGTCCAATCACCTAAAGGTAGCATATAAACCCAGATAGTCATTACTATGGTGCTCTGTGTCCCGTGATGTACTCCAAGAAAAGGATTTTACAGGTAAGCTGTTTTAAAAATCCATTTATTTCATTTTTATTTTTTCACTTTAAAGCATTATTAAAATCATTGCTCCTGAAAAAACAAATTGTATCAATGCAAACGTTTTTTAAATGTCCCCTGGGGCAGTATCCGGGTCCCCATACTCTTTTTATGGCAATAACTTGCATATAAGCCTTTAAAACAAGCACTTTTGATTTTTCATGTTTGTGTCCCATAGACTTTAATAGGGTTTGCATGTTCGCTAGAACTTTTTGCCTGTTCGCGGTGTTCTGGTGCAAACCAAACCGGGGGGGGGGGGGGGGGGGGGTGGTCGTTGTTTGGCCCATCCCTAGTAATGATCAGTATTTTTTTAGAACCCTCAAACATTATATATTTTTTTAAAGCAGAGGCCCTAGAGGATAAATTGGTGGGTTTTCCAATTTTTTTGGCATTTGCGCAGCGGTTTTTCAAATTACACTTTTTTGAATTTTAATGCATTAAAAAAAAAAAAACATACATAACCACATTTTTTGTAAAATACTGTATAAAATATGATGTTACACCAATTAAAATAGATACTAAACATGTCACGCTTTAAATCTGCACACGCCTGTGCAATGGCGACAAACAACGTAAATTTTACTATCCATAGGTGACGCTTTAAAAGCCTTTACAGGTTACCACTTTAGATTTATAAATAAGGTCTAGTACTAGAAGCACTGCCCATGATCTGACCTTCATGGTGATACCTCCCATGTGTGGAACAATTGCTGTCTGCCTGCGTGCCCATTCGCCTTTGCATGCAAGCACGGAGGGACAGGACACTTAAAATAAATAAATGACAATTTTTTTTTTTTTTAATTTTTACACTGTTGCTTTAAATGTTTTATTTTTTTTTTTTGGGTCACTTTTATTGCTGTCACAAGGAATGTAAACATGCTTGTGATAGCAATAGTCATGTGACAGGTATTCTTGGAGATATCTGGGGTTTATAAGACCCCAAAGACGTCCTCTGCCCTTCAAAGCATTCAAAACACCAAGATCAGTGTTTTTGAATGCTTTTGAGTTTTTAAAAATGGCGCTGTTGACATTTGGGTAAATCGGAAGTGATGTCCGATCCTGGGGTCTCCTGGTGGGACAGTTGAGCCCGAGCAGGCCGCAGAAGGAAGGGGGGGGGGGGCATCCCCTCCTGCTGCTTGCAAGCCTTTAATATTGCTTTTACAAGAGAGCCGACCGCTGGCTCTAAAAAAGCGGCACAGCTGCAGGCATCATCCCGGTATAACCACCCGAACTCCAGCGACGTACAGGTACATCGCTGATCCAGAAGTCATTAACCAGAAATTGACACACCTGACACTGAGGACCAGGTTATCTCTGGTCTGGTGGCTTAGGAATCCAGCTCTGGAGTTGGGAAAGTCCTGCTCACTGTCTTGGGTGACTTATTAGATCATTACACAAATAGAAAAACAAAAAGGTACGTACACCCAAAAAGCTATCTCCTCCAAAAAGTTTATTAAATATATAAATCAAAACAAAACATAAACAGTGTCACAAGTCTCAAGTCCCCCCTCCCCAAAACCCACTGATTCCCGCCCCCCCCAGCAGTGGTGGCTTAGGAATCCAGCTTTGGAGTTAGGAAAGTCCTGCGCACTGTCTTGGGTGATTTAGAAGATCATTGCAAGGGATACCAGCCTGAAGGAGGAGGGGAGGAGTCCTAGATACCTTGTCGGTACAGGGGACTTACTGTATATACTCGAGTATAAGTCGAATTTTTCAGCCCTTTTTTTGGGCTGAAAGTGTCCCCTTCGACTTATACTCGAGTCACCGCCGTCTGTCTGCATGATCAGCGTGTCATTGCGGCAGACGGCGGCCAGCGTGTGATGATAGTGTTCAGCGGCTATTCCAGCATTCAAAAGCCGTGCCTTCTGCTCATCTGTGATAGGCTGAACAGCTGTCAGTGTACAGCCTATCACGGACATTCTCTCATCCTCGTCCGTGGTATGAGAATGAGAGAATGTCCGTGATAGGCAGTCAGCGGTCAGCCTATCACAGACGAAGAGGAGGCGCGGCTTTTGAACTGTGGAATGGCCGCCGAACACTATCATCACACGCCGGCCACCGTTTGAGGCTGGAGATCGCCACAGGGAGGCTGGAGATCACCACAGGGAGGCTGCACAGGACACAGGTAGGCTGCACATTCACACAGGACACATGCACACAGGACATGTACAGGACACATGCACACAGGGACACAGGAACACAGGGACACAGGACACACATGTACAGGACACATGTACAGGACACAGGACACATGCACAGGGTACAGGTAGGCTGCACAGGACACAGGGAGGCAGGCAGCTGCAGATGGGCATTGTTGACCCTCTGCATTTCTCACCCTCGTCTTATACTCGGGTCAATAAATTTTTCCCAGTTTTTTGTGGTAAATTAGGGGCCTCGACTTATACACGGAACGACTTATACTCGAGTATATACGGTAGTTGACAGATGCATCTCTTCTCCTGATTAACATTTTAGTGCTCCATATGGTTTGGTTTTCCCAGTGTCAGTGGACACCTCACCTGGAACATCATCCTGTGAGACATTGGACAACGTCACAGCAGTTATGTACATCAACCACTAAGCAGAAACCATAAGTCTTGCCATTGCAAGAGAGGTAGAAATTATTTAAGCATAGGCAGAACTCTACGTTGCAGCCTTGTATAACATTCACATTCCAATCATGGATAAATGGCAGGCAGACTCTATTTCAGCCAGCAGCTACTGCACCCTGGGTAATGTACACTGGACATGATTTAGGACTTATGTCTGAGGTTGGGAATGCTATAAGTGGACCTCCTGGCCCCCAGATTCAACAACAAACAGAGGTTTGTCTCCAGATTCAGATCCTCTGGCAGAAGCAGTGCATGCTGTAGTGTCTTAGGGTTCGTAAAAGCCTGGGCTACACTTTTTCTCTTCTGAAGCTCCTTCATTTACTCTACAGGATCGAAATGGAGGGTATTTTGGTGGTTCTCTTAGCTCCAACTGGCTCAGAAATAATAATTTGACCTGATCAAACTTCTGGCAGACACCCTGTGGGCCCTTCCAGATTAATACCTCAACAGATGAAGCTCATCTCCTGATTAACATTTTAGTGCTCCATATTCCGTCAAGAGCCTCAATGGTAAGTGGAGTGTCACGCAGCTGCAGCGTAATCGAGTGCTGCGATACAAAGTCAGCATCAATGAACAGGCCTGCAGCCCCAGAGCCTGTATCTTGATGGACGACTCAGCCCAAGAAAGGGTGACCGAAACCAGGGGCTTATCCTTCTGGATAACTCGGGACAAAACAACGCCACCTAAGGTCTGTCCAAGGTTCGGGCATTCCCTGGACGGGTAGGACAAGACTTCAAAAAGTGACCTGCCTGGCCACAATAAAGGCACAATCTCTCCCTCCTCCTAAAAGGCTCTCTCATCCGCAGAGAGACGCGTGAAGCCCAAGTGCATGGGTTCATCTTCACTGACCGACTCAGTACCAGGAGGCATGGGAGGTGAGGGAGGCACGGGTGGGACTGCAAAGCTTCGAGGCCAATGTACAGGAGGCTTCCGCAAGCACTCCTTAAAAGAGAGTCTCTCTGAATCTGGAGTCAATGAGGAGGACAAACGTGATCAACCTCTCCAGCTCAGTGGGTATATCTCGGGCTGCTATCTCATCCTTGATGGAATCCGAGACCATGAGAGAAAGCAGCTACGAGGGCCTAATTGTTCCAAGCAACCTCTGCTGCCAGAGTACGGAATTCAATGGCGTAGTCGGCAACAGTTCTCGTACTCGGTTTGATGGACATGAGGCACTTGGCAACAGAAGCGGAGCGTGCAGGAATGTCAAATACCCTTTTAAAGGAGGCCACAAAGTCAGGGTAACTCAAGACAACAGGTTTTTGCGTCTCCCATAGAGGGTTTGCCCAGGCCAAGGCTCTCTCAGAAAGCAAAGATATTACGAAACTTACTTTGCTTCTGTCCGTGGGAAGCGCCTGGGGCAGCATCTCAAAGTAAATCTCAACCTGGTTGAGAAACCCTCTGCATTGAACTGGATCACCCCCAAATCGCTGGGGGGAGTGGAGCGGAACCAGACATACCTCTTATAGAGGTAATACTCGAGACGGGTGCCTGCACAGAGACTGGCGCAGCAGCAGGGGCCGGCCTGCAACACAGGTTGTATTGGGGCAGCCACAGTGGAAGTTTCCAGGGGAGCCATGCGACTCAGGAGCATTTGTAACGCTATGGCAAACTGATCCATGCAGTGATCTTGCTCATCCCAGCTGGAAAAAATATTACCAACAAGTGGATTGACTGTATCTTCTGAATTCATGGCCTTTGCTTACTATCAGGAACCATGAATCAGACCGAGACAGAAGTATAGTTAAATCACACTTGTTAAATCACAAGCCAGAATTCAGTAACCGGATCGGGTAGTCAGCCAAGCAAATGTCAGAGAGCCAGAGATAAACGTAGTAGTACAGCAAGCAGGGTCAGGAACCCGAAGGAATGTCAGCCAAGCAAGTCTTCAACAGGAACGCAGGAGAAAGTCTGATGTTGACAAAGGTGAAGGCAGAGATCAAGTGAGCTGGACGACTTTAAGTAGGCAGGACTGACGAGCAGAATCAACAGCAGCTGGGTAACTGTGGAGAGAGATGGGAGCTGGCAATTCGCCGACAGCTGAGCGGCCAGCTCAGAGAAGGAAGGGCTGAGCCCAGCCCTGACACTTTCCTGATGGACTATTGCAGCATATGTTCATGTAGACTCCGCCCTCGCTCCTACCCCAATCCTATAAATGTTGAGACTGAGCCAGAGATCGTGTTCCGTAACTAGCCTAATCATTACACTGGGTAGTTACCCATTCTACCATGGTGTCAGGTTTTCTATAGCAAGGAGACCAGACACATAGCTGCGCAAAGGAAGCTGAGACCAAACGAACATCAAGGTATACATCCTAAAGTGGTATTTATTTACAGTGAAAAACAGCAAACCATGAACACAGAAAACAAAGCAAACACAGCACACAGTAAACGTGAACAACCCCAAACAGAACCAAAAACCCTACTGACGAGCTGTTGAACCTAAACAACTAAATATATACACAGACCAAGCTAGGGACAAGGTTACAAGGAATGTAAGGTTGCAAGGAAGGGGGGATCACGGCTGGGTACATAGCAGAAGGAGGCAGGCGCAAGGCAGAGGGGTTCAGACCTGGATCAGGCTGGGCATAAGGCAGGGACCAAAATTGTGACGTGCCAAACTCGTGACGTTATGTAGCCCCCCTGGCAGTTAAACACTAATGTAACTGATTAGTACAGCCTGCTGGCTCCTGGGAGACACCTGCTGGTGGACACTGGAGCTGCAGCAAACCAGAACAGCATAGTGCCACCAGCAGGTGAATTCCACCCTAACACATGGAATCCAGCAGGAAAAGAAAATTATGATAAGTATTTGACTGAAGATTTTCTGTTTTCCTTACAGACTCCCTGGCAGCATACTAGCCAAAACTAGCTAGCCAAAGAAAACAAGCATGAGATACAGAAAAAAAAACTATGGTTTCAATCATAGCTCTAACCAACAGAAACTTTAGGGCCAAAAATTAACAGATTAAGGAAGCCAGTTTCCCACTACAGTGAGCCAGAATAGTTTAAATAGAGGACTAAATCGTCTCCCCACAATAATTCCTGGCACTCTGTTACAGGCACCCCACGACAAAAGCAAGGGGCGGGCTCTCCGGGTGATGTCATTGGATGGCCACGCCCCATTGCTATATAATAGTCGGCAGATGAAGACATTAACAGAACAAGAGCGGCTTTTTTACATTTTTTTTGCGGGAAACTGGCAGCGAAGAAGACAGCAGGGGAAAGAGACGGCGGCGGGAAGAGACAGCCCGAGGAGAAGACTGCGGGAAGAAGAAGACAGCGGGAAGAGAAAGCTCGAAGAGGAGATGGCGGGAAGGAGAAGACAGCTGTAAGAGACAACTCAAGGAGAAGACGGCTAGAGAAGACAGAGCTATTAATAAAAGAATTGACAAAAACTGGCTCTTGTGTATTTATTACATTTTACTGTTTTTTTGTGAATGGGTAGGGGTACGATGTACCCGATACCCATTCACATGGGGGTGGCAGGATCTGGGAGCCCCCTTCTTAAAGGTGGGCTTCCAGATTCCGATAAGCCCCCCGCCTGCAGACCCTGACAACCACTGGCTAGGGTTGTCGGTAAGAGGCCCTTGTCCTCAATAACATGGGAGCAAGGTGCAAGCACTCCCCTCCCCATGTTGAGGGCATGCGGCCTGGTATGGTTCAGGAGGGGGGGCGTTCGCTCGTCCCCTCCTTTTCCCACCCACAGACCCTGACAACCACTGGCTAGGGTTGTCGGTAAGAGGCCCTTGTCCTCACTAACATGGGGGCAAGGTGCAAGCACCCACCCCCCCATGTTGAGGGCATGCGGCCTGGTATGGTTCGGGGGGGCGCTCGCTCGTACCCTCCCTTTCCTGACCTGCCGGGCGGCATGCTCTGATAGGGGTATGGTACACACCAAAATCCATACCAGACCCGTAGACCCTTATCTGAGCATGCCTCCTGGCAGGTCAGGAAAGGGAGGGGATGAGCGAGCGCCCCCCCGCCCTCCTGAACCATACCAGGCCGCATGCCCTAACATGGGGGGGGGTACTTGCACCTTGCCCTCATGTTATTGAGGACAAGGGCATCTTACCGACAACCCTAGCCAGTGGTTGTCAGGGTCTGTGGGTGGAGGGCTTATCGGAATCTATGCTAGACCTGAAGGGCCTGGAATGGACCTGGGGGGGAACCCCAAGCTGTTTTTTTGCAAATTTTACATTCAGCTTTCAGTGGGGAACCCCGCTGACAGCTGAGGGCTCATCGGTTGCTAAGTACGCAGCGGCCGGCTTCCTGGCACCCTGTTTAGCAACCAGCTATATATATATATATATATTTATATTATAGTGGTGAACCGCAAAACACATCAAAAATCGCATCAAAAATGCACCACTTGCATCTCTGGTGCAGCTCCATTGAAGTCTATTAGCCGCAAATCGCAGGAAAAAAGTCCCTGACCCTTTCCAAAAATGCACTGGCCGCAAAACGTGTAGATGTGAACTAGTACCATAGGAAACAATGTTAAATGGATTGTAGTGCGTTTCTGCAAACCGCACTAAAAAACGCATAGGTGTGAACATAGGGTAAATCTCTAAACAAAGGTGTAGCTTGGGAGCAAGCTCAAAGTATCCAAATATCCAGGGCATGGAATCAGTCATCCTTAGTAGTCCCACATGTGGGAAGAACAATTATTTTGCTTGTATAGGATGTGGGAGGTTAAATGCCTTTCCAAGTATGTGGTACCCAAATGGCTGGTGTTTTTGCCACGCTTGATCTGCTTGCGGCTTGTGTTAAAAGAGGCCCACACAGCTGAGCTGTGGGAAGTGGGCCAGGAGATAACAGCTCTACAATCTGATGAAATAGGGTCGCTGCTTTCTACTGTGTCATGATGGCCGCCTCTGGAGGACATCCTGCCTCGTTTGGGTTGTGCCTCCCCCTCACTTTCTTCCTCTGCTCTATCGGGCACCTATGTAACGTCAGTGACCTCCTCATCATCCCCTCCATCCTCATCATCACTGGAGCCAACTTGGCAATATGCTGCGGCTGGGGGGACATGCTACTTTGTTGTTTATCAGTGTTCTCCCCTTTCTGTAGGCTCATATTACTCGATTCCTCAACCTCAGAACCAACATCAGAATCAAGTAATGCCTATGCATTGTCAAGAAGCAAATGGCTGACACTGTTCAAATAATTCAGCAGACTCCTCCATGCATGATGCTGGGGCTATGGCAGGAGTATCTGTGGACAAGGGGGCAGAATAAGCCACTCTGGCAGCTGCAGAGGACTGCGCACTAGTCTCAGCTTGGGTGCTAGAGGATGAGGATGGTTTAGTAAGCCAGCACACCACTTCCTCTGCATGCTGTGGCTGGATAGCATGGGCAACATCACTAAACAGAGAAGAATGTGCCCTGCCTGAGGAGGGACAAAGTCCACCTTTGCCTGTGGACACAGACCCTGCTGACTCCCTCAAAGTGGCATGGGAACATCTGCCCCTTGTTGTTGGCCTCCCAGACATGATTGGGGGGGAGCTTATTACCCAAATTTAATAGAAACTGGGAAATGTGTGATTGGATGCACTTTATTCAATGAAAAGTGGTGTTTGGTGCACTTTAAATTGAGGACTACCGCTGTGCCGCTGACAGAAATGGAAAAAAATAAATAAGAAAGGGGGAACACCAGTGTTGCAGTCAGAAAAACTGCGGCTGACAATTAAAAAAAAAAAAAAGAAGGGGTATACAGCACTGCCCTACACACTATACTATACGCAGACTACACTAATGCCCCGTACACACGGTCGGATTTTCCGATGGAAAATGTGTGATAGGACCTTGTTGTCGGAAATTCTGACCGTGTGTAGGCTCCATCACACATTTTCCATCGGATTTTCCGACACACAAAGTTTGAGAGCAGGATATAAAATTTTCCGACAACAAAATCCGTTGTCGGAAATTCCGATCGTGTGTACACAAATCCGACGGACAAAGTGCCACGCATGCTCAGAATAAATAAAGAGATGAAAGCTATTGGCCACTGCCCCGTTTATAGTCCCGACGTACGTGTTTTACGTCACCGCGTTTAGAACGATCGGATTTTCCAACAACTTTGTGTGACCGTGTGTATGCAAGACAAGTTTGAGCCAACATCCGTCGGAAAAAATCCTAGGATTTTGTTGTCGGAATGTCCGAACAAAGTCCGACCGTGTGTACGGGGCATAACACTTTACTGACACTTTACACTCTGGATCACAACACACTAACTTGCTAGTAGCAAACTGCGCCCTGTTCTATCTCTCTCCACTCTCACAACACACGGCAAAAGGTTCCTGTGGGAGGGAACCTTTTATAGCGTGGGGTGTGACTTTGAGCACTGATCCATGATTAGGCAAAGTCACCATGACTTTGTTCAATCATGGCTCTGAATGTGCTCTGTGACATAAAAAATGTTTTCCTTTATAAGTGATCATCATGTGTCCTCTGTTCTCAGCTGCATAAGAGCTGGGGGAGGAGAAGCAACAGTACACTGATCTTCCCAGTGAAAGTGTGTGTGTGTGTATGTGTAAGGGGGGGGGGGGGAGCGCGAGGACAAGTCTGATCATTAGAGAAGAGCAAGCTTAGTAGCACAGATAGGGAACTGACCATAGTGTGTTTTCCTGCTTAGTATGGTCAGTTTTTAATAAGAAAGCAGAGGGACTGGAAGGAACAGCAGGAATTTCACACAAATGAAGTAATACAAAGAGAACAGGATACTTTTTCATACAAGTACCTGGTACAGCAGGCACATATCAGGAATATGAAATGTTGGGGTAACAAATGCTTTAAATCTCCTAGTACATCTAACACTCTTCACCTCCCCAGACTTACAATGCTGCTGTCCAAATCTGCCACTTGTGCTCCTTCATTCAGAGTGTCATTTATAAAAGAGGTGTGTTACTGGCCAGATTACAAGATGAAAAAATAGAAAAAAGGGGAAACTAATACAGCCAGTACATCTGATGATTGGTAAGCTGCAATATATAAAATTTTTGTTTTTATACCTCTTTAAAATAGATGCGTTAGAGGAGAAATTGTCCCTCTATGCAGATGATGCCCTTCTATATTTGCATGATGTAGGCCCTTCCCATGTGACTGCCCTTGAACATTTTAACACTTTTGTTTACTCTAAACTATGTATTATTTGTTCTAGGTATATTCTGTTACTTTTGGATCCTTAGGCTCAGATGCTTGTGTATTCAGTAAATGCTTGGAAATTAAAAGGAAGGGAGAAAGAGAGGGGGAAAGAGGGGAGGAGGGTGGTTCCAGGGGTTATACTGGTGACGGTCCAGCAGGTGCAGGCCAGTAAGAGTGTTGTAGGGTGGGTTAGGGCTCTAGGAGGGAGGCATCACGATCAGCAGACAAGTATTTGTCAATCCAGGGCTGCCAAAATGTAGACTGTCTCACCTTGTCCTGGAGTGTCTCCTCAAGCTTAACATGTACATTTGTTTTTGGTAGAGATCATGTAACAGCGACTTCCATGATCTGGTGATTAGTCTGTTTTTGCAGCAGTTGTGATGTAAAAGAGGTGACAAGATTGGTTCCTTGTCAGCTCTGAGGGTGTGACATTTTAAAAAAGCTGTCTGCGGGTCATTTTGAATGAACTTTTAAAATAAATGGAATAAGATTGGGGACAAGTCCACTATGTATGCAAGTATGTACCAGGCATTTCCTAGTCCCTGATGGCTAGATGGGTAGCCTGGAATGTACTTCGTTATACTATAGGGTACGAATTACTATCTTGATTGTATATTATAGGATGTTTCCAGTACTGGAACATTTTGGAATACCTTCTCGTCGCCTGTCAAGTATCTGACCAGCATTTGGGCGTAAGGTCTAAAGTTAGGTCAGTTGTCCATTTGGCTATGTATGTCAAAGGAGTTTGTGGAGTAGACAGCAAGGCTATATAGAGTTTAGGGATCACTCCCTTTGCATGTGGATCCGACGTACACAACTGTTCGTACATGGACATAGGGCTAACGTCTATACTGGGTAATAGTGTTGCAGAGGAGAAATACTTTATTTGAAGGTATCTAAAGATCTCAGAGCTGGGAAGTTTATATTGGCTTTGTAAGTTCAGGAATGATTTGAAGAACTTGGATGTAACCAGGTAGGTGCAGTTGGATTAGCCATAGATCTTTTCAATGATGAAACAAGGAAGGTGGGGCCACCGCCGGGTTAAAATCTGGATTGTGCTTTATGTTTTACTTTGGCTGACATAAGTAAAGAGTGATGTATGAGAGGATTGGAAGAGTGGCCTCTTTTATGAAGGATGAGCCAAAGTAAATTGTCTATGGGCATGGGGCTGTCAGGGACTGGATCTGAACCTGGAACCTCTGCTGTGTCTGGCCATGTCTCTTCTTGTTGAGCCACTTGGGATGCTGGACAGCTTCCTGGACAATCTTGCATTAAACCCTGTTTCGCTTGAACCTTTGCTCCTCCCAGGAATTTCCTAGACATGTCTTTGCACTTCTATTGTGCTTTCTCCAGGCAATATCTTGCTCTCATCACCCCTACTGCTGTCTGTATCTTCACTACCACCCAATAACAATCTTTGGCTTGTTCCTTGACTACACTTCTGCTTGATGCCTACCTGCTATATCTGCTACTGGACCTGGCTTGCTCATCTCCTGGTGGGGCAGTCCTGAGGATCGCAACATAGTACTAACACACAGCAAACCCCATCTCTACCATCAGGACCTCTAGGTCTCTGGGTCTAAGTACCGGTCAGTACTTAGACCCTCCGCACCTCAGCTGAGCATGTGTCATCTGCCAGGGTGACCAGCTTGTATATCTATTAGACATGTGCAATTCATTTCGGTCCGAATACAAATTCGGACAAAATTTTGGTTATTCGGATGTATCCGAATCTCCGAATGAAATAGTAATAAATTTAGTTGAAATTCATTTTATTTTCTAACTAATTCCAAATTATCAGATAGATTAGAATTTGAAGCGGTCGAAAAATAAGCGACAGATTCTAATTCTGTGTAAAAAATATCAGAGAGCCCTGCTCGTTAGAGCTTACAATCTAGGAGGGAGGGTCAAGTTATACAAAAGGGTAATAGCTGTGGGGGATGAGCTAATGGAGAGATAGTGCAGTTGTTAGATGGAGGCGCAGGATAGGCTTCTCTGAAGAGGAAAGTTTTCAGGGATCGCCTAAAAGTGGATACGTTTGGAGACAGTCTGACAGATTGGGGTAAGGAATTCCAGAGGATGGGCGAGGCTCGGGAGAAGTCCTGGAGGCAGATATGGGAGGAGGTTATGAGGGAGCTAGAGAGCAGGAGGTCTTGGGAGGAACGAAGAGGGCGATTCGTTTGGTATTTTGAGACTAGGCTAGTGATGTAGCTGGGGGCAGAGTTGTGGATGGCTTTGTAACTTGTTAGTATTTTGAATTTAATTCGTTGGGCGAGTGGCAGCCAATGGAGGGATTGGCAGAGAGGGGTAGCAGACACTGAGTGGTTTGTAAGGTGGATGAGTCTGGCAGCAGCATTCATAATTAACTGAATGGGGGATAGTCTATTTAAAGGTAAGCCAATGAGGAGGGAGTTGCAGTAGTTAAGGCGAGAGATAACCAGGGAGTGGATCAGGAGCTTTGTGGTTTCATTGGTTAGAAAGGGATGTAGTTTAGAGATGTTGCAGAGGTTGAGGCGGCAAGCTTTGGAGAGCGATTGGATGTGGGGCAGAAAGGAGAGTTCAGAGTCCAGGATAACACCTAGCACGCTGACATATGGGGATGGCAAAAAGAAAAAGGGAGGGACTTTGGACTTTATAGGCACAGTGACACCAAGTATGTTACAAAAGTAGTTTATTGAAAAAACATAAATAAAACACTGATTATTAAAAAACCACAAGTCATCTATATGCAAAAATACTTAATGAAGTTGTTGCTATACAGAACCATCTCTATATACATGAGGACTCAGACACGGGAATAACCATCCAAGGTAGATAAGTGTCCGAGGGTGTGGCTGGACAGCAGATCAACAATAAGTTATTTCATATCAGGAAAGTGCTCAACATGTTACGCGTGCCTTCACGCTTCTTCAGGAGCATAAAAGATTGTGGCTATCAAGATAAATAAAGTCATACAGTTAATATACAATAATCTAACAACAAGGTAAGCACAAGGGATATAAAGGCAATTCAAACAGTTCAAAAAACCTATGCTGACCAGACTGCAGCGGCAAGGGCTAGGCAATCAACGGGGCAACGAAAAGTCACCACGGGGGCGTGCAAAACATAGTATAAAAGTGTGTATAGGAGAAAGGGGACTAGATAGATATTTGAGATGAACAGCCCATATAATGGCCGGGTGGATGGTTGTGCCATTGCTCTTGACAGATAAATCAGGGGAAGAGGCACGTGGGGGAGGAAATATTATAAGCTTGGTTTTGGACAAGTTGAGTTTGAGGAAGTGGTGTGACATCCATACAGATACGTCTGTTAGTAAGTTACTGATGTGTGAGGAGACTGATGGAGTGGGTTTGATGGGTGGAGAGATAGATGTGTGTCGTCTGCGTAGAAATGATATTGAAAGCTGTGAGAGGCTATCATCTGACCCAGGGAAGAAAGTGTAGATTGAAAATAAAAGGAGGTCCAAGAACAAAACCTTGGGGGACCCCAACGGAGAAGGGAAGAGGAGTGGAGGAAGTAGAATTGTAAGTGACACTGAAGGTGCATTGGGATAGGTAGGATGAGAGCCACTGAAGAGCACAGTCATGGAGACCGAGGGAGTAAAGTTTTGAGAAGGAGGGGGTGGTCAGCCGTGTCTAAGGCAGCTGAAAGGTCCAGAAGTAGGAGTACAGAATAGTGTCTGTTGGGGTTTGCAGTTAGTAGGTCATTTGTGAGGGTTTTAAAAGAGCAGTTTCTGTGGAGTGTTGAGGGCGAAATCCAGATTGAAGGGGATCAAGAAGGTTATTCTTAATGAGGTGGTCACTCGGTTGTAAACCAGACATTAAAGGAGTTTAGAGGAAAAGGGGAGCAAGGAGACAGGGCGTAGGTTGTTAAGATTGGTAGGATCCAAGGACGTTTTTTTAAGTATGGGGGTGACCCGTGCATGTTTTAGAGCATTGGGGAAGATGCCAGAGGTGAGGGAGAGATTGAAGATGTGGGTTAGAGAGTGTAGGATGGAGTCAGAGGGTGACCATAGCATTTGAGAGGGAATAGGGTCCAGGGGACAGGTGGTTAGGTGGGCGATAGAAAGGAGTTTAGCAACTTCGTCTGTAGTAGCAGATTTGAATAAGGGGAGTGTCAGTTGTACCTGTTGACATGGGGTCTTAACTGGGGGAGATACCTGTAGAGTGGAGATTTTATCATGGATTGTATCAATCTTGTTTTTGAAGCGATTAGCAATCTCCTGGGCAGTGAGTGAGTCAGTGGGTGGAGGACGAAGTAGAGAGTTGAAGGTAGAGAAGAGGTTACGTGGATTGGATGAGAAAGTGTTAAGAGTTGTAAAATAGGTCTGCTTGGCAGTTTGGAGGAAAGAATAGTATTTTTGGAGGGCAGATTTGTATTGGTAGAAGTCTTTGAGAGATTTAGTCTTGTGCCACAGACGCTCAAGAGCGCGACTACGTTTGTTTGAGAATTTTAGTGTCATCTGTTTGCCAGGGTTGTAGGGGTCGAGGCCTGATTCTGCATGTAGTGAGGGGAGCAAGCTTGTCCAGGGTGGAGGACAGGGATTTATTGTAGTAGATGGACGTGGCTTGGTTGGGGCAGGACAGGGGAGAGATTTTGTCATAGAGGTGGTCAGTAGCAGAATAGAGGAGAGAGGTGTTGAAGTTGCGAAAATATCTGGTTGTTAAGCAGCGGGCTGCCGTTTCCTTAACAACCGATGAGTCATCAACTGTCAGCTGACTTCCCCACTGATGGCTGCAATGTAAACAAAACAACTCCGGCAATAAGAAATCTTGGAAAAAAAAAAAAAAAGCGTGGGGTCCCCCCCAATTAATACCAGGCTGTTCGGGTCTGGTTTGAAATCTAAGGGGAACTCCATGCCAAAATGAAAACAAAAATAAAATAAATGGCGTTGCCCCCCCCCAAAATCCATACCAGACCCTTACTCAAACATGCAGCCTGGCAGGTCAGGAAAGAGGGGGGGCAGGGAGCGCCTCCCCTAACCATACCAGGCCACATGCCTCCCCCCCCACCCCAAAGCACCTTGTCCCCATGTTGTTGATGACAAAAGGTCTTATTGTTATGGAAATGATTTAAGAGCTCCAATCGAGCCCAAGGTTATCTGCTGCTGTCTCTAATTTGGAAAGTGTTGATATGCATGCATATAAAAGTAAACACTCTGAGACACGCTCAGAATTGCTACTCATTCCACTTCTGATTTATTCAAGGCGGTGTTAATGTTTTATACACACAAATACGTCATTGCTATGTTAGTCTAATAGGTACATCTCATTGGTTAAGATAGAAAAGAAGATGGATAATTTTCATAACGAGGTTTGGTTCTCTTTGGTCTTATCTTCAGTTCCGCGTTCTTTTGATGTGTGGGAGGTAGGGGGTAATCGCCATCTTGAGAAAATATAGGAACAGAGCAAATCTGTATACTTATATAATGAGTAAGGAGAAAAATATGTATACACATAAGAAAATAGACATTTTCAGATTACTATTATTATTATTTACATCACATTCCTTCACAATCCCCCCTAAAATGACTATTTTCTCTTTTCTGTCCCTAATACTAAAGGTCCTACTTTTTGGCCTGGCCCTTCTCCTCAGCAACTCTTTTAGGCTGTATATAGAATTGGGCAGCAACTGTTCACTTCCCTCCTCGATACAGCTGGAGAGGTGCAGTCAGGCGCTATCTATCCCTATAATCCTATAGGATTGTGAGATTATGGACAGGGAGTGACTGTAGGGGAGTGAAGGGTTTGTCATCTTCCATCATAAGGAGGTCCTCTTCTTCTTGGTGGAGAAATGTAGGTGTGCTATTGTCTACAGCCTTGCTCATTAACTTTTTTACAAAAGGTAGAATACAGCATATAATCAGGGCTAAAAGATCCAGGATTATTAATACCGTTACCCGTATCTGGGCGAACACCTTCTGCCACCCACTCATCCAGCTAAAATATTGATCCCATGGGTCTGTGATACCTGAGTTCTTCTTCAACTCTAGTGACAGATCTTCTAATTTCTTTATAGCTAAAGTAACCTTACCATTTGAGCCAATATTATCAGGAATGTATGTACAACAGGTTCCCGTTTTTTCCTATGATTTTACAAAACACCTCCTTTCCCAGATAACACCATGTCTAAGGCCATCCGGTCCTGGAATGTCATGTAGGAAGTGGGGGCTAACTGATCAGAAATTCCCTGGAGGGCATCTTTAGAGTAATTTACAAATCTCTGTTGGTTATAATATGTGTAGTGTCAGGTCACCTAGAGGCTGGGTGACAGATGCACACCGTTGGGATCAGGAGTGCACTGCAAGGTAGTGGACCCTACGGGTGACTGCTGCGGATTGTACCTTGGGAGGTTCAGGAAGCAGGTCTACTGGACCACTGACACAGATCCCACTGGGAGCTAGAGCATAGATTCCCCAGGGCGCGGAGTCTAAGAGCCAGCAGGTGTTCACCAGAGCCTCTAGTGTTGAGGATGGACTGCGCTGCAGTCTGGCTCCAGGTCGCGGCCCCCAGGGTCTCACAGCTCACGCTCACGGTAGACTACAGGAGAAGAGGAAGGAGGGAGCTGGCTGGAACATCAGGGTCACAGGCAAACAGGGATGGTCGGGAACAGGCCAAAGTCGGTAACAGGAATCAGATGTAGGAAACACAGCAAGTACACATAGAGGCTAAAACACAGTGGTTGATCAGCACTGCTGGCTTGCAGTGCACAGGTTAATATAGGGTTCCCTGATATGGCCTGGGGTGGGGCCATGCTTATAGGGGAGGTTACAAAAGCAGTCTGGTGAAGGTCAGCTGGTCTCTAGAGATGAACACATGGAGACAGGTATGCTGATCGACAAACTCTATTGCATAACCATGACATGTAGTTAATCCAATCTACATTCTTGCTGACAGTTGTTATGGGGATCAAAGACTCAAAACCAGCTTTTACCTGATCCCTGGCTTTAAATTCATCAGGGACCCCCCTTGAAACCCCTATGACATGTATGTATACATGAGGATCAAAAGCTTCCGGAGAGAGCTGCTCGCTTCCTCCTCTGACTGTGTGCTGGGTCAGTGTATGTATCAGGGGTATCTTTGGTTAGGATATGGGGGCTTTCTATTTTCATCTTTTTTTGTCTAATGCACTCTGTGGTCGCCCAGTCTGGCCCTGTGTTCCAACCCACTGGCCCCCACAGAAACCACAACTCTGTCCCCAGTAACTGTCTGTGTGGCATACATATATGTCCTTACCGTCAGGGATATCACTGTACCAATGGCATCACCATGAAGGGTCAAACGGACAAGGTACTATGTCACAGTAATCTAAGGTAAAGGTGGTCACATGTGTACCTGAAGAGTTACACCAAAATGTAATTATGTTATCATTTTTGTGATGGCCACCTCCTGGGCCCCTCCCCCCTAGATCAAACAGAAAAAGGATATGCAGCACCCGAAAACACGCTCTCCTGCAGTGATAAGCGTGCATTCAGGTGTTCTTCCTGGCCAACTTGACTGAGGTGGCTGTGGTCAGCAAAACTTGGAATGGACCATCATAACTTGGCTCAAGGATCTCCAGACAGTAGTTGGTGTGTTCTTGTATCTAATTCAGGATCTGGAATGGAAGAAAAGACCTGGACATGCATTCAGGTTAATTCTCGTGATAATGTGGTTACATAATTAGTCAACACATCAGACTGTAACTGTTGTGGAAAGTAACAACCAAGTCTGGGAGCTGAACCAAACAAAATTTCATAAGGGGATAGGGCATGTTTCCCCTGGGGGTGTGTCTGACACTGAACAGGGCAATGGGCTAACTGTCTGGCCAACTCAAGTTAGTTAGTCTCTTGGGCCATCTTTAACATCCTGTTTTTAGTGTCCCATTCATCCTTTCTACCTTCCCGCTACTTTGAGGGTGGTATGGGATGTGTAGTGCCAACTGAACCCCCAGTGCTGCCCAAATCTCTTTTGTAAGGGTTGTTGTTAGGGCTGGTCCCTGATCTCTCAATATTACCTCTGGGACCCCAAATCTACATACTATCTCACTCAGTAATTTCTTAGCTGTGGTCCTGGCAGTCATGACCACTTCCACTAGGGCGTATTCGAATCTGCCACTTCTTGGCACTTGAGAATGATCAATTTGCATCCTCTGGAATGGGGTATAGGGGTTTTGCCAGGTGCTTCTTCTGTGCTTCTTCTGTGCTTCTTCTGTGCAGCCTGGGTTACATTTGGTGCAGATAATGTATGATCTGCAGAAGCTGTCGGTCAGTGGAGTAACTCTTGGTGCAACACTTGTTGATAAGAGAGTTCATAAAAGTCTTTGTCAAGTGGGCAGCTCCATGTGCCCATTGCACCACGGTTGGGTACATACTCCTGGGTAGACAAGGCTTCTTGTTGCACTCGAATAGTCCATTTCTGAGAGTTGTTCCTCTCCGTTTCCAGCTTTCCTTCTTATCCGGACTTGCTGTTTCCTGTAGTTCTTTTAGATAAACTCTGTCCACTGGGAAAGTCTGTAAGGTAAGCACGGGGTGGTCTTCTTCTACCACCCTGCTGTCCACTTCCCGTGGACCACCAGCTGTCTGTTTGGCAGCTGTATTGGCTCGATGATTGCCTTAAGCTTCCTTTGAGTTCATTTTGTCGTGTGCTTTACTCAGAATAGTCAGTTGGGTTGGGAGAAGCAAGGCATCAATCAAGTTTTCACAGGTGTTCCTGCAGCCATCAGGAATCCTCTGTCCTAGATAACACCATAATCATGGGCAATGCTGAAAGCATATCTTGAGTCCATGAATGTTGGCTCTTTTTCCCTCTGCCCATTTACGTGCTGTAGTAAGTGCTTATAGCTCTGCCTCCTGTGTAGACATCACCGGTGTTAAGGCTTCAGCTTGTAGAATAGTGTTTTCAGTGGTGACTGCGAGGGTCACGGGGGTGACAAGTCAAGACTCTACTCCTCCTCCTCCTTTCCCCCCTCGAGAAGTGGAAGAAGGGTGGTAGGGTTCAGTGTTTGACAACTTAATAGAGTAATGCTGTCCAGTAGGAGGGAACACTGGAGTCTCAAGTGTCTGGTAGTGGACAAGTGTTTCGGCTGGATCTTGGTTGAATATGGCAACAACATCATGGGGGGCAAGCACAACGAGGCAGTGTCCGAGGACCAAGTTCAAAGTTTTGTCAAGCAAGGCTTGTGTAGCAAATCCAGCTCGCAGACACAATAGGCCTCCTCTTACTACCGCATCCAGCCGACAGGAATAATATCCTATGGGGCGTAGGCTGATGCCGTGTGATTGGGTGAGTACACCTGCAGCATGTCCCAGACGTTCGGATACAAAGAGCTTGAGCGTTTTGTCGTAGGCTGGGAGCCCTATCGCCTGAGATGGCACACTTGAGGGCCTCGAACTTAGATATTTCTTCAGGAGACATATGGAAGGGGTCTGATTGCAGAGCATCAGTAGGAAGGCTTCTGTAATCCATACTCTGCACTAGGAAATTAATCCAAGGAAAATGACAGGTGTTGAGCACCACTGCAATTTGGGCTTTGAGGCTCTGCACCCCTGGTTGGCAAGATAGCACAACAGGGTTTCTGAGGTGACTTCAACAGGGGGTAAGTCAGCTGCACAAAGGAGAAGGTCAACAACATCTTGGAAGAGAATCACTTCCGGCTGTTCCTCTTGTCATGTGTCAAGGATGATAGCCATAGTTTTTGCAGACTGGCTTGGAAAGTTCTGTACCCCTTGTGGCACAACTGTTTAGGTATGTTTCCGTTTCTTTCCGTGGATGAATGCAAAAAGGTACCAGCAGGAGGGGTGAGGGTGGACACTGAAGAAAACGTTTGTAAGGTCCACCTCTGTGAGGTATTTTGCAGTCAAAGGCATCCACAGCAGGTACCTGGTTCTCCTTTAGGGGTTCTCTTCTTGGGGTTAATGTGGTTTCCGGGGCAATGATGCGCCCTCTTTTAGCTTGACTGAAACTGGTGGCACCTTTAAGTGACCGTTGTCTTCCGGTCGTGTGGACCATAGGCACGCAGGGATTCTGTCAAGTACTTCCTGCAGTATTGAACTTGAAGTTTTTGCTTCATTAAGTGTCATCAGGAGAGGCAGAGAATACAAAGCAGATGAGTCTTCTAAAGATAGGGGAGTATGTAACTTCATCCCCCCTTCAGGCGTGTCCTGATTGAGGCCTGTAGTCTGGACAACACATCAGCTCCTAGTAGATTCAAGGGACATGTAGAGGACGCCACAAATCTGGCAAGCAAATCAGGAAGTGGACTGGAGCGGGGCACCCCATCCATTCCTACGCAGGAAACATCAATAGTGGAAAGGAAAGAACTATTAGGCAGGTTCACCGCCCTCAACACACTTTTGGCTGCACCCCTGTCAATCTGGGACATCTTGGGGCTCTGCATTCTTTTCTGAAGTGACCCCGTTTCCCACAGTTGTAACAGGTGATCCTTTCCCTGGTATTGAGCAGTGGTGGTAGACTAGTGTAGGCGGGATCTTCGTCATGGGTTACCATGAGGGGCGTTGGTTTTTTACCTTTTTGATTTTCTATACCTCTTGTCACCAACAATAAATCAGACATTTTCATTGAATGGTATTCAGGGCGGGCCACCATCAGGCCTTTTCTGATATCCTCTCTGAGCCCTGAAACAAAAGCTGTTGATAACGTGTGTGTGTGCCTTTATGAGTCTAGCATGATACTTCTTCACAGACTCCCCTTTATCTTGGGTAATATCTTGGATTGTGGTCTTCTGATCCGTCAACTTCTCCTTTGCCCAGTCGTGGAGTTGTGCACAGAACTCCACGCCTGAGGTGTAGGAAGTGGCACTTGTCAGGCAGGCATCATTGAAGGCCATCTGCATGACTGGCCAAAAGACATATCCTGCTTTGATTTGGCATAGGCTGATCAAGTCTCTCCAGGCAGCTGAGTAAGTTTCTTGTATCTGCACTATCCTGTGGTAGAAGGGAATTGGCTGCTTCTCTGGGTCAGGCAGACTTGTCACTAAGGCCGCTGCTTGTGATAGAGTAAAAGCGACATACATCACTGGTGCCCCTTCTGGTAACCGAGACTGTTGTTGGGGCAGGGTCTGGCAAGAAGCACTGTTCTTTACGGTTGCCAGCATGTGTTTGAGATCCTCTCAGAACTGAGAGTCTGGAGCCGGATTGGGGGTTAAATCAGTGGGTGGCCTTGCTGCCTGCTGTCGGGCTTCCCACTCAGATGCTTCTTCATCATTAACATATCTGGCCTGAGAATGTGATGCTCCTGTATTGGGGAAGACAGGTGTGTGGTATGAACCATCTTGGTTTAAAACAGGGAGGGCTGGGTACAGGCTGTTTAAGCTTACTGGGTGTACCAAGATGGCCGCCGGCAGGAAGTTCACTGGACTGGGTAGAAAGTGAAGGCATGGGTGCACTAAGATGGCCGCCGGGCTGAGTTGTCACAGTGGGTTGTGCTTGGGTGGTGAGAAAGGAGTGGTTGTTAGACGGAGGGCAGTACTGTCCCTCCCCTCCTTTGTTTCAAGTTCCAACATATCATCAGCTCTGTGATAAACATACATAATACAATCGCCATCTTTCTTAACTTCCTTTATCCAATTTTCTTTATCACACAGGATTTTTCTCCCTGTTTCTTCTGCAACATAACTTTCGTCACTTCTTTCAACTTTGTTAACTATTTCAACATCTTCTTTGCAATATCACTTTCATTTCTCTAGTACAACCAAGGGGTTAATATTTTTCTCAGCGTTCTTATCAGCAAATTCCTTCGGTGGGAGCTCATAAGACTAATGTACGGTTAATCTCAGAACAAGAACAAACACATCAGGGGTAGTGAGGAGCTACGGCCCGCGACCCAACAGATCCTTCGGGTAGCCTCCTTCTCTGACTTTCACCAGTCCCCACCCCCTCTCATGTATAGCAAACAATAGACCACAGATACACTCAGGACAGGACATTACACCTGCCACTCTCTGAACCGTAAAGCCTCAGCAGGCTAAGATAACCACAAGGGCAGACCACCCTTTCAAAATAAACCCGTTTATAGACGTTTTTTTTCTACAGCTCTACACCAAGAGGCCGACAACTCTTCTTGGGGTGAGACTTCTGTAACACTTTCAGACTGCAAAGCCAGCAGCTAAGATAACCCTCAAAGGTTCCTCGAACCCAGAGTACGCCCGTCTATAAACGACTGCCACATGGAAACTATCTCATGCCAGAGGCCGACAGCTCGTCTGGAGATGAGAACACACATTCACTCATGTAGCACTTTTAGACTGCTGAGTTTCGTAGCCCAAAGAATGGCAGACAGTGAACAAATACAGCCAGCAGAAACCCATTGACAGGTTCGTTAAACAACCTCAGGCGAGGAAATACCTGCCTCTAAGACAGTCTCAGCATACCGACAGAATCCAGCCGTCAACCGAAAGATAAGAGAGTCGTACAGTGGTAAGAATATCAATCAAACTTACCGTACTGTTAGGGCTGCGCAAGACCCCCTCTGTTATCTTTCAATTAACGCCCGAATGCTTGTCGCGGTATAACTTCGACTGTAGCCTGAGGTCCCGGGTTTCGGCACCATCTGTTATGGAAATGATTTAAGAGCTCCAATCGAGCCCAAGGTTATCTGCTGCTGTCTCTAATTTGGAAAGTGTTGATATGCATGCATATAAAAGTAAACACTCTGAGACACGCTCAGAATTGCTACTCATTCCACTTCTGATTTATTCAAGGCGGTGTTAATGTTTTATACACACAAATACGTCATTGCTATGTTAGTCTAATAGGTACATCTCATTGGTTAAGATAGAAAAGAAGATGGATAATTTTCATAACGAGGTTTGGTTCTCTTTGGTCTTATCTTCAGTTCCGCGTTCTTTTGATGTGTGGGAGGTAGGGGGTAATCGCCATCTTGAGAAAATATAGGAACAGAGCAAATCTGTATACTTATATAATGAGTAAGGAGAAAAATATGTATACACATAAGAAAATAGACATTTTCAGATTACTATTATTATTATTTACATCACATTCCTTCACATTATCCCCCTGGATGTGGGGGTCTGCGGGCAGGGGGTCAAGGTCTGGTATTGATTGGGGGCAGGACCCTGTGCTGTTTTTCTGTTTTTTTTTTTTAATTTTCTATTGCCGGCATTGTTTTATTTACATTTCAGCTGTCAGTGGGGAAGCCAGCTGACAGCTGATGGTTGTTAAGGACATGGCAGCTGGCTGGTTGCTTAACAACGAGCTGTTCTATACACAGAATTCGAATCGGTCGATCATTTTTCGACTGATCCGAATTCTAATTGTTCTAAAAAATTTAATTAGTTAGAAAATACAATTAATTAAATACATTTCAGTTAGCGTGTTCAATACTTTTCCCCTGTGTCAATCTATTTTAATACACTAATCTTAATTTCTGAACTTATTTGTTATGGTTTCTTAGTATGTATGGAATGCATGGGTTGTCACCGACATGTGGTGAAAATGTCATGTCAATAGCACCTTAAATATATTTACCTAGAAAAATGATGCGTTCAATACTTATTTTACCTGCTCTGTGTGTGTGTGTGTGTGTGTGTGCGCGCGTGCGTATCTATAGCTATATAATTTATGAAGAAAAACTACTAATTTGCAAAATGTTATAACAGAAACGAAGAAAAATGCATTTTTGTTTACAAACTTTTTTTTTTTTATATTTATTTATAGCGCAAAAAATAATAAAAAAAAAAAAATGTGGTTATTAAATACCACCAAAAGAAAGCTCTATTTGTGTGAAAAAAAATACCAAAGTTTTACATGGGTACAGTGTTGAATAACTGAGTAATTGTCATTCAAAATGTTAGAGCACTGAAAGCTGAAAATTGGCCTGGTTAGGAAGTGGGCAAGTGGTTAAACTTCTCCACAACTTTATCCTTGACCTGTCTGGTGTGTTCCTTGGCCTTCATGATGCTGTTTGTTCACTAAGGCTCGCTAACAAACCTCTGAGACCTTCATAGGACAGCTGTATTTATACGGAGATTAAATTAAATACAGGTGGACTCCATTTACTAATTAGGCAACTTCTGAAGGCAACTGGTTCCAGTAGATTTTACTGAGGGGTAATCGAGTAAAGGGGGCTGAATTCAAATGCATGCCACACTTTTCAGATAGTTATTTGTAAAAAATTTGGAAAGATGGGGAAAGATGCAACAAGTTTTTCACACCTGGATTTGGGGATCCTCTGCCATTCCTCCTTGTAGATCCTCTCCAGTTCTGTCAGGTTGGATGGTAAACGTTGGTGGAAAGCCATTTTTAGTTCTCTCCAGAGATGCCCCCCCTCCCCCAAAGCGCCCACCCCCCATGTTGAGGGCATGCGGCCTGGTATGGCTCAGGAGGGGGGGCACTCGCTCGTCCCCACCCCCTTTCCTGACTGGCCGGGCTGCGTGCTCGGATAAGGGTCTGGTATTGATTTGGGGGGGACCCCCACGTCGATTTTTCGGCATAGGGGGTTCCCCTTACAATCCGTACCAGACCTAAGGGCCTGGTATGCCCCGGGGGGGAACCCACGCCGGTTTTTTCATTAGAAATTTGGCGTGGCGTTCCCCCTCATGATTCATACCAGACAGCTGTCAGCACTGCCTGTCGCTCATCGCGAAAGGAAAAAAAAGTTTTCCTTTCCCAATCAGCGAGCCATCTCGGCGCTGGCTCCCGCGACGGGGCTCGCAGGTGTCAAATTATCGGCGAGATTGACACAATATCGCGGTCACCTACTGTATCAGGTCGAAGTCACCTCTCCTTACTGGGAGTTTTAAGGCATAGAACCCCTTAATTTTGAGTCCGCTTGTTTCCCTATTGTTATATTTTGAAAAGTGTTCTCCTATGGGGGTATCGTCATCTGGGGAACGAATACTTGAGAGATGTTCCCCTATACGGACCTTTAAAGGACACTTTGTTTTGCCTATATACAGTTTATGACAGGGACATTCCAGCATATGTTAATGCAACAGTTAATGAAATGTTTAATTTGATACACCTTTCGTCCTGTTGCATCTGTAAAAGTCAGATCTATCTACAAATCTACAAATATGGCATTTTCCACAAGCATACATCCCTCGCAATGGAGGCAGGTCCGTGAGCCAGTTGCGTGGATTGGGTCATGTATATTTAGATCTGACGAGACACACATACCGCTAAGAATTGAGGCCAAAAAGTTCTATCTTGGTCTTATCAGACCAGAGAATCTTATTTCTCACCATCTTTGAGTCCTTCAGGTGTTTTTTAGCGAACTCCATGCGGGCTTTCATGTGTCTTGCACTGAGAAGAGGCTTCCGTCGGGCCACTCTGCCATAAAGCCCTGACTGGTGGAGGGCTGCAGTGATGGTGACTTTCTACAACTTTCTCCCATCTCCCGACTGCATCTCTGGAGCTCAGCCACAGTGATCTTTGGGTTCTTCCTTACCTCTATCACCAAGGCTCTTCTCCGATAGCTCAGTTTGGCCAGACGGCCAGCTCTAGGAAGGGTTCTGGTTGTCCCAAACGTCTTCCATTTAAGGATTATGGAGGCCACTGTGCTCTTAGGAACCTTAAGTGTAGCAGAATTTTTTTCTGTAACCTTGGCCAGATCTGCGCCTTGCCACAATTCTGTCTCTGAGCTCTTCAGGCAGTTCCTATGACCTCATGATTCTCATTTGCTCTGACATGCACTGTGAGCTGTAAGGTCTTATATAGACAGATGTGTGGCTTTCCTAATCAAGTCCAATCAGTATAATCAAACACAGCTGGACTCAAACGAAGGTGTAGAACCATCTCAGGCTGGGTTCACACTAGTGCGACAAAGGCTCCGACATTGGGAGCTCATGTCGCATGACGTGTGAAAATCAAGGTTTCCCTATGGGAGCCGTCCTAACTGGTCTGACACAAGTCGGTCCGACTTTGAAAATGCTCCCTGTACTACTTTGGTCCGACTTTGATCCTACTTCAGCCCATTGACTATCATTGAAGTCGGATCAAAGTCGGATTGCCGTCTCGCATGATCCAACTTTGGCACTCCAACTTTGGAACTCTGCTTCAAATTTTAAATAAAAAACCAGCATGGGTCCCCCCCCAAATCCATACCAGACCCTTATCCGAGCACGCAGCCGGGCTGGTCAGGAAAAACGAGCGAGCGGCCCCCCATCTCCTGAACCATACCAGGCCGCATGCCCTCAACATGGTGGGGTGGGTGCTTTGGGGCAGGGGGGCCACCCCAAAGCACCTTGTCCCCATTTTGATGAGGACAAGGTCCTCTTCCCGACAACCCTGGCCATTGGTTGTCGGGGTCTGCGGGTGGCGTGCTTATCGGAATCTGGGAGCCCCCTTTAATAAGGGGGCCCCCAGATCCCGGCCCCCCACCCTATGTGAATGAGTATGGGGAACATCGTACCCCTACCCATTCACCTAGGAAAAAAAGTGTCAATAAAAAAACCACACTAGACAGGTTTTTAAAGTAATTTATTAGGCAGCTCCGGGGGTCTTCTTCTGACTTCGGGGGTCTCTCCCTTCTTCTCCGCGGTCTCTTCCTTCTTCTCCGCACTCTCCGGCCTCTTCCCTGTGCTCTCCGGTTCTTCTCCCGCTCTCTGGTATCTTCTGCCGGGCTCCTCTGCTATCTTCTGCTCTTTTGCCCTCTCTTTTGCTAGTGGTGGCCGGGGTCTTCTCCGCTGTCTTCTTCCCTCTTCTCTTCTTCCGATGTTGACACGACGCTCTCTCCCACTGTAATGCCGTGTGCGCGGTCTGCAACAACTTTTATATAGGGATGGGGCGTGGTCACCGCGTGATGTCACCCGGTGACCCCGCCCCTTATGATGCCACAGTCCCATCATGCCTGTGACGTCATAAGGGGGGGGTCACCGGGTGACATCACCCGGTGACCACGCCCCATCCCTATCGTCGTTGCGGACTGCGCACACAGCAATACAGTGGGAGAGAGCATAATTTCACTGCTTAATTTCAATGGGCACAGTGAGGCTGCATTTGATGGGCACAGTGAGGCTGCATTTGATGGGCACTGCCTGATTTGATGGGCACAGTGAGGCTGCATTTGATGGGCACAGTGAGGCTACATTGATGGGCACAGTGAGGCTATATTTGATGGGCACTGCCTCATTGGATGGGCACAGTGAGGTTGTATTTGATTGGCACAGTGAGGCTGCACTTGATGGGCACTGATGAGGCTGCATTTGATGGGCACTGATGAGGCTGCATTTGATGGGCACTGATGGGGCTGCATTTAAGGGGCACAGTAAGGCTGCATTTGATGGGTACAGTGAGTCTGCATTTGATGGGCACAATGAGGCTACATTTGATGGGCACTGATGAGGCTGCATTTAATGGGCACCTATGAGGCTGCATTTGATGGGCACTGGGGAGGCTGCATTTGATGGGCACAGTGAGGCTGCATTTGATGGGCACTGATGAGGCTGCACTGATGGGCACTGATGAGGCTGCACTGATGGGCACTGATGGGTTTTTGATGAAAACCGTGGGCAGCAATTGTGATGCATCGTAGAATCGAATTGAATCGTTGACATAATCGTACTCGAATTGTGAGACCAGTGAAGATGCACATTCCACATTACCACATTACCACATTACCACATTCTGCATGTAAGTCATCTCAGACTCTATTTAACCACACTTCCTTTAAGCCACTCCCAATATTTAGCGCAATTTAAACCACGTCCACTTTTCGCCTCGCACTTTGCGTGCCACATTTTATTTTATCAGTGCCTAGGGCCCATTTTTGATCTTGCTAACGGGCCCACTAATTTCATGATAGGACCCTGGCTAAACTGTAGTATTTTCCTCTCTTCAGTCTAATGCCCCGTACACATGGTCGGACTTTGTTCGGACATTCCGACAACGAAATCCTAGGATTTTTTCCGACGGATGTTGGCTCAAACTTGTCTTGCATACACACGGTCACACAAAGTTGTTGGAAAATCCGATCGTTCTAAACGCGGTGACGTAAAACATGTACGTCGGGACTATAAACGGGGCAGTAGCCAATAGCTTTCATGTCTTTATTTATTCTGAGCATGCGTGGCACTTTGTCTGTCGGATTTGTGTACACACGATCGGAATTTCCGACAACGGATCTTGTTGTCGGAAAATTTTATATCCTGCTCTCAAACTTTGTGTGTAGGAAAATCCGATGGAAAATGTGTGATGGAGCCTACACACGGTCAGAATTTCCGACAACAAGGTCCTATCACACATTTTCCATCGGTAAATCCGACCATGTGTACAGGGCATAACAAATAAAACTTACTTTTTATTTACAGATGCAATATGCCCACTAAGTTGCTCAGAAATTGCAGCCTGTCCATATCAGCTTAAGATCTGTACTTCAAATCTGTAATATCTTGTCTCCTAAAAAATACATTCATGTTTACTTTCTAGATATAAATATGCTTGATCTCTTCCTCAGAAATTGTGCCCTCCCAAAATAAGGTTTCAAAGGTGTCCTGCAAATTTGTGCAGTTTTTCTCTTTTAAATTTTAAGAAAATACGATATTAGGTTTCTTTCCAGATACAATATGCCTGCTCGGCAGTGCCGGGACAAGGTCATTTGGTGCCCAGGGCAAAAGCTTGCTCGCCATGGTGTAAAAATCTTTACAAACTTTATTTACGGTATAAAATATTGCACTTAACAGCAAAAACATGTAATCGCATTAGTATCAAAACAAGCCGGCTGGCTAATCGCAGCTACCCATTCTGCCGGGATTCGAGAAGCACGGTGACATCAGCACGTCGCTCCCAGGAGGACGGGTTGCTGCGATTAGCCGGCCAGCTTGTTTTGATGCTAATGCGATTACATGTCCTAGGAAGTCTGTGCAATCTGGTAAGCACTTTATCTATGGTGGAGGCAGGGCTTTTTTTTTTCTCAGAGAATAGGTGCTGGAACTCCCACCTACTGAGTCACTTCTTGTCTCTGCCCCCTACCCACCTCCGAACAACACCTCTTGGTTCCAACCCCTACCCACCTTCTAGCACCGTCTCATTCAGAGAATAGAGAGCCAAGTATGATTATGTCATGCTATGCTAAAGTAATTTGTATGGAAATTGGTAATGATAACAAGAAAAGCAGTACAATAGATCCCCTGCAGCCAGCAGCAATATACCCCCCGCAACAATAGACCCCCCAGCAACATAGGACCCCTGCAACAAAATATCATCCGAGCAACAATAGACCCCGGCAGCAAGACCAGATCTCCCAGCGGCCAGCATCAATAGACTCTCCAGCAGCCAGAAACAGGAGCGCACTCAGCACATATTTGCAGCTGCAGGTTTAGCGGCTGGTGTGTACAGTCACACACACACACACAGTTTCCAGACAGATTTTAGAAGCCCACTTCACCTGCCCCCCCCCCCTCCAGTAAATTGTACCGCCCAGGACATCCGTCCCATCTGCCCCCCCTTGTACCGGCAATGCTGTTCGGTCCCTAAAAAATTGTAGCTTATCCTAAAAGGTTTCATAGCTGTGGTGCTAAATTGGAAACATTTTCCATTTTCAGTCTCTAGCAGTAGTAAACCTAAGGTTAGAGTCTGCCAAAAGTGTAGAATAATATTTAGGATCAGTTTAGTTGCTTCAGGCCTACGTAGTAGTTTTTTTAAGGGGGGTCATTAAGAGCGGGTCGGTTAATGACCCAAATTTTGCCCGAATAGCATGACGGAGTTGATAATAGTAAAATAGAAAGGTACAGGGAAGGTTAAACTCTTGTAATTGTGGAAAGGTTTTAAAATCTTGTGCATTGTATAAATGACATAGGTATTTAACCACTTCAATACTGGCCACTTTCACCCCCTTCCTACCCAGGCCAATTTCAGCGCTGACACACTTTGAATGAGAATTGTGTGGGCATGCAACACTGTACCTAAATGAATCACCACTGGGGTTTTTATTTTTTGTGCTACAAATGAAAAAAAAACTGAAAATTTTGAAAAAAAAAAATGTTTTTCTTCGTTTCTGTTATAACATTTAGCAAATAAGCCATTTCTCTTCATAGATTTTGACCAACGTTTATACTGCTACATTTTTTTGGTGAAAATAACCCAAATCAGTGTATATTATTTGGTCTGTGTGAACGTTATAGAGTCCACAAGCTATGGTAGCAATCATTGCAAATTGATCACACCTGATATGCTGACAGCCTAATTTCTTGAGGCCCTAACATGTCAAGACAGTACAAATATTCCCCAAATGACCCCTTTTTGGAAAGTAGACAGTCCAAGGTATTTAGTAAGAGGCATGACAAGTTTTTTGAAGTTGTAATTTTTTCCCACAATTCTTTGAAAAATTAAGAAATTATTATTATTTTTTCACAAAAATGTCATATTAACAAGTTATTTCTCACACACAGCATATGCATACTTGCAACTACACCCCAAAGTACATTCTGCTACTTGTCCTGAGTATGGCGATACCACATGTGTGAGACTTTTTCACAGCCTGGCCACATAGAGAAGCGCAAAATCCAAATAGCACCTTCAGTCATTATCCACTTTAAGACCAGGCCTTCTTATCACGAATGTCCGCATGGGGGGGGCAAGGTGTCTGCACATGCATGCATCGCTTCTACCAGAAGTGATCAGCCAGGAAACTGTCAGAAAGATCGGGCAGCCGAAGGACACAGATCGGAGACGCGGCTTGTATATGAATAGCTGGCCACTGTAAAAAAGTCCCGCCTCCTGGACCGGCTGTCCAATGTGCTGTCTAGGGACACCCCCCTGTTCGGTTCGCACCAGAACATGCGAACAGGAAAAAAGTTCGCTCGAACACGCGAACACCGTTAAAGTCTATGGGACACGAACATGAATAATCAAAAGTGCTAATTTTAAAGGCTTATATGCAAGTTATTGTCATAAAAAGTGTTTGGGGACCCGGGTCCTGCCCCAGGGGACATGGATCAATGCAAAAAAAAGTTTTAAAAACGGCCGTTTTTTCAGGAGCAGTGATTTTAATAATGCTTAAAGTCAAACAATAAAAGTGTAATATCCCTTTAAATTTCGTAGCTGGGGGTGTCTATAGTATGCCTGTAAAGGGGCGCATGTTTCCCGTGTTTAGAACAGTCTGACAGCAAAATTACATTTTGAAGGAAAAAACCCATTTAAAACTACCCGCGGCTATTGCATTGCCGACAATACACATAGAAGTTCATTGATAAAAACGGCATGGGAATTCCCCACAGGGAAACCCCGAACCAAAATTTAAAAAAAAAAATGACGTGGGAGTCCCCCTAAATTCCATACCAGGCCCTTCAGGTCTGGTATGGATATTAAGGGTAACCCCGCGCCAAAAAAAAAAAACGGCATGGGGTCCCCCCAAAAATCCATACCAGACCCTTATCCGAGCACGCAACCTGGCAGGCCGCAGGAAAAGAGGGGGGGACAAGAGTGCGGCCCCCCCCTCCTGAACCGTACCAGGCCACATGCCCTCAACATTGGGAGAGTGCTTTGGGGTAGCCCCCCAAAACACCTTGTCCCCATGTTGATGAGGACAAGGGCCTCATCCCCACAACCCTGGCCGGTGGTTGTGGGGACCTGCGGGCGGGGGGGCTTATCGGAATCTGGAAGCCCCTTTAACAAGGGGACCCCCAGATCCCGGCCCCCCCCCGTGTGAAATGGTAAAGGGGGTACTTACCCCTACCATTTCACTAAAAAACTGTCAAAAATGTTAAAAATGACAAGAGACAGTTTTTGACAATTCCTTTATTTAAATGCTTCTTCTTTCTTCTATCTTCCTTCATCTTCTTCTTCTGGTTCTTCTGGCTCTTCTGGTTCTTCCTCCGGCGTTCTCGTCCAGCATCTCCTCCGCGGCATCTTCTATCTTCTTCTCCTCGGGCCGCTCCGCACCCATGGCATGGGGGGAGGCTCCCGCTCTTCTCTTCATCTTCTTCTTCATCCTCTTCTCTTCTTCCTTCTTCTCTTCTTCTCTTCTTCATTTTCTTCTCCGGGCCGCTCCGCACCCATGCTGGCATGGAGGGAGGCTCCCGCTGTGTGACGGCGACTCCTCATCTGACGGTTCTTAAATAACGGGGGGCGGGGCCACCCGGTGACCCCGCCCCCCTCTGACGCACAGTGACTTGACGGGACTTCCCTGTGACGTCACGGGGAATGCCACAGGGAAGTCCCGTCATGTCCCGTGCGTCAGAGGGGGCGGGGTCACCGGGTGGCCCCGCCCCCCGTTATTTAAGAACCGTCAGACGAGGAGTCGCCGTCACACAGCGGGAGCCTCCCTCCATGCCAGCATGGATGCGGAGCGGCCCGGAGAAGAAAATTAAGAAGAGAAGAAGAGAAGAGGATGAAGAAGAAGATGAAGAGAAGAGCAGGAGCCTCCCCCCATGCCATGGGTGTGGAGTGGCCCGAGGAGAAGAAGATAGAAGACGCCGCGGAGGAGATGCTGGACGAGAACGCCGGAGGAAGAACCAGAAGAGCCAAAAGAACCAGAAGAAGAAGAAGATGAAGGAAGATAAAAGAAAGAAGAAGCATTTAAATAAAGGAATTGTCAAAAACTCAAAAAAAACTCTTGTCATTTTTAAAATTTTTGACAGTTTTTTAGTGAAATGGTAGGGGTAAGTACCCCCTTAACATTTCACGCAGGGGGGGCGGGATCTGGGGGTCCCCTTGTTGAAGGGGGCTTCCAGATTCCGATAAGCCCCCCGCCCGCAGACCCCCACAACCACCGGCCAGGGTTGTGGGGATGAGGCCCTTGTCCTCATCAACATGGGGACAAGGTGTTTTGGGGGCTAACCCAAAGCACCCTCCCAATGTTGAGGGCATGTGGCCTGGTACGGTTCAGGAGGGGGGGCGCACTCTCGTCCCCCCCTCTTTTCCTGCAGCCTGCCAGGTTGCGTGCTCGGATAAGGGTCTGGTATGGATTTTTGGGGGGACCCCATGCCGTTTTTTTTTTTTAATTTTGGCCGGGGTTCCCCTTAATAACCATACCAGACCTGAAGGGCCTGGTATGGAATTTAGGGGGACTACCACGTCATTTTTTTTTTTAATTTTGGTTCGGGGTTTCCCTGTGTGGAATTCCCATGCCGTTTTTATCAATGAACTTCTTTGTGTATTGTCGGCAATGCAATAGTGCGGCTAGTTTTAAATGTTTTTTTTCCTTCGAAATGTCATTTTGCTGTCAGACTGTTCTAAACACGGGAAACATGCGCCCCTTTACAGGCATACTATAGACACCCCCAGGTACGAAATTTAAAGGGATATTACACTTTTATTGTTTGACTTTAAGCATTATTAAAATCACTGCTCCTGAAAAAACAGCCGTTTTAAAAACTTTTTTTTGCATTGATCCATGTCCCCTGGGGCAGGACCCGAGTCCCCAAACACTTTTTATTACAATAACTTGCATATAAGCCTTTAAAATTAGCACTTTTGATTTCTCCCATAGACTTTTAAAGGGTGTTCTGCGGAATTCGGCAAACTTGCGAACAGCCAATGTTCGACTCGAACATGAGTTCGTTTCGAACTCGAAGCTCATCCCTAGCGCTGTCTATTAGAGCAGCCAGTCTAGGACTTTGGGACTTTGTTTGACAGCGGCAGCTATTCATATACAAGCTGTGTCTCAGCGGGAGATACCCGCTCTGTATCATCCAGCCGGCAGATCCTCCTGATTCCTCCCTGATGCATTTCTGGTCAGTGATGATGCTGCATGTTTGGGCAATGATAGGCTGCATTGATGGATACTGATATGCTGCACTGATGGGCAATGATATGCTGCACTGATGGGCAATGATACGCTGCACTGATGGGCAATGATACGCTGCACTGATGGGCAATGATACGCTGCACTGATGGGCAATGATAAGCTGCACCGATAGGCAATGATACGCTGCACCGATGGGCAATGATACGCTGCACTGATGGGCAATGATACGCTGCACTGATGGGCAATGATAGACTGCACTGATGGGCAATGATAGGCTGCACTGATGGGCAATGGTAGGCTGCACTAATGGCCACTGATGAGGCAGCACTGATGGCCACAATGAAGTGGAACTGACAAGCTGCACTGAAAAAGCTGCGCTGATGGGTGCCGATGAGGCTGCACTGAGGGGCACTGATAGGGCTGCACTGATATGCTTTATGTTAATATTGTTAACTATGTTGTTAATATTTATTTTTGGAACTTAATTCTGCATAAAACATTTAAGGCCTCATGCACACGAGACGCTGTTAAACGCACGTTCAGAGGCAGTTGGACACTTTTTTCAACTGCCCCTGAACCCATTCAATGTTATCCTATGTGTCCATGTACACAGTCTCGTTTTTTGGCATTTTTAGGCAGTTGTGTTATAGGCCATTATAGGCCTCTCTCATCTTTTTATTTTTTTGTTTTCAAAAGATTTTATTAGAAGTAAAACAAAAAGTACATATACAAATGATGCAAAAGAAACCATATCCTTCAGAGTAATAGAAAAGTCATGGAGATCAGTGTTAGAAGTGTACATTCATGTTAAAAAATAAAAACATTTTATCAACATAATGATCCCTTAAATTACACTGAGTGCTGGAGAGGAGCTATAGCCCAGAAAGTGGTTTGTACAAGACAAATAAAAAACAGGAAAGAAAAGCAAAAAACAGAAAATAAAAGAGAAAACAAACATAGCATTGTTAAATCTGATCAGAAAACGGTCAGTCTTGAAGCCTGAATAGGAACCACGGATTCCATTTGGCATCATATACAGGTATAGAATCATGTAGGGTATGAACTATTTTCTCAGTCACCATCATACAATCAATGCGTGAGATAATTTGTGCGAACGGGATTGCAGAGGACTTCCAGTGGAGAGCGATGCCCCAAAGCATAGCCACACAGATTGAGTGTATTAACCTCATCAGGAGTTTGGTAATATCAGGGATATCCTGAAATAAAATGCAATGATGAAAAGTGAGGTTGATAGGGTTTCCCACTAGTTTGTCAATTAATTTTAGTACCTCTTTCCAGGTGGGTTGAAGTTTCTCACATTCCCAGAATATGTGTATGTATGAGCCCGATTGGGTGCAACCTCTGAAGCACCTGGGAGGAGCTTGCGGATAAATCTTGTGAATACGGTCTGGGGTATAATACCATCTTGTCGTGAGTTTGATAGCTGTCTCCCTAATAGTTAGGGATTTTGTGCATTTGCGTATGTTTAACCAACCCCTATCCCAGTCTACGTCATCTCGGTCTAGAGTTAGTTTTTGTTCCCATAGAGATCTATACTTCAAGGCCGGAGTATCTACAACTGATTCTAATGATCTATAAATTTGTGAAATAAGGCCCTTTTGACAAGGAGCCGTGTGGCACAAAACCTCGTATGGTGTCGTATTTTCTGCTGAGGGGGCAGTGTAATGTTGTTGATAGAAATGTCGAATTTGAAGGAAGCGATAGAATTCTCTATCCGGAATATGAAAACGGGTCTTAAGTATTGAAAATGTAGTGAACTTGGAGTCAACCAGAAAATCCCCCAGTGTGATCAGGTTATGTTGGGTCCACTCCCTGAATGACTCCGGGTGGTTATAGGCCGGGGGGAATCTCGGATCTCCAAGATAGGAGGCTCCGAGAGGGGTATGAGAAGAGAGGTTGTATTTTCCTTTATAGGAATTCCAGAGTTTCAAACCTATAGTTACTACGTGGTTTTTGGTAGAGATTTTTGGGAAGGAGGGAATGGAGGACCACATTAACCCAGGAAGGAATAGGGGAGCAATAGAGTCCTGTTCAAATTTGACCCATGGAACCTTGGAGTCTCTAATGTTCCACTGGGCTTGTTGTGCGTATCTACTGGCTATGTAGTATAACCAAATACGGGGAACCCCCAGACCCCCCCCCTCTTAGGAGAGCGGTAAAGGATTTCCCTAGCAAATCTAGGAGGTTTGTCTTGCCAAATAAACTTATTAAATTGTGCTTGGAGAGTAAGCAGGTAGGATTTAGATACTCTAATTGGAAGGGATCGAAAAAGGTAAAGTAACCTGTGGAGTATCACCATTTTAAGGGCCGTAATTCTACCCAGGAAAGAGATGCGAAGTTGGGACCATAATTTCAGGGTTTTTTTTAATTTGGAGATCATGGGAGGATAGTTAGTTTCAAAAAGTTTGCAGAAGTCTCCTGTCAGATCAATGCGCAAATATGATAGGTGGGTTTCAGCCCATACAAAGTGGAAGGCACTTTTAAGTTGTTGGAGCTCTCCTGGAGAGAACTCCATCGGGAGAGCTACCGATTTTGAGACATTAATCTTAAGGCCTGAGACTCCCGCAAAGTTCGATAGGGTCTGTAGGAGATTGGTTAGGGAAATGTGGGGATTAGTTAAGAACAAGAGGACATCGTCTGCATACATACAAAATTTGTAGGAAGAGGAACCTTTAGTGTAGCCCGATATATCTTGGTTATTGAGTATTGCAATAGCTAAGGGTTCCAGGGCAAGGGCAAAAATTAGGGGGGAGAGTGGGCACCCCTGCCTAGTGCCCCTCCCTATGGAAAAGAATTCAGAACAGCAACCTGGGATCTTGATACGAGTCTTGGGGTTTACATAAAGGGCCCGGAACGCATGTAGAAATTCATCACAAAAGCCCATGCGTTGCAGAAGGATGGATAGATAACTCCAGAAGACGCTATCAAACGCCTTATGTATATCTAGGCTGAGCATAAAAAGTTTTCTGGAAGATAAATTAGCGTCTTGTATTATGTTAGTAGCTAACCGTATGTTGTCTGTTATGAATCTATGGGGTATAAATCCTGACTGGAAGGGAGAAATAAGGGAGGAGATAATAAATGCCAATCTGTCAGCTAGGATTCTGCTAAAAATTTTTAAATCATTATTCATGACCGAAATTGGTCTATAATTTTGAGGGAGTAAGTGATTTTTATTAGGTTTGGGGATCAGGGACATGTTTGCCAGCAGCATTTCATCCGGGAAATTACCCCCTTGTAGGATCCAATTAAATAATAAACTAGGGGAAAGAAGGTTGGCAAATTTCTTGTAGTATATGGCCGAAAAGCCATCAGGACCTGGGGCGGAGCCTATCTTCAAGGATTTGATCACGTTAAAAATAGAGGTCGACCGATATTTGGTGTTTTTTACTTAATCGGCATCGGCCGATTGTGCTGATAATAATGATATAGCTTCAGCGTGGCTTGCAAAAGACTTCTGTAATAGAAGTCAATACAAGTTGCCTGAAAACTGTGAAGACTTCTCCCTCCTCTGGGCAGCCTGCCAAATCTGATAAAAAGAACCTGAAGGATACAATGTTTACACTTATGAATGGACTAAACTCCTGTGTAGAAGCTCTCAGTTTAACCATTTAAAGACTAAATCTTTTCTGACATTTGTTGCTTACAAGTAAAAATCTTGTATTTTCTGCTAGAAAATCACTTAGAACCCCCAAACATTATATATATATATATATATATATATATATATATATATATATATATATATATATATATATATATTTTTTAGCAGAGACCCTAGGGAATAAAATAGCGGTTGTTGCAATATTTTATGTCACATGGTATTTGCGCAGCGGTCTTTCAAATGCATTTTTTTTTTTTAAAATACACTAATAAATTTAAAAAAAAAACTAAGCAGTAAAGTTAGCCCTTTTTTTTTCATCCAGAAGTTTTGATTACCTGTTTTTGTGTATTTAATATTTAAGAGGTGTTTTATTTTTGTTTTGTTTTTTTATCTAAATTCTACATACAAGTGAACTGATTGGAGGTTTGTTTTGTTTAACAAATGTTTAAATGTAAAAGATTTTCTGTATCACTGAAGGTTGCTTACACACTGGAGCGGGCATGCGTTGACGGTAAAACGCTGCTAGTTTTAGCGGCTCTTTACCATCATTTTAGCAGCGCTATTCGGCTTCTAGCGGGGCGCTTATAACCCAGCTAGCAGCTGAGGAAGGGGTTAAATGCGCCCCTGAAGCGCCGCTCCTAAAACCCTTTGCAGGCGCCTCGGCAGCAGTGCGCATTCATTTCAATGGGCAGGAGTGGTGGAGGAGCGGTATACACCGCTCCAAAGATGCTGCTTGCAGGACTTTTTTTTAACATCCTGCCAGCGCATCGCCTCAGTGTGAAAGCACTCGGGCTTTCACACTGAGACTGCAGGGGAGCTGTTTGACAGGCACTTTACAGGCGCTATTTTTAGCCCAAAAGCGCCTAAAAAACGCCCCATTGTGAAAGGGGTCTAACTGTTAGATTTTATGAGATGAAGGTAAAAAAAAAGAAGAAAAAAAAAAAAAATCGGCCTAATATATCGGCCCAAAAAAAAAAACGGCATCACATTTCGGCCATCGGCCACCGCGATTTCTAAATATCGGCATCGGCCAGAGAAAAACCCATATTGGTCGACCTCTAGTTAAGAACCTCCGAGGACGTGATAGGGGCATTGAGCTTCTCTATTTGTGTAGGAGAAAGGGAGGGTATAGGTATGTCTTGTAGCCAGGTGTCTTCAGCCAAGGTGGGTGGCGTTTGGACTGGTGCTAAAAGGGAGGAGTAGAAGTGTTCGAAAATTCCAAGCACCTCTTTGGAGTGGGAGGTGGATAGACCTGTCCCTGAGGCCAGTTTATACACATGTGTGGGGCGGTAAGTCTGATTAAGCTTTCTGGCAAAGAGGGTTGAGGCAGTGTTGTTGTGCAGTAAGAATTTGGCTTTGGACCATCTTAGAACTTTTTCAGTCTTGGAGGATAGGAGTGAGTCTAATTCTAATGCCGCGTACACACGAGCGGACTTTCCGGCATACTTGGTCCGGCGGACCAGAGTGTGCCGGACAATCCGCCCGTGTGTGGGCGGCGGCGGACTTTTCCGGCGGACTTCTTCCCAAAAGCCCGCCGGACCTAGATTTTAAACATGTTTTAAATCTTTCCGTCGGACTCAGTTTCGGGCGGAAAGTCCGCTCGTGTGTGTGCTGGTCCGACGGAAAGCCCGCTCGTGTGTAGGCTGGTCCGACAGACCAAATGCGACACGAGGGGATGGTATTGCATCTCGCGCTCGCTGCAATAGGAAAAACAAATCTTCCTATTGCGGCGAGCGCGGGGCATACCATGCCCTTAGGTCTGGTATGGATTATAAAGGGGAACCCCGCTACGCCGAAAAAACGGCGTGGGGTCCCCCTAAAATCCATACCAGACCCCGATCCGAGCACGCAGCCTGGCCGGTCAGGAAAGGGGGTGGGGACGAGCGAGCGCCCCCCCCCTCCTGAACCGTACCAGGCCGCATGCCCTCAACATGGGGGGTGGGTGCTTTGGGGGAGGGGGGCGCCCTGCGCCCCCCCCCCCAAAGCACCTTGTCCCCATGTTGATGAGGACAAGGGCCTCTTCCCGACAACCCTGGCCGTTGGTTGTCGGGGTCTGCGGGCGGGGGCTTATCGGAATCTGGGAGCCCCCTTTAATAAGGGGGCCCCCAGATCCCGGCCCCCCACCCTATGTAAATGAGTATGGGGTACATGGTACCCCTACCCATTTACCTAGGAAAAAAGTGTAAGTAATAAAACACACTACACAGGTTTTTAAAATATTTTATTAAACAGCTCCGGGGGGGGGATCTTCCTCCGGCTTCGGGGGTCTTCTTCCGGCTTCGGGGGTCCCTCCGCTTCATCTTCTCCCGGCGTCCGGTTGGTTCTTCTCCGCTCTCCGGCCTCTTCTCCCGGTGTCGCAGGTCTTCGGCCGGCCCCTCCGCTCTCTTCATGTAGCTCTATTGCGAGCGGAGGTCCGGACTTCTGGGCTTCTTGGCTTCTTGGCTTCTCTTCTCTTCTCTTCCCCCAGATGTTGACACGACGCTCTCTCCGGCTGGACTGGTCTCTGAGGGCTGCGTTGTGACTTATATAGGCGGAGACCCCGCCCCCATATGATGTCACAGTCCCTGGGCATGCTGGGACTGTGACGTTTTAGGGGGCGTGGTCGACCACGCCCCCTAAAACGTCACAGTCCCAGCATGCCCAAGGACTGTGACATCATATGGGGGCGGGGTCTCCGCCTATATAAGTCACAACGCAGCCCTCAGAGACCAGTCCAGCCGGAGAGAGCGTCGTGTCAACATCTGGGGGAAGAGAAGAGAAGAGAAGCCAAGAAGCCAAGAAGCCCAGAAGTCCGGACCTCCGCTCGCAATAGAGCTACATGAAGAGAGCGGAGGGGCCGGCCGAAGACCTGCGACACCGGGAGAAGAGGCCGGAGAGCGGAGAAGAACCAACCGGACGCCGGGAGAAGATGAAGCGGAGGGACCCCCGAAGCCGGAAGAAGACCCCCGAAGCCGGAGGAAGATCCCCCCCCCGGAGCTGTTTAATAAAATATTTTAAAAACCTGTGTAGTGTGTTTTATTACTTACACTTTTTTCCTAGGTAAATGGGTAGGGGTACCATGTACCCCATACTCATTTACATAGGGTGGGGGGCCGGGATCTGGGGGCCCCCTTATTAAAGGGGGCTCCCAGATTCCGATAAGCCCCCGCCCGCAGACCCCGACAACCAACGGCCAGGGTTGTCGGGAAGAGGCCCTTGTCCTCATCAACATGGGGACAAGGTGCTTTGGGGGGGGGGCGCAGGGCGCCCCCCTCCCCCAAAGCACCCACCCCCCATGTTGAGGGCATGCGGCCTGGTACGGTTCAGGAGGGGGGGGGCGCTCGCTCGTCCCCACCCCCTTTCCTGACCGGCCAGGCTGCGTGCTCGGATCGGGGTCTGGTATGGATTTTAGGGGGACCCCACGCCGTTTTTTCGGCGTAGCGGGGTTCCCCTTTATAATCCATACCAGACCTAAGGGCCTGGTATGCCCCGCGACGGGGCTAGCAAGGTGTCAATCTCGCCGATAAAAGCGGCAAGATTGACATCCTTTTCTAGTCCCGTCGCACCTGAGTCACGTTCAAAATGAACGGACTTGTCCGTGTGTGGGCAAGTCCGTTCATTCTGAAAGTCCGCCGGAACTCCGGCGAAAGTCCGTCGGAAAGACGGGCGGACTTAGCCCGCCGGAAAGTCCCGGCGTGTGTGGGCAAGTCCGTCCGTTTTAAAGTCCGGCGCACCTGGCGGACAAAGTCCGTCGGAAAGTGTGCCGGACCAAGTAGGATAGAAAGTCCGCTCGTGTGTACGCGGCATAAGCGTTTTTGATCTATCAGTCTTCTGGTTGACTCCAAGCCTAATGTGTTAGTGTTTTTATATAAGCGGTCCAGTTCTGTTGTGAGGTCCAAAATTTTTTGTCTGTGCATTTTGTTATAGGATGAGGCGATGCTGATTAGTTTACCCCTTACAACTGCCTTATGAGCAGTCCATACAATAGATGGTGGGGTTTCAGGGAGAGCATTAAACGAGAAGTACTCCTCAATGGACTTAGCTGTCTCAGATTCTGCCACTAAATCCGAGAGCAAAGCCTCGTTCAGTCTCCATGTATGTGGAGTGGGAGCCAGTCCAATAAAGTTGTTGTAAAGGAAGTTACATGATGATCCATCCATACGCAGGGGTGGATCGTGGCGCCAGTGGAATTAGCTAATATGATGGGGGTGGTGTAAATATAATCCAACCTGGCATAACTGTTATGGGGGTGTGAGTAAAAGGTAAATTCCTTAAGTCCCATGTTGTGCGTTCTCCAGGTGTCTACCAGCTGGTGGTCCAGTAGGCCTTGAGTTAAAGATCTGGGGACGGCTTTGGATGCAATTGTGGAGGAGGATATATCCAGTGTAGGGTTAGCCACTAGGTTGAAGTCACCCCCTATTATCATATGGGGAGAGTTCAAGGAGACCAATGCATCAAAAAAGGTTTTAAAGAAGGTTGCAGGTGCGTCATTAGGGGCGTATACACTGGCTATTGTTATTTCCCTATTGTGAATGATCCCTTTAATAATGACAAACCTGCTGTCCTTGTCTTTATAGCTTTGCTTTACCTCCATAGGGAGGGAGGCATGTAGGAGTATGGCGGCACCCCTGCTTTTGGTTGAATGAAGGGAGTAAACTGATTGAGGGAAATTCCTATGAAGGAATTTCGGATGTGAGGAGTGGGAGAAGTGTGTCTCCTGCAGCAGAAGAATCTTGGCACCCACATGACCATATAAATCAAAAGCTTTGCGCCTCTTTACAGGGGGATTGAATCCCTTCACATTATGTGAAATACAGGTAATTACCATGATATATCATAATTTCGCTATCATAGCAAAAAAGGTACAAAACAGACCATGAAAGGAGGGTAACTTAAAATCGTGATCCTGAGCATAGACCAAGCAGGGGTTCCATTATCCCAAGCATCAAGTGGTAAATACAGTATATACTTATCCTATAAAAGAGATCATAAAGCATAAACATACAGATCCCATAAGTAGGATGTAGGAAGAACAAATATTCCAGGCTGTGAACTGACTGACCAAAAAGAAAAACATTATAAACATGTATAACCAAAAAAAGGAAAAAACGTAGAGTTCTGGAAAAGGACATGAATTCCAACGTCCAAACTGGATCAGGTAGAGTAAAAAGTAAAACAGAACTTTACCTGATAAGAAAAAGAAATTCACAAGCGAGACAACTAGGTCTCGTACCCAGCCGAACTGCAAATTCCAACTTGTGGGATTGCAGAACTTGTAACCTGTAGGGCTAACCGAAAAGAGAAAAAAACAGCACAAATAATAATAAAAAAAGAGGTGCAGCGCCCGAAGTTGCAGAAAAAACTTTTGCTGGGTGGGGTGGACATATCACGGCTCCGAGGGACGGTCGCCCATAATAGGGTGAGAGAAAGTTAGGTGCAGAGCGTCTCAAGGAACAATTGAGTTATAGGTTGCAAAAACTCTTAGTGTGGTTGTTCTGCGAAGCCCTCTCCGATGTCGTAGCGGATCCTTCTTCTATCTCTCCTGGGTGGCGGGGTTTGCCAGATGGGGGCCGGACGGGGTGTCGATGGAGGGCGACGTATCGCAGCAGCATCCAGGAGGCCAAGTTTCACCAGGATTTCTTGACCTTCTTGTATGGAAGAAGCTGAAAAGGTGGTGCCATTATGGGGGACCAGCAATTTGAACAGAAATCCCCACCTGTAGCGAATATGTGCAGATTGGAGCGCGGTGGTGATCTCCTTCAGGCCTCTGCGTCTGTCCAAGGTGGCTGGGGAGATATCCGGGTAGATTTGGATGGGATGGTTATCCAGGGTGATCCGTTGGTTATTCCGGGCAGCTCTTAGAATTTCCTCTTTAGTGAGAAAGTCTTTCATGCAGAGCACCACGTCCCTGGGGGGCTTGTCATCTGGTGGTTTTGGACGGAGTGCCCTATGAATGCGGTCGAATTTGAAAGCTGCGGAGTCATAATCTGGTAGTAGTGATTTGAATAAACGAATCACAGCCGGGATTAAGTCTGTCTCAGACTCTGGGATACCTCTTAGTCGTAAATTATTGCGCCTGTTTCTATTGTCGAGATCCTCGACTTGGGCTTGAATCGCAGTTAGGGCTAAGGCAAGAGATTCATGTTCACGACTGAGGTCATTTATAAGCTAGGGCCAGCTCGTCATGTTTTGTTTCAAGGAGCTCAGTACGTGAGCCTAAGGCCGCTATTTCCTGTGACAGGTTATGGGATGTTTTATGTAGTTCCATTTGGAATTTGGTTGCTAGTCTGGTGTACATGGCCTCCAGACTGACCTCCAAGTCAGCCTTGGTGAGGGTAGTGTGGTACTCACTCATATTGCTTGTGGTCGGTGAAGGATTCGACTGTGACGGAGGAGCCGGAGCAGGAGAATCCCCTCTCCCCGCCGCGCCATCTTGAGACATGCTGTAACGTTCCCGCGTGTGGAGATAGTGGGATAAAGTGTTCTGAGAGGAGCCACGGGATTTCCTTCTCCTCGACGGCATGCACCGAGTATATGTGGCTTGAGGGGTGCAAAAATTAGTGTGCGTTGAGCTGTATATAGCCCTCTGGAAGCCTATAGAGTCCCGGGTGGAACGGAGCTACAGAGTCAGGCGTCCATCTTCCTCTGCGCCGCTCATGCGCCCCCTGTCTCATCTTTTTAAGTGGGAGAACTTGCACAATTGGTGGCTGACTAAATACTTTTTTGCCCCACTGTATGTATTTGTGTAGCAGAGGCCCTAGAGAATAAAATGGTGGGTTTCGCAAATTTTTATGTCACACAGTATTTGTGCAGCAGTTTTTCAAACGCAGTTTTACACACTAACGCATAAATACATTTTAATGAATTTCGATGCACACAGAGACAATATAATACCCAAATTTTCAGTAAAATAAAAAATATGGTGTTTGGGCCGGAAAAATAGATACCAAACATATTACGCTTTATAATTGTGCACGCTTATGAAATGGCGCCAAACAGTATTTATAAATCTCTATAGGTGATGCTTTATAAGCCTTTATTAGTTACCAGTATAAAGTTACACTGGTCTGGTGCTAGAATAATTGCTCTTGTTCTGACATTCACGGCTTTACCTCACATGTGTGGTGCGATCACTGTTTACGTATGCGTACAGGACCATACGTTCACCTTTGCACGCGAGCACTGGGGGGACAGGGGCGCTTTAAATGTTTTATTTATTCATTGATGGGAAACTGGTACACTGACAGATGTTGATATCACAATGGTTCACTATTGCACTATTGCAGATGTTTAACAGATATTTTGTGAACTGGTACAGATGTGATGGGAGACAGCATCCACCTTCTGAACATGCTACGATACTACTCCTGGGAACCCACATACCGCTGGCTCTCGCTAGATGTGGTCTCACTATACACGTCCATTCCCTACTATACGTAGGCCGCACTATAAGCCCACTCCGCAAAAGGTTTGGTGAGCATCGTAACCTTGTAGAGAAGGGCATTGACAAGCATAGCGTACTGAGACATTTTAAAGAACATCATGGACAAACATCTTCAGGGCTACGCGTGTGGGTTATTGAGTCTATTCCACCCACCCTCCCTACCGCTGAACGCTACAAAAGGTTGTGTGAAAGAGAAAACTACTGAATATACACACTAGACACTTTATCGCCAGGAGGCCTCAATGAAGGCATCGAAATTAACATTTAACTGTGACCCCAACCACATCCCTGCCTCATCACATCATCTCATCTCAATTCACCACTTATTGTTTCATCCATTGTCCTACCTGTTGTTGTCCATTGTCCTACCTCACTGTTTCTGCGTGAGGATCCGCATCTAAAACCCACCATAAGTGATAAACCACTGGTCACCTACAGACGGGCTAAGAATATAAAGGCCCAAATAGCACCAAGCAAAGTGAAAACAGCACGCCCCACCACCAGTGCCCCATTAACCTTCTTTAACATCAAAGGCATGTATCAATGTAGGAAGCCCCTCTGCCTCACATGCGCCCATGTTACACATAGGCAAAAAGACTTCCATCATATGGGTAAACTATATGGCATCCCCAACTTCAATATATATATATATATATATATATATATATATATATATATATATATATATATTTTGTCCCCGTCCACTATGATCAATACAACATTCCTCTTCATATAGACCGCCTTCTCCTTACCCCACGATCCATATACACACGTATATGTTCTTACCACAACATACTCATTTGCATATCTCCTTTCCCCCCTCCCTCCTCACGCCCCGCCCACTCCCCGTCTCCCTTCACTCCCCTTCCACATTGTGTACACCCCATCTCCATGGTTACCTATGTGCCCAATCATTATACATAGTCCCGCCTACCTCTCCACCCCTCCCAGTGCCTATGGTATAAATTCCCACACTGAATATGGCCACCAGCATAGCCTGATGAAGGAGCACGCATGCTCCGAACGCGAAGTACCGCCCGCCTCACCCCACTCCCGTAAGTGAAGACGCAGGTCAGCACGGAGCTCCACGGAGAATCCATGACCGACATCCTGGCTGCCCGGAGGCTCTGAGGACCCTCGGCACCACCGGAACAGCTACCAGGACCCAGGTCACAGGACTCACATCCCAGCAACCCCCCCACTGGCCCGTGACACCCACATCCCCCGAGAGCATGCGGATGAAACTACTTTACATGCTGGTTTTTAGCAACTCAAATGTGAGTGTTTTTATCTATTGTAATAAATATTTTTAACATACATGCTGCACTTCTTTCTTTTTTATGTGATGGGGGACTGACAGATGTTTTGTGCACTTGTAAAGATGTGATGGAGACACTAACAGATGTTTTGTACACTGGTACAGTTGTTTTATGGGGACACTGCCAGATGTGTATAGAGACAGGGGTGACAGTGGTGCTTGGTGTACTGTTTGTGGGGGATCTGTGACAGCTCTATGTGCAAAATCATCCTTAAGCACAGAGCTGTGACAGAGACTACAGATTCCACCCCGCACTGAGCTCTCACTGAGCTCAGCGGGGAGAACTGTCACAGAGACACGCGTCTCTGTTTACATTGTGAAGACATCACAGGACCACACCGCTCAGAATGTCCACTCAGAACAAGGAAAGGCCCAGCCAGCCATTTATGTACAGAGGCCGGGTGGGAGGAGGTTAATTCCCCTGAGATGACCATCGTTGTTGGTCAGGAATGGCAAGCAATTTGTGTAGGCAAGGGTTGGACCAAAAGTGATTGTTATGCCGCGTACACACGAGCGGACTTTACGGCAGACTTGGTCCGGCGGACCGGAGTCATCGGATAATTCAATCGTGTGTGGGCTTCAGCGGACTTTTTTTTCCCAAAAGTTCGACGGACCTAGAAATGAAACATGTTTCAAATCTTTCCTATGGACTTGAGTCCGGTCGAAAAGTCCGCTCGTCTGTATGCTAGTCCAACGGACAAAAACCGACGCTAGGGCAGCTATTGGCTACTGGTTATGAACTTCCTTGTTTTAGTCCGGTCGTACGTCATCACAAACGAATCCGTCGGACTTTGGTTGCTCGTGTGTAAGTCCGTTCATTTGGAAAGTCCGTCGAAAAGCCAGCTGCACCAAGTCTGCCGTAAAGTCCGCTCATGTGCACGCGGCATTAGATGATGTGGACCAAGAGGCTGTGGAAATATGTGTACGTTTTGTAAGAAAGAAGGGAGTATTGTAAGTATCTTTACAGGGGGGTACTTGACATCTATAAATAATGTAATAATATTACGAGGATTGGGAAAGCTAGCCTTGCTAAATGAGGTAGTAGCTTAAAAGTTTCAAATGCTTTACTAGACTTCCAGCATTGCCAGAGAAATAGGTTACAAATAGCATTGAAAAGTGGAATCAGTATCTTACAAGGAAAGTTAGCCTGGGCATTAGGGGTGCACCGAATGGAAATTTTGGTGCCAAAACCGAAAAATGCAGGATGCACTTTGCCAAAAACCGAAAGCGAAAATTACAGTTTTAAAAAAATATTAAAATTTTTATATATAATTGTATTATATTGCACTTTTTAATTATTATCATCAATTTAAATTAATATGAATTTATTGTTGGCCATTATTGGCACCTTTAGTGCAATAAAGGTCAAGAAAAATGCAGTCTGCAGACTCTAACCATCTCTTGTACCATGTTTGCAATCTCTAACCATCTCTTGTATCATGTCCTCAGCCTCTAACCATCTCTTGTATCATGTCCTCAGTCTCTAATCATCTTGTGTATAATGTCCTCAGTCTCTGACCATCTCTTGTATCATGTCTGCAGTCTCTTAGTTAAACTTAAGCACACTGCTAAATTGCTAATGAAATTAGAAAAATTTCCCATTCAGTGCACCTCTAGCAGACATGATACAAGAGATCAATGCAGTCTCACCAGTGCCTGTCACATGCAGCCTCACCAGTGCCCATCATATGCAGCCTACCTGTGCCAGTCCTAGGCAGCCTACCTGTGCCCAGCAGCCTCACCAGTGCCCGTCATATGCAGCCTGTCTGTGCCTAGCTGCCTCACCAGTTCCCATCAAATGCAGCCTGCCTGTGCCCAGCAGCCTCGCCAGTGCCCATCATATGTAGCCTGCCTGTGCCCAGCAGCCTCACCAGTGCCTGTTAAATGCAGCCTACCTTTGCCCAGCAGCCTCACCAGTGCCTGTGGATGCAGCCTACCTGTGCCCAGCAGCCTCACCAGTGCCTGTGGATGCAGCCTACCTTTGCCCAGCAGCCTCACCAGTGCCTGTGGATGCAGCCTACCTGTGCCCAGCAGCCTCACCAGTGCCTGTGAGTGCAGCCTGCCTGTGCCCAGATCTGAGAGCACTGATCTCCATGTGTCACTGAGTGGATTTGAATTGCCCGGGCTGGAGTAACAATGTCCCGCCTCCTGTGAAACTCATCACACTGATTCAGTGTCCAGCCATTAGATCAGTGTGTTGTCTATCACAGGAGTCGGGACATTGTTACTGCGGCCCCTGCAATTCAGCTCCGTGACACACGGAGATCATGGCAAGGAGCATAGAAGGGAGGGGAGGAGGAGGGAGTGGAGGACTGGGCGTGCCAGGATGACTCTCCCACAATGGCGGCACCCGGGGCCATCCCCTTAACACAGTTTTTGGCCGATAATTTTTGGCGCACCTCTACTGGGCATACAGCAACTTCGGTAGATAAATCATTTTGAGCGTGTTAACTCTACCCATGAGATCCAGTGGGAGATCCATCCACTGCTTGATCTGCCGTTGCAACTGGGAGATCAGAGGATACACATTATTCATTATATGGAACGTAGGGGTAATTGCACAGTGACCCCTAAATGTCTAAAGGTGTGAACTATCTGAATCGAATGTATAGCCCCCTGGTCTAAGGGGATTGACTTTTCACAGAATTCTATCATTTCCTGCAGTAGGTGGTATAAGGATTTATTAGGGTAATTTAAAAATATTAACGTGTCATCTATGTATAAGGAGTGTGACAGGCTGAGACTGCCACTGTGGAGAATATGGCACAGGGTTCACAAGCAGCGAGGAGACAGAATGTCTCATTCTAGGAGTCAGTTGGGCTCCTATTGGGGTGTCAGGAGAACCCCTATTTGGAGGCCAGGATTGGGCTGTGCAGCAGGGTGCTGCGAATAAAGGCTAAGAGTGCCAAAGGGAACAGCACAGTCAAAGGGACTGGTAAGGGAGCCAGGTGGCTCAGTATTTTCATTTGTTCATATTGATGTGGAAGAACCCCTGCGTGGGCAACTGATGTGTATGTGAACTTTCCATTGTATTTAATAAAAGTGGGCTATTGTGACCTTAAATGCAGTTTTGAGTAACAGAATTCTGTGATTGGAGGGGTTGTTACCACCAGGACACACCCCTTACATGCCTAAACCGATTTCACCAAAGCAGGAGATGGCTGCTGTTACTTATAGCAACAACCCTGAGATTGGAGTAGCTGACTTCATACAGCCCATGTTGCCTACTGATGATGTTGAGAGCTTATTTTTAAAGTTTGAGAGTGTTGCTGTACAGGAAGCTTGGCCCAAAGAAAGCTGGTTAGAACGGTTACTGCCTCTATTGTGGATAAAGTATCAGGTAACCTATCGGGTGATGGTCTGAGGGCCAACACTTTTAAAGCTGAAATCGTGAAAATGGATCAGAATTGCCATGATTGGGAATGTCAGTAACACTCCAAGCGAAAAAAAACATTACCCCTTAGCAACAGGAGAAAGTGTGTCGGCAGATAGGATGTGGTTCAAATTCTGAATGAAGATGCTTTATGTAAAAGTGTCTGTTGTCACCCCTGGCAACTGTGGAAAAAAATTTGTTCAGCCTGCAGGGTTGGAAGAGAGCTGGTGTTGGTTTCTCATTATGGCTGCCTATGTGAAGTGGTCAGCCCAGAGAAGAGTAGATGAGGTAGGAGGCATGCTTGATATGCAGGGACGTCACACTTCAGGCTTTTATACAATGTATTTACTGCAGTTTGCATTTCACAGGGTACAAATGGAGCCAACGCATTTTGGGGGAAAAGCATCCCCCTTCATCAGGGCTGAGGTGGTGGTTGGATTACAGCTGGCCTGGAACTGGAGAGGAGTTGTTACCAGTGCTCTTTTGAGGCTACAGAATATGAAAGAGCTAGCCAAAGCAAAGATGAAGGTGGGATATCTCCCATGGCAACCACAGGCAATGCTGCAGAGTTGTCCCTGGAAATCTCACAAGAGCTCTGTGTGTTGGAGCCGATGGTTGTCCAGGACAGCTCTGATACTGCTCTGCTGTGACAGAGTGATGAATCAGCGCAAATGGTAGAGCATGTATTTTTACAGTCTGATGGTGGCTGGTCAGCTAGTGGTTAATCACATCATTCTACTGCGGCAGGTCGGCTTTCTCCCACAAATTGCTGTAGCTGTATGTCGGCCCTTTAAACAGCTAGAGCAGGCACGCGCATGCCCACTGCATGGCGGGAGAGCCGATGCACGTGGCCAACGGTCATGATGACTGTCAGCCACACACGATTACTGGCATGAAAGTCAGAACGGTCGTTTGTCTTTGTTAAACACACAAATCCCGGTTCTATCAGAAGAGAAGAGACTGATCGTCTGTTCCTACTAGCTAGGAACAATGATCTGGCTTCTCCTCTAGTCAGTCACATCCCACCACAGTAAGAAATACGCTGAGGGAACACATTTAACTCCTTGATCGCCCCCTGGTGTTAACCCCTTCCCTGCCAGTGACATTTACACAGTAATCAGTGCATAGTTACATAGTTACATAGTTACATAGTTAGTCAGGTTGAAAAAAGACACAAGTCCATCCAGTCCAACCATAAAAAAAAAAAAACGTACAATCCAATATACCCAATACTATACCCACAGTTGATCCAGAGGAAGGCAAAAAACCCCAGCAGAGCATGCTCCAATTTGCTACAGCAGGGGAAAAAATTCCTTCCTGATCCCAGAGAGGCAATCGGATTTTCCCTGGATCAACTTTACCTAGTGCATTTTTATAGTCATGTCAATGGTCCCAAAAATTTGTCAAAATTGTCCGATCTGTCCGCTGCAATGTCGCAGTCCCGATAAAAAAATTTTAAAAAATCGCTGATCGCCGCCATTACTAGTTAAAAAATTAATAAAACGCCATAAATCTTTCCCATAGTTTTTACCAATATACGCTTATTGCGGGTTTTTTTTACCAAAATGATGTAGAAAAATATATATCGGCCTAAACTGATGAAGACATTTTTTTTAATTATTATTTTGGGATGTTTATTATAGCAAAAACTAAAAAGTATTGTTTTTATTTCAAAATTGTCGCTTTTTTTTGTTTATGGTGCAAAAAATAAAAAACTGCAGAGGTGATCAAATATCACCAAAAGAAAGCTCTATTTGTGGGAAAAAAGAACATCAATTTTGTTTGGGTACAGTGTTGCACGACCGTGCAATTTTCAGTTAAATCAACGCAGTGCCATATCGCAAAAAATGGCCTGGTTATGAAGGGGGCAAATCCTTCCGGGGCTGAAGTGGTTAAAAGTGACTTGTGCAAGGTGTCTGCTAGCAAGCAACTTGGCTCACCTGTGTCTTCCCAGGCCGATGAAACAGTTCTGTAGAGTACTGGTGACTAGAACACAGACAGGATGAACTGGGGTAGTTTGGCCAAAGAGTTAGGAGCACGGTTGAAGGAAACTTATAGAGTTGGGCGAACATTGGCTGTTCACCCATTCAACCACCCGAATTATCGGGGCATTCGACCATTTGTTCGGCCTGCCGAATGACCACAATGCACTGTATCGCCGCACAGTGAATTGGAAGACCTGATTGGCTGAAGCAATGAAAGCTTTGCCCAATCAGGGCACAGAGCACTGTCAGAACCATGATTGAAGAAAGCAATGATGACTCTATCCAATCATGGCTCATTGCTCTTAGTCCTGCCCCACACTAAAAACATTCTCCCTATAGCAGTCATTTGCAGTGTGATATTGACGTGGAGAGAGATAGAACAGGGCTCTGTTCAGTGCTGCTAGTGAGTCAGTGTGCTATAGTGTGCTAGTGTGCTCCTATTATCAGTGTCGAATATCAGTTAAGTGTGAATCTAGTGTAGTGTGACCATTCATTTTTACTTTAGTGTCAGTTTAATTTGTCAGGGCAGGTTTCCTGCAGTATTTATCAGTGCATTATTGCACGTTTTACGCAGTATATATCAGTGCGTTACTGTACATTTTAATGCAGTATATATCCATGAGTTACAGCACATATAATGCAGTATATATCAGTGTGTTACTGTACGTTTAATGCAGTAAATATCAGTGCATTACTGTACGTTTAGCGCAGTATATATCCATGCGTTGCTGCATGTTTAATGCAGTATATATCAGTGTGGTACTGCACTTTTACCACAGTATAGTTAAGTGCGTCAGTGCACGATCACCACAGTATATTGCAGTGCGTCCAAGGCGTTCAAGGGGCTATTCAATGAGTCAGGCTGAAAGATGCCATGCAGTGCTTCAGCTAGACTATCTAGGCCACAGGAACCACACCGGAGCAGAGATTCTGGCAGCTCTGCAGGGGCAGGCCCAGAGGTGGTTCACGCCATGCCAGCTGGAGCCAGGAATGGTGGTGTGCAATAATGGCACAAACCTTCTATCCACCCTTAGACAGGGAAAGTTGACAAATGTGCCATGCCTGGCACATGTCCTCAATTTGGTGCAGAATTTTTTAAATAGGTTTCCAGGGTTATAAGATTTGCTGAAGCAGGCCAGAAGAGTCTGTAGCAATTTCAGGCATACACAGCCAGTGCTCAGTTGGCTGAAATTCAGCGGGAATTCCGGCTGCCCATAAACTGCCCGATTTGTGACATGCCCACCAGGTGGAACTTGACTTCGGAAATGATGCAGCGGCTGCACATGCAGCATGCAGAGGGACGTCAAGTAGTACCCGTGTGAGTATGACACAACGACAGGCTGAGGCCAGCTCTGCTTTTCTTCCCCGCGCCAATGGCTGCTGATAAAGGATGCACTATTCTGTTACTATTGGAGGAGGCCACGAGGATGGTAAGTCGTAACAATTCATGCATCAGTGACACAATCCCTGTTGTGTTCCTGCTGGAGCACACTCTGCATGGCATTATGGACAGGGCAATCGAGGTAGCGGGAGGATAAGGAGGACTGCCTTTCCTCTCAAGGTTCGCTTTATGCAGACACCATTCTTCCTACGCCACAGAAAACACAAGAGGTGAGGGAGGAGGAGGATTCTTGGCAGCTTTGGAGGCATTGAAGCAGAGCAAGACATACGTCACCCCTTAACAGATGGTTTTCCATCCCCAACACTCTAGGGAGTATTACATGGCTGGGAGGAGGTAGATCCAGATACTAATATCCTCAGTGACCCCAAGGATTCTGGTTCTCATGCCTCCGCAAACTTGTGGTGCCTGGGCTACCTCATTCTTCAAAGACTGCAAAAGGACACGAAAAAACATGGCATCAAGGAGAAGGATCACTATTGGTTGGCAACCCTCCTTAACCACTGTCACAAGGGGAAGTCTCGTAACTCATCCTGTCCCCACAAAGGGAGCAGAAGATGAGATCTCTTGAGGACACCTTAAAGAGGAGTTTATGTAACGCCTTTCCCAAATCTGGTAGGTTACAGTCTGGTGGAAAACATAATTTGAGGCTTCTGTTGGTCAAGAGAGGAGCAGTGGAGAAATGGGCCACCTCAGTGATGTCTTTCAAAAAAATGTTATGCCCTGTACACACGATAGGATTTTCCGATGGAAAATGTGTGATAGGCCCTTGTTGTCGGAAATTCCGACCGTGTGTAGGCTCCATCACCCATTTTCCATAGGAATTTCCGTTTATAGTCCTGACATCCGTGTTTTACGTCACCGCGTTCAGATGATCGGATTTTCCGACAACTTTGTGTGACCGTGTGTATGCAAGACAAGTTTGAGCCAACATCCGTCGGAAAAAATCCTAGGATTGTGTTGTCGGAATGTCTGATCAATGTCCGACCGTGTGTACAGGGCATTAATCTTCGGCGCCCAGGGCTGTCAGCTTCCATATCCCATCGGCAGCATCTTTATCATATGGTGGGAGATTATCTAGGGGCAAAAACAGATATGGAGAGCTTTCCAGTTGACAATCAACTGGGTTACTGGATCATAAGAATAGACCACTGGCCAGAACTTGCCCAGTATGCAATAGAGCTGCTTGGCTGCCCTACAACCAGTGTGCTTTCTGAATGTGTACACAAATCCGACGCACAAAGTGCCACGCATGCTCAGAATAAATTAAGAGACGAAAGCTATTGGCTACTGCCCCGTTTATAGTCTCGATGTCCGTGTTTTACGTCACCGTGTTCAGATGATCGGATTTTCTGACAACTTTGTGTGACCGTGTGTATGCAAGACAAGTTTGAGCCAACATCCGTCGGAAAAAATCCTAGGATTTTGTTGTGGGAATGTCTGATTAATGTCCGACTGTGTGTACAGGGCATTAGTCTTCGGCGCCCAGGGCTGTCAGCTTCCACATCCCATCGGGAGCATCTTTATCATATGGTGGGAGATTATCTAGGGGCAAAAACAGATATGGAGAGCTTTCCAGTTGACAATCAACTGGGTTACTGGATCATAAGAATAGACCACTGGCCAGAACTTGCCCAGTATGCAATAGAGCTGCTGGGCTGCCCTGCAACCAGTGTGCTTTCTGAATGTGTACACAAATCCGACGCACAAAGTGCCACGCATGCTCAGAATAAATTAAGAGACGAAAGCTATTGGCTACTGCCCCGTTTATAGTCTCGATGTCCGTGTTTTACGTCACCGCGTTCAGATGATCGGATTTTCCGACAACTTTGTGTGACCGTGTGTATGCAAGACAAGTTTGAGCCAACATCCGTTGGAAAAAATCCTAGGATTTTGTTGTGGGAATGTCTGATTAATGTCCGACCGTGTGTACAGGGCATTAGTCTTCGGCGCCCAGGGCTGTCAGCTTCCACATCCCATCGGCAGCATCTTTATCATATGGTGGGAGATTATCTAGGGGCAAAAACAGATATGGAGAGCTTTCCAGTTGACAATCAACTGGGTTACTGGATCATAAGAATAGACCACTGGCCAGAACTTGCCCAGTATGCAATAGAGCTGCTGGGCTGCCCTGCAACCAGTGTGCTTTCTGAATGGGCATTCAGTGCTGCCGGAGGTTTTGTGACAGATAAGAGAGCGAGTCTGTTCAGACTCAGTGAACCGGCTGACAATTATCAAAATGAATCAGTCTTTGATTAGCAGCAGTTATCAAGCCCCTGATGCTGATGTTGCTGATTAAGTGTTTTCTGGATATCGACTCTCTGAAAGTCTGTCTAGGCTGCCTAGCTTTGTGGGTGTTGATTTCATTTGAAAGAAATTTATTGGTGTAGGTTTCATGGACACAATTAACACCCAAGGAACAATTTTTCCACACCTGTTTGACAGGTGCATATAATTTACATTTTTGACAGCAAGGCCAATTCTTGCTTTCATCAAAAGTACCTGTATAGGGTTACGGTGTGAAGGCACCACTGACACCCAAAGACCAATTTATTTCTATCTGTTTGACAGGTGCATATCATTGCAATTTTTGATAGTAAGGCCAGTTCTTGCTTTCATCAAGAGTACCTGTATAGGGTTATGGTGTGAAGGCACCACCTACACCCAAAGACCAATTTTTAAACACCTGTTCCACAGGTGCATATCATTGCAATTTTTGACAGCAAGGCCAATTCTTGCTTTCATCAAGAGCACCACAATAGGGTTAAGGTGTGAAGGCACCACCGACACCCAAAGACCAATTCTTCCATACCTGTTACTTCTATCCAAAAAATCTCTAATCTTGTTCCGAGTGCACTAAATTGTGGCCTCATCATACAGACTCTCCAAGCCGTTGTTTATAAAATAAAGAAAGCTTGAATGGAAAATATACTTTTTTTGGCTTTATAAATGTCATTATTGCTGCAGCAGACTCCATACACAGGACAGATGTACCACATTACAGGCAGACTAAGGGGACCCCCATGCACTATATTTAACTTCTTCATGCCCGCGCTACAGCTGAAAGATGGCTACAGCACGGGCCTAAATTGCCGGGAGGGAATCCATATATGTCCTCCTGTTCATGAGCTGCCTGCACGCCCTCTGCGGGGCATGGTGGCGCGCTCTCTGATCAGCGAGTCAATGAGACTCAGATGATCACAGATCAGAGTAAGGGGCTGATCACAACCCCTTACCACGTGATCAGCTATCAGCTAATGATAGCTGATCACGTGATGTAAACAAGATCGTAATCTGCTTTTTTTTTCCCTCACGCTGACAGCTGGCTTCTGTCAGAGGGACATCGGTCCTGAACACAGACACCCACTGCTGCTAAGCAGTGCCCACCAGTGCCACCTGCCAGTGCATATCAGTGCTGCCTATTAGTGCCCATCAGTGCTGCCAATCAGTGCCTCACCAACAGTGCCACCTATCAGTGCCACCCATCAGTGGCCACCTATCAGTGCCTATCAGTACCACATATCAGTGCCCTTTACTGCCACCTATCAGTGCCCTACAGTGCCACCTATAAGTGCCCACCTGTGCCGCTTCATCAGTGCCCAGTGCCACCTATGAGTGCCCATCACATCAGCACACATCAATGAAGGGAAAAAATTTTATAACAAACTATGAAACTGTTTTTTTTTTTCAAATTTTCTGTCTTTTTTTCGTTTTTTTGCAAAAAAATAAAAACCCCAGCAGTGATTACCACCAAAAGAAGGCTCTATTTTTGTGTGGAAAAAATTATAAAAATGTTTGGGTAGAAAGTTGCATGACCGCGCAATTGTCATCCAAAGAGTGATAGCGCTAAAAGCAGAAAATAGGCCTGGGCAGGGAGGGGGTTTAAGTGCCCAGTAAGCAAGTGATTAAAGGAATTTTTAATTTATGTTTTTTCTCATTTTGGTGGTTTCACTATAAGCATCAGTAGATCACTACTCATTTAAAAATGATGTTTTTTTACAAACTTTTTTTCATTCATACATGTCTCCCAGGGCTGTACCCCATAACCATTGTATGCTCTATTACTTGCATTTAAGGCCCCATTCACACAGGCGGCTCTTCTGCCGCTGTTAAAAGCATGTTTTGTTATTTTGAAATTCAGAGAATCCTGGCACAGCGTTCACTTGTAGTTGTACATTACGATTAGCTGCGTTTACGTGCATTTACATGCGGCTGCGTTGGAACATTCTTGCCATTTCTGATGTGCTTCCTGTTTTTCTTTCCTTGTTGCTGCTGCTATGTGCAGGAGAAATAGTACACTGTGATTAGGGATGAGCTTCGAGTTCGAGTCGAACTCATGTTCGACTCGAACATCGGCTGTTCGCCAGTTCTCCGAACAGCGAACAATTTGGGATGTTCGCGGCAAATTTGAAAGCCGCGGAACACCCTTTAAAAGTCTATGGGAGAAAGCAAAAGTGCTAATTTTAAAGGCTTATATGCATGGTATTGTCATAAAAAGTGTTTGGGGACCTGGGTCCTGCCCCAGGGGACATGAATCAATGCAAAAAAAAGTTTTAAAAACGGCCGTTTTTTCAGGAGCAGTGATTTTAATAATGCTTAAAGTGAAACAATAAAAGTGCAATATTCCTTTAAATTTCGTACCTGGGGGGTGTCTATAGTATGCCTGTAAAGGGGCGCATGTTTCCTGTGTTTAGAACAGTCTGACAGCAAAATGACATTTCAAAGGCAAAAAAGTCATTTAAAACTACTTGCGGCTATTAATGAATTGCCGGTCCGACAATACACATAAAAGTTCATTGATAAAAACGGCATGGGAGTTCCCCCACAGGGGAACCCCGAACCAAAATAAAAAAAAAAAAAAAAAAATGACGTGGGGGTCCCCCTGAATTCCATACCAGCCCTTCAGGTCTTTTATGGATATTAAGGGGAACCCCAGCCAAAATTAAAAAAAAAAAAATAGCGTGGGGTCCCCTCAAAAATCCATACCAGACCCTTATCCGAGCACGCAACCTGGCAGGCCTCTGACATCACAGGGAATGCCTCAGGGAAGTCCCTGTCGAGTCCCCGTGCGTCAGAGGGGGCGGGGTCACCGAGTGGCCCCACCCTCCATTATTTAAGAACCCTCAGAAGAGGAGAAGCGTCACACAGTGGGAGCTTCCCATCATGCTGGATGTGGAGCGGCCCAGAAGACGAAGTGAAGAGGACGCCGTGGAGGAAGATGCCAGACGAGAACACCGGAGGAAGAACCAGAAGAAGAAGAAGATGGAGGAAGATAGAAGATAGAAGAAGCATTTAAATAAAGGAATTGTCAAAAATTGTCTCTTGTCATTTTTAACATTTTTGACACTTTGTTTTGTGAAATGGTAGGGGTACTTTTTTACCCCCTTACCATTTCACACAGGGGGGAGGGCTGGGATCTGGTTAAAGGGGGCTTCCAGATTCCGATAAGCCCCCCGCCCGCAGACCCCCACAACCCCTGGGCAAGGGTTGTGGGGAAGAAGCCCTTGTCCCCATCAACATGGGGACAAAGTGTTTTGGGGGGCTACCCCAAAGCGCCCTCCCAATGTTGAGGGCATGTGGCCTGGTACGGTTCAGGAGGGGGGGCCTCTTTTCCTGCGGCCTGCCAGGTTGCATGCTCGGATAAGGGTCTGGTATGGATTTTTGGGGGGACCCCACGCCAATTTTTTTTAAAATTTTGGCACGGGGTTGCCGCGCCATTTCTTTTTTTAATTTTGTCCGGGGTTCCCCTTAATATCCATACCAGACCTGAAGGGCATTGCATTGCATTGTTTTAAATTTACAGAACATGTTTATGTAGCATGGTCTCCAGCCTCCTTCAGTCTGAGAACCTCCAGGGCCAGAGATAGCTGACATCCTTCAGTATGTGGTGGGTTGTGAGGCATAGTGGGTACACAGTGGAAGTTATTGGGCGCCAGACACTTCTTGAATGCAAAAGAGATGTTTATTTCTCTTAAAAGCCTTTATGGGAAGAAGAGGGTTAGGGCCAGGACACCCTTGAATAGTTGCAAGTTCAATTGGCAGACTCCGAGACTTCAATAAGAGGACAGCCGTGTAGGAAAAAGCCTCCAGCAAGAAGCCACATCTGCACATGCAGGAATGCTGTCTCTTATGGCAACAGTCTTTAACAGTTCCTAACACACACTTAACAGTTCCTTCACTTTCACTACAACTTCTCCTTGTAGTTCTTCAGCCCACTGAGCTCCTGGTCTCTCACTAGACCCTCCGATTCACTGCCACTGAATCCCTTGAACTCCTCCAATCTTTGCAGTGGTATCTTCCTCAAGCGTCACCCCCGCTTCTCTGCTGGGTCCCAGCTTGGCACTCTCGATACTTCTCAAGCATCACACGCTGGCCTGCTCGGTACCGGACTTGACACACAAGGCTGCTCTGCAAGTGTCACCTCCGCTGGCTGGGTCCCTGACTTGATCACCGTCTGAAGTTTCCCAATTCTCCACCATGCCCGTTCGGTGAGAATGTAACTCCAGTACTTGCTTCAGTTACTCACTGTGGTCCCTGGTAACAAGGTGGATGGTCCCTTTGTGGCTTCCTCTCTACCTCTGAACACTGACAGGTTCTCTCACCGAGAGAACCGTCACTTCTGGTTGGACTGCAAGCTGTAATCCCAACCCTGCGCTGCTCTCTCTTGCTTCTGGATAGGCCTCAGACAGGCTAGCAGCCAGATGCCCCTGGGATAAGCCCAATCTCAGGCCTAGCAGCTGGGGAAAACACGACATACTTCCACCTAGACAGCCGTCCAGGTGGCACAGCACATAGATCACCTGACTGCACCCGAATATATATAGGTTCTCCCAGCAGGCCAAGGAATCCAAGAAATCCCCTGCCCATTAGCTGAGATACCCCATATATTCATAACCTGACCTTGAGTTGCCCTTCTCATATCTAGTACTACCAAGTACCCGGCCACCTAGTGGTAGAAGAGAAAAGTGCAATAAGGCCAAACTTAGGGAGAAATCAGTGGATCTCTAACAATCGACCAGGTGGACTACTCCTGCCAAGTAAATTTGTGAGGAGCATCCCTGCCTAAACTCCAGGGTGCTATATCTATAAAGTGGTTAATTTGTTGTAAAAATCTTTGTTAAATAAAGCCTTTAATTTTTGACATGAGCAATCTAGAAATTATATGATAAAAGCTCTTTATACTTAACCACCATCAGCCCCGGAAGATTTGGCTGCTCAATGACCAGGCCATTTTTTGCGATACGGCATTGCATCAATTTAACTGACAATTGCGCGGTTGTGCGCGGTTGTACCCAAACAAAATTTACGTCTTTTTTTCCCACAAATAGAGCTTTTTTTGGTGGTATTTGATCATCTCTGCGGTTTTTATTTTTTGCGCTATAAACAAAAACAGACCGACAATTTTGAAAAAGAACACAACATTTTGTACTTTTTGCTACAATAAATATCCCCAATTTTTTTTAAAAAAAGCTAATTTTTTCCTCAATTTAGGCCGATATGTATTCTTCTACATATTTTTAGTAATAAAAATCGCAATAAGCGCATATTGATTGGTTTGCGCAAAAGTTATATTGTCTACAAAATAGGGGAAAGATTTATGGCATTTTAATATTATTTTTTTTTTACTAGTAATGGTGGCGATTAGCGATTTTTATCGGGACTGCAACATTATGGTGGACAGATCGGACACTTTTGACACATTTTTGGGACCATTGGCATTTATACAGCGATCAGTGCTATAAAAATGCACTGATTACTGTGTAAATGTCACTGGCAGGGAAGGGGTTAACAGTAGGTGGTGATCAAGGGGTAACTGTGTTCTTTGTGTTACCTAGGGAGTGATTCTAAGTGTGGGGGGATGGGACTGCCTGGGTGAGGAGACTGATTGTTGTTCATACTTCAACTCTCACCCCTGACAGCATGGAGATCTGTCTGTTTACATTGACAGATCTCCGTTCTGTCTCTGGAGCGATCGCGGATGCTTGGCGGTCATTGTGACCGCCGGGCACACGCATCGCCTCCGGCGTGACGCCGCGGGCCCACGCATGCCCTAGTAGACAAAAGGCGAACCGGCGTACAACTACGTCGGTTCGCCCAGGGGAGCCAACCTGCCGCAGTATAACTGCGGCGGCTGGTCAGGAAGGTGTTAATTTACATATAAAGGTGTATTTATTAACAACAAAAGTCCTGTGCTGTAAGTGCCAAAAAGGGACCAATAAAATAAAAAAAATCACCAAAACCTGTTGCCCCAGTGACGACATCCGCTCGGATGAAATGCATAGGGTGGTGTTACAGCTGTGATGTCATCATGCCCTGCTGCGATGTTGGATGCTGTGTTGCAGATATGCTGTCTTACCTTATCTTTATGTGAGTAGATGCCCAGTTCTAGTACTCTTAAGTACTACACTATGAGAGGTTGCCCTTACTCTTTTATGTGTTACATATGATATATGTAAACAAGTGTAGCGCTAAAGATGATACAGAAAGTGACAAAATGGAAAATGAAAAATGTGAGATATCGACAAATATCATTGAATACTAGTAAATGTCCATTTTAAATACACGAAAATAGTTATGCAATCTTGGAGGCCTTCAAGGGGATCCAATGTGTGTGAACATAGGATTGTGCAGATACCACCACCCGAGTGAATGGAGGCTTACCAGAAAGATGGGACCCACAAAGCATATGCTGTATGAGTCAAACAGTCTTGAATTGCCCACTGGCAATAATGGGGGAGCCCCAAAGGCGAACTGAAGATGGAATCCTAAAGGTTCTTTCGCAGGGGTATCTTCTCCATATAACAGTTTAAACGTCCGGAGAGGGTTGCTGGGATGGAGGATCTGTGTGTCTCTGTCTCCCTGGACTGGGGCTCAGCTGTGTGTACAGATGACGTAATAGTAGAACACCCCAAGCCTGTTTGACTCATACAGCATATGCTTTGTGGGTCCCATCTTTCTGGTAAGCCTCCATTCACTCGGGTGGTGGTATCTGCACCATCCTATGTTCACACACATTGGATCCCCTTGAAGGCCTCCAAGATTGCATAACTATTTTCGTGTCTCTACCCAAGCTTGTTTGACCCATATGGTATACACTAATTTTGGGTCCAATATCTCTGGTTACGCCTTCATCTATTTTTGGGACAGCATTGTCACTAACATAGTTGTTTTTTCACGTGGTGATTATAACAATGCACATAAGGATGGACTTTGACGTATTTAAAATGGACATTTACTAGTATTCAATGATATTTGTCGATATCTCACATTTTTCATTTTCCATTTTGTCACTTTCTGTATCATCTTTAGCTCTACACTTGTTTACATATATGGTTTATAGCAAAATTTCTATTTGCGTTGTTAGCTGCTTGCATTATTGAGTAAGCGCATGGTTTTTTGGTTTTTTAGTACATGTGTTACATATGCCATGCTTGAGCGGTGGAGTGTCCTGACGTGATCTGTTACAATGTGCTGGTCTGGATGGCAGGCTACGAGAGGGGAGACTTACATCTATCCAGGAGGGATGATGTGGTAGTGGAGGCTTACATCTATTCATCCTATCCATCTAGGTGGCAGGCTGCGGGGTTAGAGGTTTATCACCTATCCATCCATCTTTGGTCAGGATTTCTCCTCTACAAATGCTGTAAGACCGCTTATATTTTGAGGTCTAGCGTTCTGGTAAGTAGCTCTGGTGTCACATGGTTTGGTGCACAGCGGTGATTATGAAGAGGAATATATGCATATGATTATTGGCTAATTTTTTCTTTTCTCTGTATGCACTTTTTTTCTCTTATATATATATAGACCCTATTGGTGCACTTTATTTTCACTGGAATTTTCTTATAAACTTAGTGGGTTTTATTTTCTATTTATTAATTGATGTATTTGATATTACACAAATGGTTTACATTCATGTATTTGAAATATTATTCACTTTATCGATTTACACATTTATGAATTGACACATATTTATTTTATTATTTATTCATTTGGCAGCACAACATTGTTATGTTGTTTTTAAGGGCTTATTTATATATGCAACTCATGACAAATACAGTAATATCAAAACAAGCATAATATTACTTCCTTTTTTTTTTAGGTCATTTTTCTTATAATGTTCCTTCAAATCATATTGATTCTAGTATTGAAAGACCTGTATCTAGAGGTGAGCTTTTCTATCCTTATTTATTTATTTTCTTGTTTTAATTTTACTTTCCTGTCAATGGTGGCTATACACAGGAATATATTTTTCCTGGTATAATAAATACTTGTCAAAATGGTCAATATTGTAAATCTTGTAATTAAACCCTAAGAATAAACATTTATTTACCTACTTTTTATCAGTTAAAGTGTAACTATGAGTAAAATCCGAAATTGTATACTCTGTGATGCAGTCTGTCACTAACATTATAGCAACATTTTTTTTTCTTTAGATAACTCCCTTCCCCCCTCCCCCCAAAACTAGTTTTCTTACTTGTTAATCCTGCAGATAGATCCTTTACTTTTTCACTTCCTTTAACAGGGTGACAACACTGTTCTGTTCTGCACAAGGTAGTCTAAAGCCTCGTACTCATGATCAGATTGTTGGCCAACAAAACCGTGGAATTTTGGAAGGGCGTTGGCCCAAACTTGTCTTGCATACACACGGCAAACAATTGTTGGGCCAACAATTACAAACGTACTGACGTACTACGTGGTTTCTCAGCTCTTTAACGCCACCCTTTGGGCTCCTTCTGCTAATTTCGTGTTAGTAGAAGTTTGGTGAGTGTTGATCCTCACTTTTCATTTCACACTTTTCATTTAGAGCTTTTCACTTATCGCTTTTCATTTCGCGCTTTTCATTTTGTGCTTTTCAGTTCGTTTCTGAACGGCCGTTCGTCAACCAGACATGTTGAGGATTCAGAGGAAATAACGTGTTGTTTATTATTGGCCTTGGAGTTATTGCTTTGACATTTTTATGTTTGAATAATGATTTGAATTGGTATATTTTTTATATTTTTGGATGCATAGAATGCACTTTTTAGTTAAGTTCTATTGGCAGATAGCATGTCTAATTTTTATTTGTTTTCTTTTTTGTACAATAAAAAAAAATGTGGAGAATAATACTTGGCTATATGTTTTACTTCAAATGACAGTTTGGGAGTAGGCAGTTACATTTAAAAAAAATACAATGTAAAACTGAAAAGGGATACCAACATAGTTGTATCTTTGATCTTAAAAACTACGGGCTAATGGTGTTGTAGTAACTTGCCCAAATAAAAATTTAAAAAAGCATAATAATATTAGAAAAAAACTAGAAAAAAAAAATGCCTTTGAAAACTTGTTTGCAATAACTCCATCAGTATCACCACCAAAGCAGCTTCATTATTATCCCATTAAAGAAGAGAATTGTGCACTGCATTTCGACATTTCATAATTTGCCATGTCACGAATGTTAATTCTCCATTACGAACACTAGTTTACAAGACTGACCGCTTCTGGCTCGCACTTGCTTCTGAGGATACGTGTTTGTACTTCGGACTATTGTCCGACGGACTTGTGACACGTGCTCAGAATATCCGACAACAGACATTTGTTCACGGAAAATTTTAAAACCTGCGATCCAACGTTTGTCCGCAGAGAATCCAACAACAATTGTCCAATGGAGCATACACTCGGTCGGATTTTCTGCCAACAGCCTGTCATCACACATTTACCGTTGGAAAATCCGATCGTGTGTACGAGGCTTTAGTCGAGTCATGGAATTTTTAATTAATTTTAAGTAAGCGACAAACAGATTTAAATACAAATGCAGCTAACACTGTCTAAGTAGTTAAAATCACAAGTTATTTTTATTTTTGGAAAAAGGTTTATGTATAACCGACACTTTTTGAAACATTTTGGGTAGAGTAGGTAAGGTTCTATGTCCTACTAGGGAGATTTCCCTTCATTTCCTGTCTTTTGAGAAGCAACAGGAAGTGAGTTCAAATGGGAATTTCCATCTCAGAAAGGTGGCACAAAACTGACACCATTTGGAAGTTCACGTAGGTCTGCGAGTGGTCTGCGAGTGCACGTAGGTCTGCGAGTACATGTGTATTGTCTTGTTGTGTACCTGTGTATTGTCTTGTTGAGTATTAGTGTCAGGAAGCTAGTTGTTAGGTAATTTGGACAGGGTATATTCCCCAATACTCATTAAATTTAATAGGTACGATGCCCGGTGGGTGTGGAGAGGCGACTCGTTGTGCATCTTGCGGAATTATTGCGTTCCTTGATCATCCGATCGAGGGTAAATACTGCTGTGCAAAATGTAAGCGCATTGTTTCCCTGGAAGCCCAGGTTCTGAATCTGGGGAAGCAACTGTCAGCAATGAGAAGTCCCTCCATACTAAAGGAGAGCCAGGAACATACATGGCAGGTGCCGGCTGGGGCCAGCACAGAGGCGGGTGGAGACAAAGAGGTGCTGGCACTAGCAAAGAGTAGATGGGTAACAGTCAGGAAGGGTAGAGGGGGAAGTGCCAGGGAGGCCGATCGAGGGCTGGTGCATCCCAATAAGTACGGTCCATTGAGTGACATTGGTGAAACCAGTCAGGGACCAGCACTGCTGGAGCTGAGGGACTCTCCTAGCTGCCGGGGGAAGAACTCCTCCAGTCAGAGTGGGGGGGGGAGCAAAGGGAAAGGAAAGACAAACAGTTGTCTACCGGGCACTCGGATTCGGCACATCACGGATCTGGTGGACAGATTACTGGGAGGGGCTGGGGAAGACCCAGCTGTCATGGTGCATGTTGGCACCAATGACAAAGTCAGAGGCAGATGGAGTGTCCTAAAGAACAATTTTAGGGACTTAGGAGCTAAATTGAGGAAAAGGACCTCCAAGGTAGTATTCTCAGGAATACTACCGGTACATCGAGCCACACCAGAAAGGCAGAGGGAGATTAGAGAAGTAAACAAGTGGCTGAAGAGCTGGTGTAGTAAGAAGGGGTTTGGGTTGCTGGAGGACTGGGCTGACTTCTCAGTCGATAATCGGTACTATAGAAGGGACAGACTACTAAAATCTTGTATATAGTCCCTTATCATCCCCTCCCTCCAGAGAGAATAAGTTCAGTGCTCGCAACCTTTCCTCATAACTAATATCCTCCAGATCCTTTATTAGCTTTGTTGCCCTTCTTTGTACTCACTCCATTTCCAGTACATCCTTCCTGAGGACTGGTACCCAGAACTGGACAGCATACTCTAGGTGCGGCCGGACCAGAGTCTTGTAGAGCGGGAGAATTATTGTTTTAGCCCTGGAGTTGATCCCCTTTTTAATGCATGCCAATATTCTGTTTGCTTTGTTAGCAGCAGCTTTTTCTACATTCAACCTCATTTGCCATGTAGTTGCCACCCCAATAATCTGAATCATCTTGGCAATGTAGTTTTTGAACTATCCCACACACTTACTTCCTTGAATGCAGGGACGCACGTTCACTATGTCTTGTGAATTTGCACTGCTGTGTCTCCCATTTAAAAAAATTGCACTCTGAACTACAACTTTAATGGTGCTGAAGAGGAGTAATTTCAGGAGGCACAGTCAATACAGGAAATGCACCACATATGACAACACTTGCTTGCAGGCAGAAAGGTACCATGGGATATACATATATTCCTTCGAAATCAAAAGTAAACTAAAGTAACAAGCACAGGAGACATTGCAAAGCATGCAGATAATCCAGGAAATTGATGAAAGAGATGGTCAGCAGGCCAACTATCACAACTAGAGATTTGACTGCTTAGGCTGGTTGTTAGGGAGTAGGCAGCCACCAGTATCCTAACAACCAGTGATGAATTCCTAATTTTCAGAAGAATGTAAACTGCGCTGGAGTGCATCAAAAGAATATTAATGGGGGGATGCTGCAATCATACCATGCGATATTAACATAGTCAAATACAGTGCCTTCAAAAAGTATTCATACCCCTTGAAATTTTCCACATTTTGTCTTGTTACAACCAAAAACGTAAATGCATTTTATTGGGATTGTATGTGACAGACCAACACAAAGTGGCACATAATTGCGAAGTGGAAGGAAAATGATAAATGGTGTTCAAAATTTTTCACAAATAAATATCTAAAAAGTGTGGCGTGCATTTGTATTCAGCCCCCTTTACTCTGATACCCCTAACTAAAATTTAGTGGATCCAATTTCCTTCAGAATTCACCTAATTAGTAAATAGAGTCGACCTGTGTGTAATTTAATCTCAGTATAAATACAGCTGTTTGTTGAAGCCCCCAGAAGTTTGTTAGAAAACCTTAGTGAACAAACAGCATCATGATGGCCAAGGAACACACAAAACAGGTCAGGGATAAAGCTGTGGAGATGTTTAAAGCAGGGTTAGGTTATACAAAAATATCCCAAGTTTTGAACATTTCACGGAGCACTGTTCAATCCATCATCCGAAAATGGAAAGAGTATGGCACAACTGCAAGCCTACATGGCCGTCCACCTAACCTGACAGGCCAGGTAAGGAGAGCATACATCAGAGAAGCAGCCCATGGTAACTCTGGAGGAGCTGCCACTCAGGCAGGAGAATCTGTCCACAAGACAACTATTAGTAATGCACTCCACAAATCTGGCCTTTATGGAAGAGTGGCAAAAAGAAAGCTATTATTGAAAAAAAAAACATAAGGAGTCCCGATTGTAGTTTGTGAGAAGCCATGTGGGGGACACAGCAAACATGTGGAAGAAGGTGCTCTGGTCAGATGAGACCAAAATGGAACTTTTTAGCCTAAAAGCAAAACACTATGTGTGGCAAGAAAATGAACACTGCACATCACCCTGAACACACCATCCCCGCCGTGAAACATGGTGGTGGCAGCACCATGTTGTGGGGATGCTTTTCTTCAGAAGGGACAGGGAAGCTGGTCAGAGTTGATAGGAAGATGGATGGAGACAGGGCAATCTTGGAATAAAACCTGTTAGAGTCTGCAAAAGACTTGAGACTGGAGCAGAGGTTCCTCTACCAGCAGGACAACGACCCTAAATATACAGCCAGAGCTACAATGGAATGGTTTAGATCAAAGCATATTCATGTGTTAGAATGGCCCAGTCAAAGTCCAGCTCTAAATCCAGTTGAGAATCTGTGGCAAGACTTGAAAATTGCTGTTCACAGATGCTTTACATTCAATCTGACAGAGCTTGAGCTATATTGAAAAGTAAAATGACGAAAAATGTGCAAAGCTGATAGAGACATATCCAAAAAGACTTGCAGCTGTAATGGCAGTGAAAGGTGGTTCTACAAAGTATTGACTAAGGAGGGCTGAATACAAATGCACGCCACACTTTTCAGATATTTATTTGTAAAAAATTTTGAAAACCATTTATCATTTTCCTTTTAACTTCACAATTATGTGCCACTTTCTATCACATAAAATCCCAAAAAATATTTTTACATTTTTGCTCGTAACATGACAAAATGTGGAAAATTTCAAGAGGTATGAATACTTTTTCAAGGCACTGTAGCTATCTACCAGTAGGAAGAAGGAGCTTCCAACAGTACCAGTGGGGAACTTCCAGAAGAGGAGGTAAGGGAACTGCTCTGTTCAATATTGTTGCACAGAGCCGGTAAGTGTGACCTATTTTTTATTTTAATTTAAAAGATAGCCTTTGGCATGACTTTAGGGCAAGTACTGCAGCAGAAATATTTTTTATTCTAAATTATTCTTTTTTATTTTTTTGTAATATATATAATTTTTTTTTTCTGGATTTCTGCTTTAAGGTATACAGTACTGTCACCTACCATGCCTGCCTCCAGCATGCTTATCAGACAGTGAGGAGCAACAATACAATCCTAGGTCAATGGCTCATTTTATTTTCTTCCTGTCGGTTTATTTGCATGTGGAAGAGACTGATAAGCAGCTAGTAATGTCCCTCCTTCTCCCAGTTTGAGTGCTGCTTTGCAAGAGCTGACAGAGGACTGATATCAAGACAGATTTAGATATTTATATTAGTTGTACTGTCAGTTAAAAGATTATGTATTTATTTCTAAAGAAATACTAAAAACATAAAATATAAAAAACTGTTTTATGTAATGTCTGACTGGAACTTTACATGTGTTGATACTTCATGTTTCAATTGCTTGTTGCAACCGAGATTGCCTCTGACTGTCCCTACACTCAGGAATATTGTTTGCAGGATGTCATGAATGTGTGTGTTAAAAAAAAGTCTTTTATTTCTTTTAAGAACTTCCTCCATCAAGGCAGTATAATGGGGCCAGCACAACAGCTACTACTACTATGACTACCACAACAACACAATGGACTACTACGTCTAGCACAGTAAAAACAACTGTATTGAGTCGCAAGAACATATCAACATTGTATCCTATGATTGAAATTCCCGTAGAGGTCACTACACGTTCCATACCTGTTTCATCACAAATACCAGCTGTTGGTCCTGAGAGCTGTGATGCTATAGAAGCTCGTGAAATCATGTGGTTTAAGACTCGACAAGGGCAAACCGCAAAGCAGCCATGTCCTTTAGGAACTGTAGGTAAGTTTCATAGAGGTAACCATTGGATATAACAGTAAAATGGTTTTAAACAAATAATGTTGCAAATACATATTCTTACCATTGTTAAACTGTGTTTGTTATCATTTTATAAAACAGAAATGTGAAAGTCAGTAATTAATGCATTTCTTTGAAGTTTCTATTGTCAAAAGCTTTTTTTTTTTTCCGGACAGACTCCATGGCAGCTTACGTTTAGGTAGCCCCACCCTCGCTCCTACCCCATAGGACCCCACTCCCATAAATTTTCCGGCTGAGCCAGAGGCCCCTTTCCTTTTTTGTCCTCCTCACTCAAAGGACCATTTTGTATAAAGTCTTCCTACCTTTTGGAAGTATTGGCGGCCAGGTCTCGTGCAGGACAGCTGTGCGGATGTCAGGAGCATCCTGTGATATCCAGAAGTTTTTCAGGATAGTTCAAGTGGTCACTGAGTCCCCCTATCAGTGGGGGTGGTGTTATGGCACACATATGCAGAGGATCAATACCTGGAGAGTGGGTCTTTCCATTGGCTGCTGTTTGCAATCGCTGGGAGCCCTGTCATTAGTGGGTAGCCGTTAAGTGTGCCCAACGCAGTTATAGCAGCTGCTTTCCTGCCCCTGGGATCCAAGTCGCTCTGTGGATGCATTGATTGCCCTGTGAAAGAGGTCTAGGATACACGAGTATGTTTGGCTTGAGGTCAGCAGAAGGGACCAGATGACATGCAGGCTGTTAGTGGGTAACTCCACTTATGTTAAAAAAAAATACACAAAATGAAAACATATAAAGATGACTATGTTCTGGGGGATCAATGTGAATTGCAGCATTTTATCGAAGTTTAGTGCAGTCGTCTACCTTTTTTTTTTTTTTTTTGAGCAGATAACTGTTTGTGTAAGCAAGGTTTGCTTTCTGTATGGAAGGGTTTGTTTCATTAGTCACCTGCTATAGTGGTGCGCTGATGTGAGAAGCTGCAGTGTCAGTATTCCTTTAGCAGTAGTTAACCCTTTAGGGTTTTTTTCTCACCTAGCAAACAAACAACTGTTGTCTTTTTTTGGACAAATTAGGAAACTTCAGCAGCAGCAGTTTGAGAATGTATTTAATAAATTACTACATGGCTTGAGTAGCAATTTTACATGTTATAATATTTTTTTTTCTTAACAATGTGAAGTTCTCCCTTTGACCTTTTTTCCCGGAATTTATTTCTCACTGCAACAGGTCCTTGTGCAGCCAGCAGTCTAATCCATCTATGCTGTGGCTGCTCTGTGCAGGTTATAGCTGGAGAGGGGCAGTGTCTTCCTTACTGGATTGTCAGCCCTTCTGTGGGCCTCTTAAAACTGGTGTATGGGAAGCTGACTAATGGACACTTGCTATTACTTCTCTCCAGATTTGCATGTATTATGCACACAATAGACTGGGCCTTTGGTGGTCGTACCTTGGCAGGCAAAACCCTGTATAAATGTCCTGCTTGTTCAGGCATCCATAGAGGAAGATGACAGCGACAGGTTACTACAGGTAGCCAAGATATTTTAAAGGAGTCTGTTACAGCTCTCCCTGTGCAAGGATTCTCTCTACTCTGACAATGTCAAGCTTTTTCCTTGCAGGACCAGTCGACTGGCCAATTTAACCCTCTTCAAACAATTCCTAAAAGGAAGATGTGGATGATTGTGATCTATATCAGGGGTATTGAATTAAAATTTACCGAGGTCTGGTCAGTAAAATTTTCCTCCAGCAGAAGTCCGAACATCATGTCGGTACCTGTGGCGCCGTTTCGCATGTGTAGGAAATGCATGTTGCTGCAGCACCATGCAGCTTGGTTCTGCATGATTTTGGAAAAAAAAATTCTCAGTGTTACTTGCGGGTAGTGCAGCCCATTAAAATGGGCTGACCTACCCACGATGTGTGCACCTAATGCACATGCACATGCACAAATCTGAACCCATTCTTACATCAGCGTCCTCAGTCCCCACTGCACATCACAGTACCCTTCCCCTTCACATCAAGATCCCCTCAGGTCCCCCTTTACATCACCCCCTCCACCCCTTTCACAGTAATGTTCTCACACATCCTTGACGTTAACCCCCCGACAGTACTGTCCTCTGTCCCTATTTACATTATCCCCCCCATTACATTTCTCTGCCCCCCACATTACAGTCCTCAGCCCCCCCCCCCCACACACACACACACATTACAGTCCTCAGTCCCCCACTTTAATGTCCCCAGCTCCCTCCACATTACAATCATCAGCCTCCCCCCCCATTTTAATGTCCTCAGCTCCCCCCACATTACAGTCCTTAGCCCCCCCCCCACATTACAGACCTCATCTCCCCCCACATTACAGTCCTCAGATCCCCCCACATCACAGTTCTCAGCCCACTACTTTAATGTCCTTAGCCCCCCCCACATCACAGTCCTCAGGGCCCCCCACCTCACAGTTCTCAGCCCCTCACTTTAATGTCCTTATCCCCCTCCGCATCATAGTCCCCAGCCCCCCCACTTTGATGTCCTCAGCCCACCACATCACAGTTCTCAGTGCATCCACATTACAGTCCTCAGATCCCCCACTTCAATGTCTTCAGTGCATCCACAATACAGTCCTCAGTTGATCCACATTACAGTCCTCAGTGCACCCACATTACAGTCACCAGCTCCCCACTTCAATGTCCTCAGTGCACCCACATTACAGTCCTCAGCTTCCTCGCTTCAATGTCCTCAGTGCACCCACATTACAGTCCTCAGCTCCCCCCACATCACAGTTCTCAGCCCACTACTTTAATGTCCTTAGCCCCCCCCCCCACATCACAGTCCTCAGGGCCCCCCACCTCACAGTTCTCAGCCCCTCACTTTAATGTCCTTAGCCCCCTCCGCATCATAGTCCCCAGCTCCCCCACTTTGATGTCCTCAGCCCACCACATCACAGTTCTCAGTGCATCCACATTACAGTCCTCAGATCCCCCACTTCAATGTCTTCAGTGCATCCACAATACAGTCCTCAGTTGATCCACATTACAGTCCTCAGTGCACCCACATTACAGTCACCAGCTCCCCACTTCAATGTCCTCAGTGCACCCACATTACAGTCCTCAGCTTCCCCACTTCAATGTCCTCAGTGCACCCACATTACAGTCCTCAGCTTCCCCACTTCAATGTCCTCAGTGCACCCACATTACAGTCCTCAGCTTCCCCACTTCAATGTCCGTGCACCCACATTACAGTCCTCAGCTTCCCCACTTCAATGTCCTCAGTGCACCCACATTACAATCCTCAGTGCACCCACATTACAGTCCTCAGTGCACCCACATTACAGTCCTCAGTGCACCCACATTACAGTCCTCAGTGCACCCACATTACAGTCCTTAGTGCACCCACATTACAGTCCTCAGTACATCCACATTACAGTCCTCAGTACATCCACATTACAGTCCTCAGTACATCCACATTACAGTCCTCAGTGCACCCACATTACAGTCCTCAACTTCCCCACTTTAATGTCCTCGGTGCACCCACATTTCAGTCCTCAGTGCACCCACATCACACAGTCCTCAGCTCCCCCACTTCAATGTCCTCAGTGCACCCACATTACAGTCCTCAGTGCACCCACATTACAGTCCTCAGTGCACCCACATTTCAGTCCTCAGTGCACCCACATCACACAGTCCTCAGTGCATCCACATTTCAGTCCTCAGTGCACCCACATCACACAGTCCTCAGATCCCCCACTTCAATGTCCTCAGTGCACCCACATTACAGTCCTCAGTGCACCCACATTACAGTCCTCAGCTTCCCCGTATCAATGTCCTCAGTGCACCCACATTACAGATCTCTTAAAGAAAACCTGGTGCCCAAAGGCATGGTTGGAAACCCCTAAGGGTCTATTATAGACAGTCCAAAAAATGAGTATAAAAGGTATATATTTATTTTCATATAAAAATAATAAACATATGAATCAATACATAAAAGCAGTATCTGATACCCAATTTGTACAATTGTATGAGCTGACCACTGTCCTGGTGCAGGACGGACTAGTGATGATCACTACAGATGTAAAACACCTTACATGCTATGGACTAAATGGCATTCTTCAGAGGTCAATTTGGTTCAGATAGGTACAGATTTTCTATAAGAAAATGTGCAAATAGTACAATATTAGTATACAATGATTAGTATGAATGCTATAACAATTGCAAGATATACTGGATGTGCATCTAAGATAAATTCCCAGGATTGCTGGTATATAAAGGCCTATAACAGAGCATCAGGCCAATCACATTGTTAATTGTGATGGCCGTCAGCTTTCCACAGTGGATGGGCGGAGAAGCACAGCGGGAATTGCCACCACACTCTGCCCGTAAGTCCCCCGGCATGATGACGCATGGCACCAGCCCGCCCAGTGAGGGCAGAGTCATGTCCCGCGTCACTGCGCCGCCGACGCACACATGGCTGCAGTCTGTGCCCTAGATTGGAGCGCAGAGCAGAGGAAAACCCAGATACCGGGAGTCCATGGCTAGAAAGGTGTCCTGGGTTGCCCCTCCACATAGTAGGGGAGCACACAAGGGACCCGCGCACCAGGAGTGGGGCAAAGGGCACCCCAGACTCGAACATGAGCAAAGGAGAGGAATAACAGATGCTAGTCCATGGGTGGAAGTTGTAAACAAACGGGACACGTTACATAGTTAACATGTTGACATTACAGTCCTCAGTGCACCCACATTATAGCCATCAATGCGACCACATTACAGATCTCAGTGCACCCATATTACAGTTCTCAGTGCTCCCACATACAGATCTCAGTGCTCCCATATTACAGATCTCAGTGCACCCACATACAGATCTCAGTGAACCCACATTACAGATCTCAGTGCACCCACATTACAGTCCTCAGTATAGACCCACGTTAGAGATCTCAGGCTGCTCCAACTTCGATGTCATCAGCCCCCCATATCACTGTCTTCAGCACACACATTCCTCCTTTGTAGCTTTTCACACTAGCGTCCTCACTCCCTGTAACTTCTCCCCCTCCTTTACTGTCTTACCATGCTTACTAAGGATGAGCTCCGGCGTGTTCGCAAGCTGCACGTGCCGAGCCCGCCAGGAACTCGGCACTGCACAATGCTAATCACAAACAGTGAGACATTTCCCGATGTGGGGCTGCAGAGATCGGGAAATGTCTCACTGCCTGTGATTAGCGCAGCGCATTGCCAACTTCCTGGCGGGCTCGGCACGTGGAGTGTGCTAACACGCCGGAGCTCATCCTTATTGCTTACACGGATCGAAGATCGGAGGGAGGCACAGGCACAGCATGTCTGGATGGAGGGGGGGTGTTGCAAGATGGTGATTGGTTGCTAGGACCGCCCTTCATTTTAGCAACCAATCACCTGCTTGTTAACCTCGACAGCTCCGCCCTCCATCTAGAACTGCCCTGCTGTCGGCTCTGTGAGGATTACAGAGCGACGGCAGGGAGAAGAAAAGGCTTCTAAATGGCAGTACTGTGGCGGTCCGAATGGAAACGTGATGCGATCCGCATTTGGCCCGCGGTCCGCCATTTAGTGATGCCCGATCTATATGCAGGTTTTTGTACCTCCATTTTGTAAGGCTGTTCTGATGCCTAAAATGTAACATCCTGCAATGGTACCTGCAATGCAAGTATTTGTAGATCTCACATTAAAGAGGTCCTGTCATGCTTTTTTACTATTACAAGGGATGTTTACATAATAAAAATAATAAATAAAAAGTAAAATAAATAAGAAAAAAGAAGATTAAAGCGCCCCATCCCTCCACGCAGAAGCGAACGCATACTTAACTTGCGCCCGCATATGTAAACTGTGTTCAAACCACACATGTGAGGTATCGCCATTATCGTTAGAGCAAGAGCAATAATTCTAGCAAACGACCTCTGTATCTCAAAACTGGTAACCTGTAGAAATTTTTAAACGTCACCTATGGAGCTTTTTAGGGGTCAAAGTTTGTCGCCATTCCACGAGCGGGCACAATTTTGTAGCATGACATGTTGGGTATCAATTTACTTGACGTAACATTATCTTTCACAATATAGAACAAAATTGGGCTAGCTTTACTGATTTCTTATTTTTTTATTCAAATAAGTGTATTTTTGTCCAAAAAATTTGCGTTTGTAAGACCGCTGCACAAATATGGTGTGACATAAAGTATTGCAACAACCGTCATTTTATTCTCTACGGTGTCTGAAAAAAAAAAAAAATATATATATATATATATATATGTATATATAAATATATATAATGGGATTGTCAAGGAATTTAGTAGACCAGACTGTGGACTGCACAGAGGAAACCAGAAACGTATGTAAGTGAAAAGATATTGGTGTTTATTAAATAGGCGGCAAGTAAGTAAAATATAAACAGCAAAAACCAACCACAGACCCACAAACAACAAATAGTGTATACAGACAAATGGAGATACTGGAATCGTAAACAAAGTCAGGCCGAGGTCATACACAGGGAGGTCAGCAGATGGGTAAGGACGGGAAACCAACCACACAGGGAGAGGATGGATGGATAGGCTGCAGGGCAAGCATCCAGGGAAATCAGGAAACAGGAGGGACAAGTCCAGAATCGGCTGGGATAGAGATCGGATCAGGTCAGGTAAGGACAGATGCAGGCTCAAGGTCAAGATAACGGGCAGCAAGATCAGGGCACAGGGAGAGAGACACCAAGGCAAGGATGTGAGGGCTTGCCAGGTATTTATCAGACTGCAGTGATTTGACCTCACGTTACACCTGAGCGCAGAAGTTGCTTCCTGCTCCACACTGCCGGAATACACCCGCTAGTGGACGCCGGTACTACGGCCCAAGGGTGCAACAGTGCCACCAGCAGGTGAGTCCTCTTATTACAGGTCCTGGATGTTGGAAGACACCCGCTGGTGGACACTGGTACTGCGATCCAAGAGACAGACTGCGCCACCAAAGGGTGAACCTTTTCATGACAGTACCCCCTCAAAGGAGTGGCCTCCGGACGCTCCAACTACATGAAATTGTCCAAAGTTAATGGCCTTACACCAAACAACGGATGAGGGCACGTCAGGCTGGACATCAGGTACTTTAGACTGGGCAGCGGATACGTCAAACCGGACAGCAGGCACACCAGAGCAGACAGCGGGCACATCAGAGCAGACAGCAAGCTCCGGGTCATCGAGCTGGGCATCAGGCTCCGGGTCGTTGAACTGGGCAGCAGGCTCCAGGGAGGAGCTGGGCAGCAGGCTCCGGGTCGTCAAGCTGGGCAGCAGGCTCCGGGTCGTCGAGCTGGGCAGCAGGTTTCGGGTCGTCGAGCTGGGCAGCAGGTTCCGGTTTTGTCGAGCTGGGCAGCAGGTTCCGAGTCATCGAGCTGGGCAGCAGGTTCCGGGTCTGTCAGGAAGATCCTGCCAGTAACAGGTGTCCTGTGCATGCAGTTGCGTGACCACGCGTGCCTGTGCGCGCACGCACCAAGCGGGCTATTTAAACCTAGCTGTCACACAGGGATCTTGCTGTCTGCTCTACAGCGTTACGTGTGTTGATCCTTGAGAACCTGCTTCTGTACTAAAGACCCGGCTTGTTCCTGATTATCCTTGTTATCTGCCTGCATCTGATCCCGGCTTGTCTCCGACCATCCCTGTCTTCTGCCTGCATCCAACCCCAGCTTGTCTGACTACTCTTCTGCCTGACCCTCTGGCTTATCCACAGTCCGCTTGGCTATCGATCCGGCTTGTCTGACTCTCCAGCCTAGTATACTGACTTCAGTTCCAGTCTGCTGCACCAGTGTTCCAGTCTGCTATCCGGTTCCGGTCTGCTGTTTGGTTCCAGTCTGCTGCACCAGTGTTCCAGTCTGCTATCCAGTTCCAGTCTGCCGTTTGGTTCCAGCCTGCTGCACCAGTGTTCCAGTCTGCTGTCCGGTTCCAGTCTGCTGTTTGGTTCCAGTTTGCTGCACCAGTGTTCCAGTCTGCTATCCGGTTCCAGTCTGCTGTGTGGTTCCAGTCTGCTGTACCAGTGTTCCAGTCTGCTATCCGGTTGCAGTCTGCTATCCAGTTCCAGCCTGCTGTTTGGTTCCAGTCTGCTGCACCAGCCTGCTGATCCAGCTCCTTCCAGGTTCCAGTCTACCTTCCAGCTCAGTCTGAAGTTCTACTGCACAGCGCTTCCTGAGTTCCAGACCCACTTTCTGCTGTTGATCCTTCCAGGCACTCGTGCCACTCTTGACTCTTGTGCTTCCTGTATATCCTACCAGGGCCCTCAAGTCGGAACCGCAAGAGAGGCCATCCCCTGCAAGTCGGGCTCGTCCACAAGGTACGTGACAGTAGCAGACAGCCATGACCGAGCCCGAGCAGGGAGCCTCTCCTATGGAAGAACTTTGTATGCACCTGGCCGGCCTTACACAGGCTGTCTCCAGGAAGGATATACACGTCTGGAAGAACGGGTCCAAGTATTGTCTGGTCCCACTGTATCCCAGGGGCTTTCTCTGCCGTCTACTTCTGCTAGCAGTACTACGTCCCCTACAGTAGTTATGCTGCCTCCTGAACCAAGAGTTCTCACTCCTGAAAAGTTTTCCGGGGAACGAAGTAAATTCAGGGCATTCCGGAATTCATGCGAACTGTACTTCGCCCTTCAGCCTCGCACCTTTTCGCTTGAAGCCACTAAGGTGGGTTTCGTGATCTCATTACTCCTGGGTGACCCTCAAACATGGGCTCACCGCCTTCTGGAACTGAAAGCCAAGGTATTGACTAATTTAACTACCTTCTTTGACACGATGGCCCAACTATACGAGGACCCACAGCTTTCTGCAACCGCAGAGGCTGCTCTGCACACCCTTCAACAAGGGCGTAGGGCAGTAGAGGACTATGTTGCGGAATTCTGCTGATGGAGTGCAGACACAGACCGGAATTGACACTGCCCTCCACTACCAGTTCCGTATGAGGCTCTCTGATCCCTTAAAAGATGAACTGGCTCGAGTGGGAATTCCTCAGACTCTGGATGCCTTGATCAACCTTGCTATACAGATTGACCGACGGTTGAGGGAGCGAAGAGCAGAAAGTCCACTTGCCCAACCTGGATGTTGCCTAGGGTCCCCAGCTATATTCATCCTGCACCCACTTCTAGTCCAGCTACTATACCTGATACCCCTGAGCCTATGCAACTTGGAGTCCTTCGCCCCTCTCTCACGATGGAGGAACGCCAATGTCGCCGGGCTAATAACCTGTGTCTGTATTGCGGTTAACATGGACACTATATCAGGAACTGTCCTAATAAGCTTCGTAAGTTCCTGTCTGTCTCCTCTGATGATGTGACGGCTTGGCCTAAGACTTCTTCTCACTTGACTCTTTCTATACCTTTGCAGCTCCCAGGAAAGACTTTACAGGTTCCCGCTATCATTGACTCGGGGGCTTGTAGTTGCTTCTTGGACTCATCTTTTGCAGCTAAACACCAGATCCCACTGTGATACAAGGCCCATGGACTCTCTATTCACCTGGCCGACGGGTCTGCAATAAAATTTTGGGCCAGTTATACAAGAATCCGCTCCTCTTCCAGTCACCATCTTCAACTTGCACCAAGAACTACTTCGCCTGGACATCATTGCTTACCCTTGTTTCCTGTTATTCTTGGTATGCCGTGGCTACAAGCCCATAACCCTACTATAAACTGGGTCTCCGGAGAAGTCACGTTTCCATCTCAGTACTGCCAACAGTTCTGCATTCTGAAGGACTCTTGTGAACCCCCTGCTCTGTTATGTCTAAACACAGATTCTGAGCTATGCCAGTCGGTCCTTGAGGTCTACCATGACTTTTTAGATGTCTTTAGTAAAAAAGGGGCTGAAACCCTTCCTCCTCATCGGGCCTATGACTGCCCCATCGAGCTCCTTCCCGGAGCCAAAGTCCCCTTTGGCAGGATTTTTCCTTTGACTGAGCTAGAGCAAGGTGCGCTGAAAGTGTACATCGATGAGAACCTAAAAAAGGGTTTCATTCGGCCCTCCACATCCCCAGCAGGCGCAGGCATCTTTTTTGTAGAAAAGAAGGATCACTCTGTTCGCTCTTGTATAGACTACCAGGAACTCAATGAAATAACTGTTAAGAATTGGTACCCTCTCCCCTTGGTACCAGAGTTATTCCAAAGACTGGGGACTGCTACCATTTTCACCAAATTAGATCTCCGAGGGGCTTACAACCTGGTCCGTATCAGAAAAGGGGACGAGTGGAAAACAGCTTTTCACACTCGCTTCGGGCACTTTGAGTACATGGTAATGCCCTTTGGACTATGCAACGCCCCTGCAACCTTTCAGTATTTCATAAACAATGTCTTCCGGGACTACTTGGATCTGTTCTTCATAGTCTACTTAGATGACATTCTCATCTTTTCTTCCTCCCTGGACTCCCACCGCAGACATGTTAAATGTGTCTTAGCTCGACTCCGGCTACATGGCTTGTACGCTAAGGCTGAAAAGTGCGAGTTCGAGCGAGAGAGCATTTCATTTTTGGGACTAATCATTTCCGTGGAAGGGATCAAGATGGACCCCCGTAAGATTGCTGCAATTCTTGACTGGCCATCCCCCACTGACAAGAAAGGAGTCCAACGTTTCGTTGGCTTCGCCAATTTCTATAGAAAATTTATTAAGGGGTTTTTTATTATTATTATTATTATACAGGATTTATATAGCGCCGACAGTTTACGCAGCGCTTTACAACATTAGGGCAGACAATACAAGTACAATACAATTCAATACAGGAGGAATCAGAGGACCCTGCTCGTTAGAGCTTACAATCTAGGAGGGAGGGTCAAATTATACAAAAGGGTAATAGCTGTGGGGGATGAGCTAATGGAGAAAATAGTGCAGTTATTAGATGGAGGCAGGATAGGCTTCTCTGAAGAGGAAAGTTTTCAGGGATCGCATAAAAGTGGATAAATTTGGAGACAGTCTGACAGATTGGGGTAGGGAATTCCAGAGGATGGGCGAGGCTCGGGAGAAGTCCCGGTTTTCAGCCATCATTGGCCCCATCACTCAGTTGACCAAATAAGGGGTACATTTTCATTGGTCGCCAGAAGCTCAATCCGCCTTTGAATCTCTCAAAAAACTGTTTACTTCTGCTGCTGTTTTGAAGCATCCCGATTCCTCTTTACCGTTTGTCCCGGAAGTGGACGCTTCTGAGAGTGCTGTTGGTGCGGTTCTTTCCCAGCGACAAGGGACCAAAGCTTCGTTATACCCTGTAGCCTTCTTTTCTCGCAAATTATCAACTGCAGAAAGGAATTATGATGTAGGAGATCGGGAGCTACTGGCCATTAAATCCGCTCTTGAAGAATGGTGATACCTTTTGGAGGGAGCTGCTCATCCTATTCTGATCTACACAGATCACAAAAACCTGGAATATTTGAAATCCGCAAAGAGGTTGAGACCACGACAAGCCAGGTGGGCCTTGTTCTTTTACAGGTTCTCCTTCCACGTGACCTATCGGCCAGGCTCTAAGAATATAAAACCTGACCCTCTGTCTAGGATGTTCCACAAGCCTCAAGAAACCTCACCTCCAGATACGATCCTTTCCCCGGAAAATTTTTTCATGTTGCAAGAAGATCTACTCTCCCGGATTAAGCAAGCTTCAGTAGGGTCGGTACCTGCTATAGGGACAAAACTACAAGCAAAGGATGGTTTGTTTTGGTTCAGAAGTAAGATTTTTGTGCCTGAAGGCCTACGGGTCACAATTCTAGATCTTTTTCGTGATCACGCACTAGCAGGACATTTTGGTGTTACCAAGACGGCTGATCTTGTCCTGCGCACCTTCTGGTGGCCCCAAGTGCTTAAAGACTGCAAGAAATACGTGGAATCCTGTACCACCTGTGCTCGGAATAAAGTCAGTAGAACCAGGGCCTGGGGATTACTGAAACCTTTACCTGTCCCAGACAGGCCATGGAAGGTGCTGTCCATTGACTTCATTGTTGAGTTGCCTCCGGCTGAAGGGCACACTGCCATCTTTGTGGTGGTAGATCGGTTTTCCAAAATGGCTCATTTCATTCCGATGAAGGGTACTCCCACTGCTCCTGAAATGGCACAAACGTTCATTAGAGACGTAATTAAACTCCATGGAATTCAGGCTGATATCATTTCTGACCGAGGAGTACAATTTACTTCCAGATTCTGGAGAGCCCTGTGTAAAGCCCTAGGAATTGAACTATCATTTTCCACAGCCTATCATCCCCAGACGAATGGCCAAACTGAGAGGACCAACCAGACTCTTGAGCAATATCTTCGTTGTTTCTCTTCCTTTTCTCAGGATGATTGGCTCTCTCTCCTTCCCTGTGCTGAATTTGCCTATAATAATGCTGTCCATTCTGCCACAAAACAAAGTCCGTTTTTTGCTAACTATGGGTTTCATCCTGCCTTTTTGCCCAACTCCATTCCTGAAAGTTCCGTACCAGCAGTCCAGGAAACAATACATTTTTTCTCTTCCAATAACCAAATATTACAGGAAACCATGACGAAGTCTCAAGAACGTAACAAAGAAACTTTCGACAGGAAAAGACGAGGGGAATTGCTACTTGAACCAGGTAACCTTGTATGGTTATCCACTGTAAACTTGAAATTGTCGTGTCCCTCCAAGAAGTTGGGTCCTAAATTCTTGGGTCCTTTTCCTGTAAAAAGGAAAATTAATGAGGTAACATATGAGCTGGAACTCCCGGACTCACTTAGGATTCATCCTGTTTTTCACATCTCCCTGCTGAAACCTTTTGTCTCCAATCCTTTTCCTGAACGGAATCTGAATCCCCCGGATCCTGTAATGGTAAACGGAGAGGAAGAATTTGAAATCGAAGCCATCCTTGATTGCAGGAAGAGGAATAATCAAGCCCAATTCCTGATCAAATGGAAGGGGTATGGCCTGGAAGAGAACTCTTGGGAGCCTGAGGAGAACATCCATGCTAAAAGCTTAGTTCAATCCTTTAAGAGAACCCATCCTGAGAAATGGGCCCGGTTTGGCATCCGGAGGCTGCCCCTTGGGGGGGCAATGTCAGGAAGATCTTGCCAGTAACAGGCGTCCTGTGCGTGCAGTTGCGCAATCGCGCGTGCCTGTGTGCATGCGCTCACGCCAGACGGGCTATTTAAACCTAGCTGTCACACGGGGATATAGCTGTCTGCTCTACAGTGTTACGTGTGTTAATCCTTGAGAACCTGCTTCTGTACTAAAGACCCGGCTTGTTCCTGATTATCCTTGTTATCTGCCTGCATCTGATCCTGGCTTGTCTCCGACCATCCCTGTCTTCTGCCTGCATCCAACCCTGGCTTGTCTGACTACTCTTCTGCCTGACCCTCTGGCTTATCCACAGTCCGCTTGGCTATTGATCCGGCTTGTCTGACTCTCCAGCCTAGTATACTGACTTCAGTTCCAGTCTGCTGCACCAGTGTTCCAGTCTGCTATCCGGTTCCAGTCTGCTGTTTGGTTCCAGTCTGCTACACCAGTGTTCCAGTCTGCTATCCGGTTCCAGCCTGCTGCTTGGTTCCAGCCTGCTGCACCAGTGTTCCAGTCTGCTATCCAGTTCCAGTCTGCTGTTTGGTTCCAGCCTGCTGCACCAGTGTTCCAGTCTGCTGTCCGGTTCCAGTCTGCTGTTTGGTTCCAGTCTGCTGCACCAGTGTTCCAGTCTGCTATCCGGTTCCAGTCTGCTATCCGGGTCCAGTCTGCTATCCGGGTCCAGTCTGCTATCCGGGTCCAGTCTGCTATCCGGGTCCAGTCTGCTATCTGGTTCCAGTCTGCTATCTGGTTCCAGTCTGCTATCCGGTTCCAGTCTGCTATCCAGTTCCAGTCTACTGTTTGGTTCCAGTCTGCTGCACCAGCCTGCTGATCCATCTCCTTCCAGGTTCCAGTCTACCTTCCAGCTCAGTCTGAAGTTCTACTGCACAGTGCTTCCTGAGTTCCAGACCCACTTCCTGCTGTTGATCCTGCCAGGCACTCGTGCCACTCTTGACTCTTGTGCTTCCTGTATATCCTACCAGGACCCTCGAGTTGGAGCCGCAAGAGAGGCCATCCCCTGCAGGTCGGGCTTGTCCACAAGGTACGTGACAGGGTCGTCAATCTGGGCAGCAGGTTCCGGGTCGTCGAGCTGGGCAGCAGGCTCCGGGTCGTCGAGCTGGGCAGCAAGCTCCAGGTCGTCGAGCTGGGCAGCAGGCTTTGGAACATTAGGCCGAACAGCGAGCACCGTAAGGGCAGGCTGGATCACAGGCACAAGCTCAGCAGGCTGGGTAACGGGCCCCGGCCCAGCAAGCTGGACACCGGGCACTGGTCCGGCAAGCTGAATAACGGGTACTGGCTTAACAGGCCGAGTGAAGGACTCCGATTTAGTAGACTGGGTAAAGGGCACCGGTTTAACAGACTGGGTAATGGGCACCGGTTCAGCAGACTGGGTAGCGTGCACTGGTTCAGCAGACTGGGTAATGGGCACCGGTTCAGCAGACTGGGTAACGGGCACCAGCTCAGCAGACTGGGACACGGGCACCGAAACTTCAGGCTGAGACACAGGCAATGAAACTTCAGGCTGAGACACGGGCAACGAAACTTCAGGCTGAGACACGGGCAACAAAACTTCAGGCTGAGACATGAGCAACGAAACTTCAGGCTGAGACACGGGCACCAAAACTTCAGGCTGAGACACCACTATCAGGACATCAGGCTGGAAGGCAGGCAACGAGACACCAGGCTGGAAGGCAGGCAACGAGACATCAGGCTGGAAGGCAGGTACCAGGACATCAGACTGGAAAGCGGCACATCAGACTGGGAAGCGGAGACATCAAGCTGGAAGGCAGGCATCAGGACATCAGACTGGAAAGCGGGCACATCAGACTGGAAAGCGGGCACATCAGACTGGAAAGCGAGCACATCAGACTGGAACGCGAGCACATCAGACTGGAAAGCGGGCACCGAGACTTCGGGCTGGAAGGCAAGCATCAGGACATCAGACTGGAAAGCGGGCACATCGGACTGGAAAGCGGGCACATCAGACTGGGAAGCAGAGACATCAAGCTGAAAGGCAGGCACCGAGACATCCGGCTGGAAGGCAAGCACCGAGACATCCGACTGGAAAGCATCGAGACATCAGGCTGGAAGGAGGGCACATCAGACTGGAAAGCAGGCACATCAGACTGGAAAGCAGGCACATCAGACTGGAAGGGAGGCACCGAGGCTTCGGGCTGGAAGGCAGGCATCAAGACATCAGACTGGAAAGCGGGCACATCAGACTGGGAAGCAGGCACATCAGACTGGGAAGCGGCACATCAGACTGGAAGGCAGGCACCGGGACTTTGGGCTGGAAGGCAGGCATCAGGACATCAGACTGGGAGGCAGGCACATCAGACTGGATAGCAGGCACATTAGACTGGAAAGCGGGCACCGAGACTTCGGGCTGGAAGGCAGGCATCAGGACAGACTGGAAAGCGGGCACATCAGACTGGAAAGTGGGCACATCAAGCTGGGAGGCAGACACATCAAGCTGGGAGGCAGACACAGAGACATCCGGCTAAAAGGCAAGCACTGAGACGTCCAGCTGAAAAGCAAGCATCGAGACATCAGGCTGGAAGGTGGGCACATCAGACTGGAAAGCGGGAATATCAGGCTGGAAGGCAGGCATATCAGGCTGGAATGCAGGCACCGAAACTTCGAGACTTTGGGCTGGAAGGCAGGCATCAAGACATCAGACTCAAAAGCGGACACATCAGACTGGAAGGTAGGCACATCAGGCTGGAAGGCAGGCACTGAGACTTTGGGCTGGAAGGCAGGCATCAAGACATCAGACTGGAAAGCAGGCACATCAGTCTGGAAAGCGGACACATCAGGCTGAAAGGCAGGCACATCAGGCTGGAAGGCAGGCACATCAGGCTGGAAGGCAGGCAACGAGACTTCGGGCTGGAAGGCAGGCATCAAGACATCAGACTGAAAAGTGGGCACATCAGACTGGAAAGTGAACACAGACTGGAAGGTAGGCACATCAGACTGGAAGGCAGGCATATCAGACTGGATAGCAGGCACTGGGTTGGCAGGTTTAGGTGGGTCATCAAGTTCAACTCGCATGAATGCAGGCTGGAACAGGTTGGTTGGTGTGGAGGCAGGTTGGGTTACTGGCAGGATGGTGTGGGCCGGGAAGAACTTTCATTTCTTTTTTGGTTTAGCCACTGCAGCTTTGTACATAGGTGCAGGGTCGTAAGTAAAGAATATAGCTGGGCAAAAGGAAGACCAAGGAACAGTGGCTGGAGGAGGGTTCTGTGGGGTTGTTACAGGTGAAGGAGAAGAGGCAGGTGGATTGAAGGCAGGATAGGTGCTACACTTAGAGACTGGGTAATAGTATTTGGTAGGGAGCTGAGTAAACTGGGCTGTAGCTGAGGTTGCCATAGGCGACGGGGAGATAGATTCTTGGGAAGGCAGGTGATTAATGGCAGGGCTGGAATGTTGAAGCTTAGCTAAATGCAGGAGATCTGACCGTGCCTGTAGCACAGGTTTAACAAACGCTGATTCATACACAGCCTGACTAACCAGGGATTGCACTGAATGGATGCAATCAGACACCTGCTGTGAACAAGCAGAATAACATTCCATAAAAAAGGCTGGATCATCCTCTAATAACAATAACAGGGATTCAACTTGGCCATAATTGAAGGGGGGAGAAAAATCATCGCTTTCTTCGGGAAAACATGACAGGGCTGCCTTTGCACGTAACTGGATTAAGGGCTGAACATCCTCAAATGACATGTTGCCCTGATCCACTAGGGAACGAGCTGATCGTATAGTTTCCATCAGCTGATCACTAGTCCACCCTTTTAAAACCTGGCGACAATATTAACCATCCTCTTCTGCCAGTAGAGAATAATAAATGATTTCATTGAAATCCATATTGACAGAACTAACAAACCAGGATGGTTCCTCAATGCAGCCACATCTGGTCAGGGATGGCCTTGGTGTACTGTCAAGGAATTTAGTAGACCAGACTGTGTGGACTGCACAGAGGAAACCAGGAACGTATGTAAGTGAAAAAATATCGGTGTTTATTAAATAGGTGGCAAGTAAGTGAAATATAAACAGTGCAAAAACCAACTACAGACCCACAAACAACAAATAGTATATATAGACAAATGGAGATACCAGAATAGTAAACAAAGCCAGGCCAAGGTCATACACAGAGAGGTCAGCAGATGGGTAAGGACGGGAAACTAACAGGACAGAGAGAGGATGGATGGATAGGCTGCAGGGCAAGGATCCAGGGAAATCAGGAAACAGGAGGGACAAGTCCAGAATGGTCTGGGATAGGGATCGGATCGGATCAGGTTAGGTCAGGTCAGGTCAGATGCAGGCTCAAGGTCAAGATAACAGGTAGCAAGATCAGGGCACAGGGAGAGAGACACCAAGGCAAGGATGTGAGGGCTTGCCGGGTATTTATCAGACTGCAGTGATTTGACCTCACGTTACACCTGAGCGCAGAAGGTGCTGCCTGCTCTACACTGCCGGAATACACCCGCTAGTGGACACTGGTACTATGGTCCAAGGATGCAACAGTGCCACCAGCAGGTGAGTCCTTTTATTACAGGTCCTGGATGTTGGAAGACACCCACTGGTGGACACTGGTACTGCGATCCAAGAGACTGACAGGGCCACCAACGGGTGAACCTTTTCATGACAGGGGGTTCTAAGTAATTTTCTAGCAAAAAAAAATGTAACTTGTAAATACCAAGTGTAAAAATTAGCTTGGTCCTTAAAGCTCACTCTATAAGAGGGGTGCAAAATAGAACAGAAGGACAGGGCAGCAGAATGCCTTAGTGGTCAGCGCCTTGCAGCACTGGGTTGCTCAGTTCAAACCCCAACCAGGACACTTTTACCTGCACTGCTGGATGTGCGATTAGTCACTTATGAGGAAGAGGTTTTCCAGCATAGTGAGTCACCTATTTGGTTGATGTGGACTTCATGAGCTTAGCCATATGCACGGAGTTACCATTGGAGGATGCTGTGTCCTTCAGGGGTATACTCAATTATGATGATTTGGTGTGTCCTCGGGGGGTTTGGTGTCTTCTGGTGGTAACTTTATGTGTTGGTCTTGTCCTTAGGGGGTATATCTGTCTGCAGTTGCAGGCTGTGAACCTGCCTTAACCCTTGCCTCTCTTCCAGTGCAATGGAAGTTGGGAGGAAGAATATTAATTCTATCCTAATGAATTATTTGACAAGTGGGACAATTTTGTCTGTATTGTGAGAGTTTAAACTGTCCCCTTCAATGGCTAGCTTTATTTGATAGCAAAGAGCTAGAAATAATTCTACAAGTGGGACAATATTGTCTGCATTGCGAGAATGTAAACAGTCCCCTTCAAGGGCTAGCCTCATTTGATAGCAAAGAGCTGCATGTAGTCTGACCTTCTGCCTCAGAGTAAATGTCTACCGAATGAAAGAAGACTGCAGTTCAGGAGTAGGTATCTAACTCCAGAGAGGTTTGTTCCTGCAGCTCCGGCTTGGAGTCCAGAAAGAATTGAAGAGAGAAAGAGATTCCTCAACCGAGTAGTCAGCAAAGAGCTCCACTTCGGGGGGAGAGGTTGCTTACTGGTCGTTTTCAGATTGTGCCACCCATACATATCTTATAGGTACCTGGTTGCTCCTCTTCTGATAGGAGGGTACAGCTTTGGTCTCGGATGGTTTTTTGATTGAAAATGTATACTTTATTTTGCAAGAAAATATACAAAAAAACAAATACTTGAACAGGGTACATTCCAATCTGTACTGCGACGCATGAATACACTACATAACAATACATTGCCAAGCATACAAATAAATTACATTCATCCTGCGGTATGATGCCTAATGTGTTGTGTAGAGTAATAATACCCCGAAACATCACATCATGCATGACGCCGCATTACCCTGAAAGCATTACTTCAAAAACATGTCACAACAAGTCCGGTCATGCAGTCTAATAACATTCAAATGGGCAACGGGTGTGATGGGGGGGTGGAGAAGGTGGGGTAGGGGAGGGAGAAAAGAGTTCACAGGCCCAAAGCTTTATTGAACTGCCAAAGGATACGAGGGGGGGGGAATCTTCAGACCTCCTCTTCCTCCTTGAAGTCCATCAAGTGATAGTCTCCGAGCAGACTGTGAACCAGTCTGCGACAGTCCTCGATGGACATCCTCTCCCGCTGGTGGATGAGGCACTTTCTGGCGCACCACAAAGCGTTCTTAAAGCAACACAGCACCCGCCAGGCACCGTCAATGTCCTCCTGTGACTGAGTTCCACAGAAGAGTCCGTTCAACACACCAAAGTGTGTGATAGCAGTCTGTGGCACAGTCTTTCAGTTAAGGGCACTCCCAGAAGACATGCAGAACAGTTTCCTCCTGGATGATGCAAAAGGGGCAGTGCCTGTATCTGCACAGGTTTCTGGCATGCATGAATGTCCTAAATGGAAACCCCCCTTGGATTGCCATCCATGCCAGATCTTTGTGCCTGTTGGTGAGTCTCTTTGAAGAAACATTCCTCCAGACCACTTCACAAGTGGCTGAAGGGAGGCCTGGAACAGTCTCAACAATGTCCGATGCTCTAATCAACTTGTGGATAGTTTTTGGCTTCCACAAGTCGGGCTTCACTCCATGTAGCCCCAGCTCCTTAATAAACTTGAAGGTGTCCAAGTAGTACCAAGGCATGTCCCAGTTGTAGGGGATGGAGCTGTCCAATTTTTCCCATCCAAGGGTCCTCCAAAGAGGCAGGAGGAAAAAACGGGACATGGAGTTACCACCAGAGTCCACAGTTCTGTCAACCAATGTCCTGCGGATGCAGTTACAAGCAAAGCACACCCTCAGTAGGGTAGCGATGTCGGGCACGCCCTTACCGCCCTTGAGGGGTTCCTTGAACATAACCGCCCGCTTCACTCTGTCCATTTTGGAGCTCCAGATGAAGTGAAACACCGCCCTGGTGATGGCCTTGCAGGTGTTAACCCGGGGGGGCCAGGCCTGGGCGAGGTACTGCAACACAGGGAGGATCTTGCTGCGGAGTACCAGTGTTTTACCTTCGATGGTGAGTTCTCTGAGGCTCCAAAGTCCAAACTTCTGTTGCATCTTTGACAGTCTTTCCTCCCAGGACTTCAGGGCTGCGCCCTCAGCTCCAAGCCAGACCCCAAGGATTTTGATGAAGTCCGTCTTGATGCTGAAAGGAATGGGTGCAGAAGAAGGCAGGAACCACTTTCCGAAGAGCATGACTTCTGACTTCCCGCAGTTGACCTTTGCCCCTGAAGCTTGGCCGAAGTCCTCACAGGTCTGGGTGAGTGTGTCGATGGAGCGCCGATCAGCACAGAACACCGTCACATCGTCCATGTAGAGTGAGCACTTGACCTCCCGTCTGTCCGGTCCTGGTGCGGTGATCCCTCTGATCTCTGGGTTCCGTCTGATGCTTCGGGCAAGGAGCTCTATACAACAAAAAAAAAGCAGAGGTGAGAGAGGGCAGCCTTGTCTGACCCCAGACAAAATTGGAAAGGGGTCAGTTTTCCAGCCATTTACCAGCACCAAACTAGAAATGTCAGTGTACATTATAATACCAAGACTCAGGTGCGCTACTGGTGTCTATCCCACCCAAATATGAATACATGTGTAAAACCAATTAGACACAAAAGGGTGATTGGCGTGATAAAGTCCCCTTAAAGAATAGGTGGTAAAAAACAATTTAAACAGTCCTAAAATTTCAGATAGGTGCTTTTCATAGGAAGACTTCCTTTTAGAAGGTGCTATGATCCTAGGATGTAATAAAACGGGCGGCCGCTTACCAGATACGTAGGACCCCTATTACGGGGGTCTAACAGGCTCAGATAATCACAATCTTGCAGGCAGGGATGGCTGGAGGGATTCCCACAAACTCAGATGTCCGTCTTTTTCTGATCTTCCACTGGCATAAGCGATATCCCGCTGAGTGAAAAACAGCTGATCTGTGCTGAAACAGCTGATTAGAAGAGCGGCTGGTCTGTGTGCTCAGAACACCATCTGTCTCCTGCACTGTGGAATCCGAGTAGCTGGCCTGCTTAGTTTTGCATGTGTCAGAAGGGATTAGAAGAAAAGAGCCTCCATGGTGCGGTACATTAAAAACTTCTTTTATTTAAAATCATGGTCGGCATAAAAATTTTCACAGAAAATCAAACCAAGACTGACCAGGGCTGCGTGCACACGGCGGCCATGAATGTACTGGACCGTGTCCTGGACAAGCGCAAGGCTGTCCGCAATCCTGCGACCAGGAATGACGCAAGTCTGATCCGGGTGGATGATCTGTCCGATGACAGACTTCAACCTGTTGGCCAGAACTTTGGCAAGGATTTTGTAGTCCACATTCAGAAGAGAGATCGGATGCCAATTTTTAAGATCCGATCCCTCCCCCTTCCGCTTATACAAAATCGTGATCATCCCCTCCCTCAGTGACGGAGGCATTCTGCCCTCCCCCACCATCTCCTCGTACAGCTTGAGCAGGTCCGGGCCCACGAGATCCCACAGTGCTAAATAGAGCTCAACTGGGAGACCATCGCAGCCCGGGGTCCTGCCTTGCCTAAAGGATTTAGTGCAGCTCCTCCAACACCAAGGGGGCATTGACGGTTGATGAACCTGCAGGATCAATTTGGTTAGAGATACCTGACAGGAACCTGTCGGCTGCCTGTGTGTCCGTTTCTTTCGGGGAGTAGAGGTTGGTGTAGTAGTCGCTGACCACTTGCATCACAGCCTTCTTCCCCTTCTGTAGTGTTCCGGTCTCGTCACGCAGCTCTGACAAGGGTGTGTGTCCTGAGTGAAGTTTCCTGAAAAAGAAAAAATTACACTTCTCACCTTTCTCAAGATTCTCCACCTTGGCACGGAAGACAATGTGCCTGGATTCTTCCTCGAAGTGTCCTTTCAAGCTCTTCTTGGTGTCCTCCAGGTCCTGCCTAACGTCCCAGCCACAGTGATGAAGGTCCTGCAGGGACAGCAACTGTGCTGCAGTCTCCTGAGTTCCCTCCTCCTGACACACACACGCTGGTGTCCCCTTGCCTGAAAGAAGCTACGCAGCTTAACCTTCACAAACTCCCACCAATCACTTACCCTTCCGAAGAATCGCTTTTCCTCCGTCCAGGTGGCATAGGCCTCCCGGAGTTCCCCCATCAATTCCTCGTTTTCCAGCAGGGTGCTATTCAGCTTCCAGGAACCCGGTCCGCGGGCGAAGCCCTCGCCCAGGTCACCCCGAAAGTGAATAGCCCTGTGGTCAGAGAAAAAGCAGGGGACCATGGAGAACTCACGATGCTTGACTGTTCTTGAAGTGAGCACGAAGTCAATCCTGGAACGCACAGATCCATTGGGTCGGCACCACGAATAGTTTGCGGTCCCTTTCCCTATGTATCCCACGGCGTCCTGCAAGGAGGCCTCCGAGATCATCTCCTTGAGCAGCCCAGAAGTAGCATCAAGTTTTCCGTATATGCTGGAGCTCATCCTCCTCGATCGGACAGTTAAAATCACCGCCGATCACTACTGTTCTGGTGGTGACGAGTTGGGTCCGCAGGGTCTGGAAAAGTTCCAGCCACGCATTCTTGTCTGGGGGGGCGTACACATTGATGAGCCTAACTGGCTCTTCCACTCACGAGCCATCTATGACCAAAAGACGGCCACAGACTAGCTCATGGATAGTCCTGGGAGGACAGGTTCGGGGGGGAGGGGTGGGGAGGGGCTCCTCCGGCACAAAGGGGGTGGGTGGGGGTGTGCTGGAGGTAGGGGGTGGGGCTGGGGCATAGGGTGGGGCAGGGGGGGCAGGAGTGGGCTTACCTGTGGCCTTTCGCGGTTCCTTTGGATTCTTTGGTTTTTCCGGCAGCTTCCTCCCGGTGCTGGAGGGTGGTTTACCCTGGCTCAGGACTCCATCTTAGGTCCAGGTCCTCTGGGGGCAGTGTCTGAAGACATGCTCTGCCAATCCGCAAAGGTTGCAGGCTTTGGACCTCGGACAGTCCTTGGTCTCGTGGCCTGTAACCCTACAGAACCTGCAAGCAAGCTCTGTACAATCCTTACCCAGAGAGGTTTGTTCCTGCAGCTCCGGCTTGGAGTCCAGAAAGAATTGAAGAGACAAAGAGAGTCCTCAACCGAGTAGTCAGCAAAGAGCGCCACTTCTGGGGGAGAGGTTGCTTACTGGTCGTTTTCAGATTGTGCCACCCATACATATCTTATAGGTACCTGGTTGCTCCTCTTCTGATAGGAGGGTACAGCTTTGGTCTTGGATGGTTGGGCCATCAGAACAAGCACTTCAGGTCATGTTGGTCAATCAGTCACCTTCAAGCCTCTGTGCCAGGAGGAATCCTTTGCTCCAGTAACAATTGGCAAGTTCTGCTAGCCAGCGTCAACCTTATTATCTCTGCAATCCTAATTCTAGCAGATGTGATTTTAAGATAAGTACTATTGTTACTCAGAGGGATGCCTATTTCCAACTCCCAGAGCTGTCTTCTCTGAGGTATCTGTTTCTACATGGGTCAAGACATTATGCAGAGGGAGTTCTCATAACCCTACAAGAGATTGGCTGGCTAGTCTTTCAAGGAGGGTCTTCTGACTCCTACGCAAATCCTTGTGTATCTTAATTCATTACGGCTCAGGATACATTTTTTTTGCCACTAGAGCATACTGGTTGTAGGGCACTGGATAATCCTGGCTTTCCTATCTTCACCTATCAGCAGCTCACTGCCTTATGACATGGCCATGGTCTCTCCCATCCGTATATTGAGGTGGGCTCAATGGAAAGGGTCTCCTGTCCTGAGGGTTTTTTTCTCCAATATTGATCATGCACCCAGCTATTCATGTCTCATGAACAGGCAGATGAAGTCTTGGGTGCTGGCACAGTAATAAATCTTCTGTGCTGCAGAATTATGGCTAGCGGAACTCCCGTCAGGAAGTTGTTTTGCCAGTGGAGCTCCCCTATTGGGAAGCTTTTTCTGCCAGTAGAACTCCCCTGTCAGGAAGTTGTTTTGAACATTCCAGTTTTCTGGCCAGCACTTTTAGTGCTCCCTTTGCCTTTCCTCATCTGACAGCAGGCTCTTTAGTCTCCAATGGGGCTGAACAACATCACAGTGATGTTCTATATCAGGGGGCAAGCCAGAACCTGCAGGGTTAGTCCACTGTGAAGAGGTAGAGATAACTGTGATCTGTGTGTAGTAGAATCTCTCTAACATCTCGTTTGAGTCTACATTCAGAACTACAGGGAGGAATATTCTGTGGCCCATTTGGGCAACGAGTGGTTCCTACATCTAGGTTCCTCCAAGTGCACTTCATCTCTGTACAAGATATCAGAGTTAGATCTGCTAGCATCTCCTTACTATTACAAGCTGGAAAGCTTTTCCCTAGGGGGCTGGACCAAACCCTGGGTGTGGATGCTGGGACAGATCACAAAAGGTCTCACACACACCATATGCTTTCCCTCCATTTCGATCCATATACATTTTTTGGGGGTCTGTTGCTAAAGAAAGTGGCAATTATTGCAGTAATTCCCCATTGGCCAAACAGGCCTTGGTTCCTGCTTTTGACACCGGGTTATCGGACTGAAGTCCTTTCTCTCGGATGAGATCTTTTGTCAGAGTGCAATCCTTCACCTTTGTTCATCTCTTCCAGTTTCTTATCCTGGGAGGACAAGACTGATCAGGCTTGGCTGTTGTTTCTCTAAGCTAATATCTATAAATCCTACAGAGTGATATGAATAAAGCTTGTTCAATTTGGACTGCTTTGTTTTCTTTTGCTTCAGCCCTCTTGATAGGTACATTCTGGACTTCAACTCATCTTAAGCTCTTTTAGAGGGCAGATTTCTGCAGTCTCTGTGATATCCAATGTTTCATGGGTGGACTATTCCTTGCTCATCTAGTAATGATGGGGACTGCATCTGAGACTTGAAGGAGAGCCAAGACTCTGTAGGTGGAATTTACTACTTACTCTGGACTTCCTTGCCAGCTCCAGATGAGATCTAATTTCAGTCCAGCTTGGGTAAAGACTGAGCTTTGAAGAAATGCAGTCTAATGGCTATCTCTTCAGCCAGGAAATTTGCCAAGATCAATGCTTTAGGCTAGGAAGGATCCTTTGGAGACTTACAGCTCCAGGTGGGATCACCTCCAGTCCTGTTGGAGTAAGGATTGACCCATGATGTGAATCTCTTTAAGGGCTACATCCTCAGCAGGAAGCTTGCCAGAATCCGGGCCTTTAGGACCCTTTGGCAGCTTGCTGCTCCAGATGGGAAGTATTTTTTTCCAGTTTTGAGTAAAGGCTCGGTCATGAAGGTAGCCTCTCTAAGGGTTCTTTTTTTTTCCTTCAGTCAGGAGGTTTTGCCAGGATCTGAGCCTCTGAAGCATCCTTGTTGGCATTCTGCCTAGTATGGGTAGTGTTTATATTCATACTGGGTTGCAATCTGGGGTGGCTTCAGCATCCTATGAGAACAAATGATTTGTTCCTTCCATATGCAGGACCACTAAGGATAACTAAGGATAACTGGTTTCATTCCATGGATATTGGAATGATTCAAGCATGCTCTCAAGCTACAGCTTTGCTCTGAGTTTTGGGACATATTTTTCACTCTCTGTAGCAGAACCAGCAGGACAGAGATATCATCCAGAATCATTGCTGGATTCAGCTAGCCAATAGGCTTATAGAGCTTAGGGTCTGATTCGTACGGAAGCAGTCACCACACACTCAACCAGAGACTTCGTAGACTTTGTGGGCCCCCTGTGAAAGGGCACCAGGAATATTTGTAGGGGAATGACGTGTCTTCCATTAAGGCTGTTCTGGCTCAATATGGGGTGTAGCTAACTTTCTTATACTGTTCTTATCTATCCATAATGTTTCTGTTGGCTAAGTGCTGTTGGAAACCTTCCTTCCTTTTTTCTGGGGTAGCTAGTTCCCAAACGTATGCTGCCATGGAGAATGTTAGGAAAACAGAAAATGTCTTATCAAATACTTACCATAAGTTTCCTTTACTGATGGACTCAATGGCAGCAGGAGTTCCCTCCCAGTGTCACGAGTAGGCTAGTTACGGAGCGCGGGCTCTGGCTCAGTCTGAAAATTTATGGGAGTAGGGTCCTATGGGGTAGAAGTGAGGGCGGGGCTACCCAAATGTATGCTGCCATGGAGTCCATCAGGAAAGGAAAATTACGGTAAGTATTTGATAGGACATTTTCCATTTTACGTTAGCAGTTGCATGACAAAAATGCTGCTACATAGAAAAGAATGATCATTTATTTTTATTATTTTATTATTATTATTATTATTAGTGCAATTATATAATGTAAAAAATTTCTTTTGGATGGGCTATTTGATATGATATGGCACTATATATTACAATGTTTGTATTACTTCAATAAATACTTGGGAGGAAATTTACTAAAAGTTGAGCAGGCAGAATATGGAGAAGCTGTTCATAGTAACTTCTAGCTTCAGCTTGTTCAGTTAAAATAGAATTCCAGCTTACACCTATCTAGCCCTAAAACTATCCCCTCCCCCTTCCTAACCCCTATGCTAACTAACCTGTGTAAGACGTCAACTTGAATTGTGTGATATATGTGTGGAGCGCTGCATAAAAAAGCACTATATGGGTACCTTAAATAAAAAAATAAATAAAAAATAAAAAAAAAATAGGGATAATTGTAGACATTCACACACACTTGCTCAGGTTGAACTCGATGGACTGGTGTCTTTATTCAACCTTACTAACTATGTAACTATGTATGTATATTTATCTATTTTTGGGTTGTTACGGTCTGGTCACATGATCTCCCCTGTGTCAGCCAGCGGTGGCTGCAGGAGAGAGGAAGGAGCATTGACAGGGTCACATTGAAGCCCCACTCCAAGCCTTACTAGCCATTGCCTGGAGTGGGGCTTCACCCATAGGCTTCAATGGGACTCTGTCAGTGCTGCTTCCTCTCCCCTGCAACCACCGCTGGCTGACACAAGGGAGCCAGATCACATGACCGGACTATAGTGGCCTGAATATAGGTAAGTATATACAGCACATGTTTATTACACTTGTTAGTTACAGTAGCATAGGAGGGGGAGGGGCATGTTAGGAGGGGGAGAGGACAATCATAAGGCTAGTTAGGTGAAAACTGGAATTCCACTTTAAGATTTGCATTTGCATGTGACTACGGGGGGGGGGGGGGGGGGTTCTTTAAAATTATTTTCTTCTATTGTTTATTTTAAATTAAAATTAAAAAAATTGATGCTGTCTCTTTATTTTTTTTTATCAATTTTGTTAATATCACAGGGGATTAACATCCTTTGTGATAGCATTGGCAGTGACAGGTACTTTTTACTGAGAGTTCTGGGGTCTGTTGAGAGAAGAAAGTTGGCAAACTTCTAAGCAAACCTCTAATTGGCTATATTTTTATGTGTATTTTAGCTAATTTAAATAACTTGTTCTTTATCTTAAAGGTGTGGCAACATATACGTGTAGTTCGGAAGGAGTGTGGAATACAAAAGGACCTGACTTAAGCAACTGCTCATCTCCATGGATCAGTCATATTGGGCAGAAGGTGAACTTTTTCTAAATGAGTTATATGTGAGATTAAAAAAAATGTAGAGACAGATTTTCAAAGCTTAAAGTAGAACTACAGCTAAGTTGGAGTATAGTTTACACTATAGTTAACGATGGCTCAGTTAGATCTCACTTTCTGGCATAGCCTCTATACTTAGGGACACACTTGAGTCAAATATAAAAGAGATCACCTCAGTGTAAAGACTTATTTCTGTGTGTAGAGTACTGTAAACTGTGTCAGTGATTCTACCACTTATTTTCCCCTAAAGTCCATTCCCACTGGCACTTTTAAATCTGCCTTAATAGATCTAATAAACATAGGTTAAGAAGGCAAGGTTTTGAGTATTTGGTGGTGGAGGACACAGATACTCTGGTCTTCCACCACCTCCCCAAAATACATAAAATGGGTAGCCCCATCCAGGGTGGGGGGTGAGGGGGGGCTGGCATTGGCTCACTCTTTGAAAGAATAGAGGAGTGAGAGCACATGCATTGTAGCCCCTGAGGACGTGCATACGCACAAAATGCGTTGGTTGGAGCCCTATTCGCTGACGTCACGCCGCCGACTCCTTGCTTGTGGAGCGGCGGCCATTGGAATAAGTGCTGGCCGCTTTTGTTGACACTTGTTTTTAACTTTATCCACGTGGTATTTATATGTGTATTTTAAACTATTACATGCTGCACTATATGCTGCATTTCTGGCTCCGGTTGGTGAGCTCTTTCCCCATCTGGACTGACATCTGGCAGTTCTGTGTACTGCGAGAACAGGAGGTTTAAGACCCCCAGAGAGGGCGTACTACACATATTGGCTAATTACCTTTTGGTGAGTGCATTATGGTGGGGGATTTGCACCACTGGGCGCATGAATTGAAACACACTTTTATTGGTTCATATTGTACTAAGCACTACGTAATTGAGAGTGTGAACACATTCAATTTTTGGAAAAGTGGACTAATTATATGGACTCACACCGTTAAGCACTTTAATTCGAGCACTTTACATGCGTTTATCTGTCTGTGTTGGAATAGGTCATTTACATAAGTGATCCATGTTTATGCTTATTTGTAAAACAACCCATTCAGTTTTAAATAGAAATGAAAAGCAAAACGCGCGGAAGGTTCCCATCCTGAAAAGTTTCTTTATTCATGGCTGCGGGACATTTTTGGTAAAGACGCGCCCTCATTCTCACATGTTATAGAGCGCGCACATCGCACTCCTCCTCGTCCACCTCCAGTGGGAGCCCCACCACGCTCCATCATAGCACGTATCCTCAACTTTCAAGATAAAGTGGCCATCCTACGCCTGGCACGTGAAAAGGGCCCGCTCACATTTAATGGCAATAATATTTCTGTTTATCCAGACTTTTCTGCTGAAGTTCAGCGCCAGCGGATCTCCTTCTCAGCAGTGAAGTCTAGATTGCGCACAGAAGGCCTCTCCTACACCATGCTCTTCCCTGCTAAATTGCGCATTATCCATGATGGTAGGGCTCTTTTCTATACCAACCCCAAGGAGGCCATGAAATGGCTGAACGATCAATATGGTGCAGCACATAGAAGCAGAAGAGACTGAGGGCACTCTTAACCTGTAAGGAAAGATCTACACCCTGCTATGCAAGCCACAGCGTCAACAGTCTGCATGTCTCTCCTTTGTAATGTTTTTTCCCTTTTTTTTTTTTTTTTGTTGTTCCTGATCTTCTATTTTACAATCCAACCTGCACTGCCACGATTTACATCGTATGGTAACTTGCGTACCGGAACAATCATACCAGAACAATCACCCGATCAAAGAAGGGAGAGAAGAAAAGGGAAAAGAGAAGAAGAGAATTTTTCAATTCATCTATCCTTCAACAGGACATGTCTACTAGAGGGGAAGGAACAGAAGTTTTTTATTTCTCTAACATCTCTCCTCGGTCAATAGTTGGGAGCCCCACCAGATCCCACGTTACCCCCCTACCAGCTTGTGGCGAGGCCACGGTACAGTTTTTTTTGACTTCCGCAGTTGCTAGTTAGGAAGGACTTCTAGTTTAGGGATCCAAAGCTTGCTATGTTTGGGATAGCTGAGCGGGGTGGGGGGCACAAACGTTTAAAGAAAAAGGTAGTTGGGGTTTTTTTTCAGGTTTTTTGTTTTTTGTTTTTTCCTTCCTTTTCTACTTTTTATGTTCTTTCTAACACACCTATACCATTTGCTAATGGAAAGTCATCAAAGGCATACTGGGTCATTGCATATAGGGGTTTATTAATACCTCTGTGGTCAGTTATATGCCTAATGTTTTTTTCTAAGGCAAAGAAGGGAAAATTTTCCTGGTCCATGTTACCTTATCGGCAGACCCACGCACTTTTTTGTCATGTGCTTGTGTGTGCTTCAGGTGGCACGGCCTATCTACTCATATTGATATCAATTCAGAGGTTTACTTATGCATCTTTATTACTTCATGTTTTATTATGGCACAGCCCCTCAGGATAGTCTCCTGGAACACTAGAGGCCTGAATGCACCTCAGAAAAGATCCTTGGTTTTATCTGTGTTAAAAAAATATCACCCTCACATTATTTGCCTCCAGGAGACTCACCTGACAGGTTCTAAAATAAGGGCTCTAAAACGCCCCTGGTTATCTAAGCTATATCATGCCACCCACACTAACTACTCAAGAGGTGTATCTATACTCCTGGCTAAATCCCTTCCAGCTGAGTTGATTAGCGTTAAAACAGACCCAGAGGGGAGGTATATTGTTCTTATATTACGAATTTCTACTATAATTTTTACATTGGTGAACATCTATGTTCCCCCTCCATTCTCAGTAGAAGTACTCTCTAAATTATCTCTGCAATTACTGAATAGGCCTTCGGGCCCCCTACTTTATATAGGGGATTTTAATGCAGTCCTGGACCCAACGGTGGATCGCCTGGGTGGGGGAGGCAGATCTTTTCCCTCATTTGTAGACTGGGCTCAGGTTCATGGTCTGACCGAGGTGTGGCGATGGAAACATCCGGATGAACGCCAATTTTCCTGCCATTCGGATTCCTTCCATACTATGTCTAGGCTAGATATGGCTTTTGCGTCGACGGAGACCCTTCCAGTTGTCTCCGCCGTCTCATACTTGCCCAGGGGGGTTTCCGATCATGCCCCCTTGTCTGTGTCCCTTCTCATCCTTCCAGGTTCGGGACCTGCTTTGTGGCGCCTGAACTCATACTGGCTGGAAGACGAGATAGTACAGGGTGAGTGCAGGATGAGTATTTCTAATTACTGGAAGCAAAATTTAAACAAAGTAGACCCCCCCACGGAGTGGGATGCATTTAAGTCCACGTTAAGAGGTACCTTTATGTCTATTACAGGTATTTTACGTAAAAATAATAAGATGCGCACTGAGGAATTAGAAAATGCTATGATAAGTGCGGAATCTGCTTATACCTCTAACCCTGTCTCTGACACTAGGGAGACATGGTTACAGTGCCGTAGGGAATATGAAATTCGTTTGCTAGATCTCACACAAAAACGCATGTTATATGTTTCACAAAAGTCGTTTGAATATGGTAATAAAGCAGGACGTCTCTTGGCATATTTGACCAAACCTGACCATACCCCCATTTCTATACCACGAATCCTGACTACTCAAGGTACGATCAGTGACAACCCAAGAGACATCCTAGACTCCTTTCTAAACTTTTACAGAAAATTGTACACTTCCAGGGTTGACTATGATGATTCCCAGTTGTCTGAATATCTGGCTGACATATCCCTTCCCTCCCTGTCAGATGAGGGACGGGACATGTTGGAGGAGCCTATCACGGTAGAGGAGATTGCAGCAGCTATCTCCCAAATGCCTGCACACAAAACCCCTGGACCTGATGGTTTCCCGACTGAATGGTATGCTAAGTTCAAGGACCTCCTATCCCCCTTCCTTCTCCGAACCTATAACAAAGCCCTAGAGGTTGGGATCCTTCCTCCATCAATGCGGGAAGCTTTGATAGTTCTTCTGCTGAAGCCCCGAAAGGACCCACTTCACTGTGAATCGTATCGTCCAATCTCGCTTATAAACGTAGACGTTAAGATTCTGGCCAAAATATTAGCAAATCGTTTAAATACTGTGGTCACATCCTTGGTTAACAGCGACCAGGGTGGATTTATCCCTGGCAGGTCTACCAGAATGAACATACGCAGACTGTTCCATAACTTGCAATATCCACATGACTGTCCTCCTACACGCGTCATCGTGTCCCTAGACACCTGTAAAGCATTTGACAGTGTGGAATGGCCGTACCTTTTTCAGGTGTTGCAGAAATATGGTTTTGGTCCCCGAGTGATAGAATGGATAAAAATTCTGTACACCTCCCCAACGGCTAGGATAAGGGTTAATTCATTTATTACTGACTCCTTCCCAATTACTAGGGGCACTCGACAGGGGTGCCCATTGTCGCCCCTGTTGTTTGCCCTGGCTATGGAGCCGCTTGCAGTTCGCATTCGCTCCTCCCCTATAATTAAAGGCCTCCCAATTGCAAATATAGAGGAGCGCATTTCTCTTTACGCAGATGATACACTGGTATACCTGGCAGATGCTGATGAGTCTCTGGGGGCGTTGCTGGAGGAGGTCAACACCTTTGGGGACTACTCTGGATTCCGAGTTAACTGGGATAAGTCCAGTCTTTTCCCTTTGGATGTAAATGACCCCCCTCGGGTACACCCGCACTCTAAGCTTCAGGTGGTGTCTTCTTTTAGATATCTTGGGGTGTTGGTTCAGGTTCCCTTATCTTTATATGCTACTAATAATCTTGACCCTTTGCTGACCCGCCTCCAGGAACAAACTAAACAATGGATGGATTTGCCGTTAGACCTCATGGGGAGGGCCAATATACTTAAAATGATTTATTTACCTAGACTGCTCTATATTCTCTCTAACTCCCCATGTAAAATATCCAAAGCTACTTTCAAACGTATAGATGTGATGTGTACTTCTTTCCTGTGGAGGGGCGGATCCCCCAAAGTGGCACTGGAGACCCTGAGATTGCCAGCTCATCTGGCAGGTCTAGCATTCCCTAACTTTTTCCTTTACTACATGGCATCTCAACTGGTGCATATACATGACTGGATGAACCCGGATCCAACTAATGCCTGTACAGCCACAGAGGGGGCTATCGCATCCTCCCATGAAACCTTACATAATATAATATATAGAGGCCAGGTCCCAGACCGTCCTGGAACCTCTCTACTCTCTATCTCCCTTTCACTGTTTAAATACATTATCACAAAAATATCGAAACATTCTTGGTTGAAATCCCCTAATAACCCCTTGTGGTTTAATCCCAATCTGCAAGAACTATACTCTTTTCCAGATGCCAATCGCTGGTATTCAAAGGGAGTTAAATATCTATGTCACTTATATACTACGCAGGGCTTTAAAACTTTCTCTCAGTTGAGTACAGACTTTGATCTACCAAAATCTCATTTATTTTATTATTATCAACTTAGACATGCCATACATACCCAATTTGGTACCCTAGATGATATTACTGATCTACCTCCACTGGAAAAACTACTTAGGCAACCAGAACCCTCTAAATTAGTTTCCACCTACTACGCAGCCTTAGTGACAGACTCTAACCCTAGGTTCCACAGAGCACAGGAGAGGTGGGAGACATTGGATATTGAGATGGTAAAAGACGATTGGACAGAATTTAGTGACACATATAAAACCTCTGTCATTTCCTCCCGAGACCGTATCATACAAGTTAAAATTTTTCATCAAACCCACCTCACTCCGGCCAGACTGCATAAAATGGGTCTCTTGCCATCAGCTGTCTGTTTCCGAGGCTGTGGCCAGGAGGCAGACTTTTTACATTGCTTCTGGTCGTGCCCGATAGTCAGTGACTTCTGGAAAGAAGTGGGCGCCTTTATTTCGACTGTACTGGACCTTCCTAATATAATTCACCCGAAGAACTGCTTGTTGGGAGTATTTGGAGATTTACATATACCATCACATGCCAAGAGACTGCTCCGTATTCTTTATTTTTATGTTAAAAAATCTATTCTACTGTCCTGGAAAGGTGTACAAACCTCTCTGAAGTCCCTCTGGTTAAAACTCATCAATGACTCTATTCCACTATACAAATTAACCTTTGAAATTCTTGAAAGAAATAAAACCTTTCAAAAAATTTGGGGGAAATGGTTGGATAGTCCACTAACTCTTTCCAAAAATTGAATACAATTGATCATTGATGGGCCGTGCCGCAGGGACCCCCAATACCAGGTCCATTAATATAGTTATGCTGTGTAAAAATGCATATATCTGACTGTTACGATTACTAATTTCTCAACTCTCTTGAAACGAAATGACATGCCTACTACGACTTGTGTGATCTGTCTACTAATTGAATATGGCTTGTGTATACTGAATGGATCAGATATCCAGGTGTGTTTTGTTTTTGTTTTTGTTTTTATTTTATTTTATTTGTGACTGTTTTGTGTTTGTTGGTTTGTGTTGAACCTAAAATCAATAAAAATATCTTTAAAAAAAAAAAAAGAAATGAAAAGCAAAACATTTTTGTATAAATATAAAACACTTTCATACCGCTTTTTGTCATTATGACCTTGAATCCCTTTCCCTTTGGGGAAGTCGTTATGACAAAACGTATCAGAGTTCAAAATTTGTTACATGTGCACATAACAATTTTGTGGTTAGGTGACTAAAACCTACCGCAAAGGATTGTGCGGGCAATGCTACTCTCCTGGCTAGCAGTTGTCACCCATCCTACATCATTAATTCCATACCTATAGAGGAATTTATTTGAGCATGTAGAAATTGTTTAACAGAGGAGGCTTTTTCAAAAGAGTGCGACATCCTTTATTATAGACCAGCACAGAAAAGTTACTTGAAATGGTACATTGAGGTTTGACAGTTGCTCATAGCAGAGAAAGGATTAATTTATTGTGTGGCGCTAGGAGGAAGAAGCAAAGGAACTAGAGGGATACATCTGTCACTACTTATTCCAGTGGGCTTTCTCTTATACAGTTCAGCTCTTTGAACGTACTTTGTACGTCCAAAGAGTGAACCTTTAATCACAGGCTGATGGCTGCAGTAGCGAGCAATGGGCTTTAAAGTGAAAGTGATGCAGCAGCTCCATAGCTTCCTACCACCTATATAGAGCTGGCTGCGCAGTCTCGTGTCCCCCCCCCCCCCACGCGCTGGTGTCCCGCTCTCCTCCCGTGATTCCTGGGCTGTCCAGTACTGACACCTGGGAACACATCCGCCAGCTGGGGGAGAGAGATTGCAGTGAGACTGAGGCAATTCTATGCCTCGATCTCACCTACAAACAATGAAACCGGAAGTGATGTCACTTCCAGTTTCATATGCACACTTTCCTGGCCAGTACAGCCTGGAGACACATTTAACCAACCCGGTCTGTGCTTAGTTAGATGGTGTGAAAGGCAGGGGAGACATTGGGGTCTATTAGACCCCTAATGTTTCCAAAAAAGAGGGTTTATTAACCGCCTGTGATAGCAATCACATAAAAAATTAACCATTTCAGCCCCGGAAGATTAGGCTGCTCAATGACTAGAGTACTTTTTACAATTTGGCACTGCTCTGCTTTAACTGGTAATTGCGCGGTTATGTAATGTTGTACCCACGAAATTTGCATCCTTTTTTTCCCACAAATAGAGCTTTCTTGGTATTGGTATGGTATTTGATTGATTGCAATTTTTTTTATTTTTTGCGATATAAATGGAAAAAGACTGACAATTTTGAAAAAAAATTGTATTTTCTACTTTTTGTTATAAGAAAAATCCAATAAACTCAATTTTAGTCATACATTTAGGCCAAAATGTATTCAGCCACATGTTTTTGTTAAGAAAAATGTCAATACGCGTATATTTATTGGTTTGCACAAAAAGTTATAGCGCCTACAAACTATGGTACACTTTCTGGAATTTACGGTGCTTTTAGTTTATGACTGCCTATCTCATTTCTTGAGAGCTAAAATGGCAGGGCAGTACAATCCCCTCCCCCAATGACCCCATTTTGGAAAGTAGACACCCCAAGGAAATTGCTAAGAGGCTTGTTGAGCCCATTGAATATTTTATTTTTTTGCCACAAGTGATTGAAAAATTACAAAAAAAAAAATACAAATTACACAAAGTTGTCACTAAATGATATATTGCTCACACATGCCATGGTTATATGTGGAATTACACCCCAAAATACATTCTGCTTGCTTCTCCTGAGTATGGGGACCTGAAAACCAAGCACTGCCTTCAGGATTTCTAAGAGCCCTTTCACACTGGGGCGGGGGCGTTGTCGGCGGTAAAGCGCCGCTATTTTAAGCAGCGCTTTACCGTCGGTATGCGGCTGCTAGCGGGGCGGTTTTACCCCCCTGCTAGCGGCCGAAAAAGGGTTAAAACCACCGCAAAGCGCCTCTGCAGAGGCGCTTTGCCGGCGGTATAGCCGCGCCGTCCCATTGATTTCAATGGGCAGGAGCGGTAAAGGAGCGTTATACACTCTGCTCCTTCACCGCTCCGAAGATGCTGCTGGCAGGACTTTTTTTACCGTCCTGCCAGCGCATCACTCCAGTGTGAAAGCCCTCGGGGCTTTCACACTGGAATTAAAGCAGCGGCTGTTTCGGGTCGGTTTGCAGGTGCTATTATTAGCGCAATAGCGCCTGCAAACCGCCCCAGTGTGGAAGGACCCTTAGGGTGTACATTTTTGATTTCACTCCTCACTACCTATCACAGTTTCGAAGGCCATAAAATGCCCAGATAGCACAACCCCCCCCCCCCAAATGACCCCAATTTGGAAAGTAGACACCTCAAGCTATTTGCTGAGATGCAAGTTGTCACTAAATTATATATTGCTCAAACATGTCATGAGCATATGTGGAATTACACCCCAAAATACATTCTGCTGCTTCTCCTGAGTACGGGGATGCCACATGTGTGAGACTTTTTGGGAGCCTAGCCGTGTACAGGACCCCAAAACCAAGCACCGCTTCCGGCTTTCTAAGGGTGTAAAATGGTGATTTCACTCCTCACTACCTATCACAGTTACGGAGACCCTGAAATGTTCATATAGCACAACCCCCCCCCAAATGACCCCATTTTGGAAAGTAGACACCCCAAGGTATTTGCTAAGAGGCATGGTGAGTATTTTGCAGCTCTCATTTGTTTTTGAAAATGAAGAAAGAAAAGAAAAAAATAATTTTTTTTCTTTTTTCAGTTTTCAAAACTTTGTGACAAAAAGCAAGATATTTTTGTCACAAAGTTTTAAAAATTGTCTTTTTGTCTACGTGACTAGCTTTTCCCTCGTAAACCATAAAGCTATATGTATGGCCTGTTGCCCTGTCACAGAGCTTATACATCTTGACCCCATATCTGGCACTCTTGCTGGGAAGATACTGTTTGATAGACAAGCGGCCGGAAACCTTAATCAGGGACTCATCAACGTAGATAACTGGATTGGGAGTAAACAAGGCTGCAAACTGTTGGTTAAAGTGGTATACGAGTGGCGGAATTTTGTAGGGCTGATCAAATCCAGGGTCACCCCGAGAACGTCAGAGTTCATTGTCGTTGAAGTGCATGAACCGGAAGATCTGCTTGTATCGTGTCCTGGTCATGGAGGCAGAGAACACGGGCATATGGTGAATTGGGTCAGTGGACCAATATGACCGCAACTCACTCTTTTTAGTTATGCCCATGAGGAGGGATAGGCCCAGGAAGGTCTTAAATTTGGAAACCGTAATAGGTCTCCAATCTCTGGCAAGGGTAAACTGGGGATTAGCATTGATGAATTGACCAGCATACAAATTGCTTTGGTCCACAATAGATCTATAGAGATCTTCGGTGAAAAACAGCGAATAAAAATCAAGTGACGTAAAATCAACTGTTTCCACCTGAATTCCGGGTTGGCCAGTGAATAGGGGATGTATAGGTGCTGCAGAAGTGGTGGGCTCCCAATTAGGATTGGCAATTGCCGCAGGAAGGGCACTATGGGCTCGACGGGCCAGTGTTTGTCTTCTTGGTGGCTGCAGGACACTACTCATGCTAGCCACCTCACCAGCTTGAACTGCACTTATGGGACTCGCCATGTCACCAAGTGTTATTGCAGTGCTGGATGTACGACCAGGATGTACTAGGCCGTTGGTGCTTGCCAGTTCACTAGAAGGATGAGCGGCTCTAGCACTGGCTCTCTGCTCCATACGAGAGCCCTGCATTTCTTGCACCTCAATGACAACAGCAGAAGAACAGGGTCGGGTATGCCTGACCTTGGCAGGGACCACTACTCCATCGCCAGAGCTATCTGTCAGGGTGACGCTGCTGTTTACCGTTTTGTATTCTGAGCCTGAATCTGATAGATGGGTGACTTCCTCTTCACTATCTGTCATGCTCAGAAACGTATAGGCCTCTTTACTACTGTATCTTCGATTTGCCATTTTGGGCTCTAAATTTACTGGTACAGACTCACAGGAAAGAGAGCTCCTGACTGTCAACGACTGCTTCATACACTGCAAAAACTGTTATGCCCTGTACACACGATCGAACATTGATCGGACATTCCGACAACAAAATCCATGGATTTTTTCCGATGGATGTTGGCTCAAACTTGTCTTGCATACACACGGCCGCACGACCGTGTGTACAGGGCATAAGCGTTCGCAGGGATCAGGCCTGTCTCTGGAAATGCTGCAGTTATGTGTTTAGTGTTTTTTGTAAGTGACAGTGATCAATTGATACTGCATTCGGGTGGGCTGGGCTGGGCAGAGGGGCTAAACGCAGGTGCTAGCAGGTATCTGGGCTGATCCCACGAACACTGCGTTTTTGGGAACCCTAAACTGCTGGGGGCGCTAGTATAGCTCTGTTCAGATCAGATATTGATCTGTTCAGACACTATACTACTAAGGGAGGTGTATGGTGCGTGCGTGGGTGTTGGCGCTACTGGCACTAATCTGACGCTGCCTGGGGCAACGCAGACCCTACCTGACACTAAAACCTGTCCGACAGAAAAAGTCAGACGGGAGCTTTTAAATCGTCTATTCCGATTGTGTGTATGCCTCATCGGACTTTTTTTTCGAAAATTCTGACGGACCTAGAAATGGAACATGTTCTAAATATTTCTGACGGAACCAATTCCTATCAGGAAAACCGCTAGTCTGTATGCTGTTCCAACGGACCAAAAACAACGCATGCTCTGAAGCAAGTACGAGACAGAAGCTAATGGCTACTGGCTATTGAACTTCCCTTTTCTAGTCCCGTCGTATGTCACCTCGTTCTGGACGGTCGGACTTTGGTGTGACCATGTGTATGCAAGACTGCTTGTGCGGAATTCCGTCGGAGTTCTGTCAGAGAAACCTTCGGAGTTTATTCTGACGGCAAAACCGGTCTTGTGTACGCGGCATAACTGATATCACCGCCAGGGGTGATCATGGGGTTAAACCTTTATTTAGGTACTATACAGCGGGTGCCCTGACGCTATTAAAAAAAAAAAATAGCTAACCAGCGTCACCCGTGACACTAATACAGTGATCGCTGGTGACAGGGGGTGATCAAGGGGTTAAACCTTTTATTAGTGGGGGTTAGTGGGGTCCCTAGTCCTATCTGGGCCTACCACTGAGTACCCTAACACTGATTTTTGTCACTAAGACACCAGTACAGTGATAAAAAAAATGAACACAGCACTGGGAGTGACAGGGAGTGAAGAGGTTAATTGGGGAGGTGATCAAGGGGTGATCGGGGGGTGACAAGTGTACCTATGTGTACTGGTGTTAGTGTAGTGTTGGTGCACTTACTCTGAGATGATTTCTCTGCTGTGTTTACACTTACACATACAGGGGAAGGATTTCATTCGGCATGACCGATCACCAGGTCCAGGCCAGAAATCATTGGCCTGGGCCTGGAGACCGATCGGTTCTGAAGCGAATCCAATCGTCACAGCCAAAGTATAGCTACGACGCTTCGCCCAGCCAGGCCAACCTGCCGCAGTGTAACTGTGGCGGCTGGTCCGAAACTGGTTAAAAAAAATGAAAAAGTAAAAAAAAAAAAATAATAATAATAAAAAATTCCCAAAACCCCAGTTGCCCTCCACACCGGCGCAAACGTAAGCCCAGGGTGCGTACGTGTATGTAAACCGCAGTCGCACCACACATGTGACATATCACCGCGAACATCAGACTGAGAACAATAATTCTAGCACAAGAGCTCCTAGTTAAAGTGGAGGGCCACCCTAAAAGAAAAAATTACATTAACATTCCTAAAAAATATATAAAAAAAAAAAATTGAGAAAAATTTTTTTTTTACTCACCAGAAACCCCTGTTGCTAGGCAGTCTTCCTAATCTGCCTCTTCCTATTCCGCGGCGCTGTTTCTTCAATTCCTCCTCCTCAGCGAGCGGCCCCGCTGTCTTCTGGGACATGTGTGTGTCCCAGGAAACAACGGGGCCATTCACAAAGCGCCGTGCGGCTCGTGCATGCGCAGTAGGAAATGGGCAGTGAAGCCGCAAGGCTCCACTGCCTGTTTCCCTTATTTAGGATGGTGGCGCCGGCATCGGTGGATCGGCCTCGGGAGGCCGACATCGCGGGCTCACTGGACTGGTAAGTGTCCTTATTAAAAGTCAGCAACTACAGTGTTTGTAGCTGTTGACTTAAAAAAAAAAAAAATGGCCGGAACACCCCTTAAACTCTAAATAATGCGTCGCCTATGGTGATTTTTGGGCACCATAGTTTTTGCTGGTGCACGCAATTTTAAAACATGGAATGTTAGGTATCCATTTACTCAATGCAACTTCATCTTTTATATTTTAACCAAAAATGGATATTGGGTGTAATGGGTGTGATTTTGCACTAAAATTAATTCTTTTCTTATTATTTCTGGAAAATTTGCATTTAAAAAACAGTTGCGCAAATATCACGTGAAACAAAAATTTGCAACCATCGCCTTTTTATTCTAAAGGGCCTCTGCGTTTAGAAAATATATAATGTTCTGGGGATTTATGTAATTTTATTGCCAAAGATTTGGAGTTTTACATGTATGTGACAAAGAAATAAAATTGCTCTGGAGCTGAATTGGATATATTTGACATCATTAGAAGGAATATGCCTATTCTTTAATTGGATAAAAGCCTGTATTCAGTTCTTAGTAGGGGCTGCAGGTTTTCAAGCCAAAGGGCTTCCATATTAAGGTCCAAGCTACTTTACCTCTACTACTCCTAGGAGCACATGGTTGTCCTGTCCTGGTTCTTTTTGGTGTTGGGTGAACTGCTGCAAATACTGTAGATTACATTTGGTCACTAAATCATTTGTTTCTTTTTCCACTAGAGAGAGTTTTAGAATTAAAACATTAACCACTTGCCACCCGCAACGCACTGCGGGCAAACAGCTGCTTTAGGCAAAGTGACGTTCCCCCACTTCTGGGTTTATATTGCAAAAAACCCAGTGGTGATGAAATACCATCAAAAGAAAGCTCTAGTTGTGTGAAAAAAACTATATACATTTTGTTTGGGTACACCGTTGCATGATAGCACAATTACCAGTTAAAATAGCGCAGAACCAAATAGCAAAACATGGCCTGGTCATTTAAAATCTTCCAGGGCTCAAGTGGTTAAATTAATTGTGGGTCCTGTTTTGTTATTTATCTGATGCATTGTTTTTCTTGTCCTCAACAGTACATAGGAAGTAAAAAACGCTTGTTGAGAACCCAAATAGGAGAACAAAGTTGTGATTCTTTAACCACTTCAATACAGGGCACTTTTACCCCCTTCCTGCCCAGACCACTTTTAAGCTTTCAGTACTGACACACTTTTAATGACAATTACTTAGTCATTCACAAACAATGAGAAATAAACAGATGCAAAGTATTTCTCCCTCAGCGCTCATGCAAAAAAAATATGATAAATAAAAATATATATAGCTGCTACTATAAAAATGTAAACTGTAAATATGTTAAAAAAAACAAAGTCTTTTAAACATTAGCAGCGCTTAAGAAGTTCATATGTGAAATAAAATACAACTAAAGATGAAAAGTTCCACTTGTGTCTTAATTGTGTACAGCAGGGTGTGGGGTGGTAGCTGATCCGTTTATAAAGAATGTTGAACACCAACTCTCTGCTGATCAAAATCCCAGATAAATCCTTCACCACATTGCTTTTATGGGAATCTCCTATAGGTAATTCACTTACCAGAAGGTGATGGGTTAACAGCGTGCCTTTCACTGGTTTAATATCGACTGACTTATTTCACTCATCTGGAATGGATCCGTGAATGGATATTTGGATAGCTGTCTTTTTGCGAAATAAGTGAAAAATGAGCGTACTTTCTTTTAGTTTCTATTATAAAATTTTGCAAATAAGTAATTTTTGTTCATAAATGTGGGCCAGATATATACTGCTACATATCTTTGGTAAAAATAACCCAAATTAGTGGATATTATTTAGTCAGCGTGAAAGTTATAGAGTCTACAAGCGATGGTGCCAATCACTGAAAATTGATCACACCTGATGTACTAACAGCTTATCTAATTTCTTGAGGCCCTGAAATGTCAGGACAGTACAAATACCCCCCAAATGACCCCTTTTTGGAAAGTAGACAGTCCAAGGTATTTAGTAAGAGACATGTTGAGTTTTTTGAAGTTGTATTTTTTCCCACAATTCTTAAGAATATTAAGAAATAAATTTTTTTTTCTACACATAATTGTCGTAAGTTTTTTCTCACACCCCAAAATACATTCTGTTACTTTTCCTGAGTATGGCGATACCACGTGTGAGACTTTTTTACAGCCTGATCACATACAGGGGCCCAACATCCAAGTAGCACCTTTAGGTGTTCTAGGAGCTTAAATTACACATCTAATTTTCTGTCAACCTATCACACTTTTGAAGGCCCTGGAGCACCAGGACAATGAAAATACCCTCAAAATGATTTTGGAAATCAAACTCCCCAATGTATTTTCTATGAGGCATGGGTTGGAGACAGGTACTCTGATAGGCTGCAGATAGGTACTCAGGTACTCTGATGAGCTGGAGACAGGTACTCAGGTATTCTGACGGGCTGCAGATAGGTACTCAGGTGCTCTGGGCTGCAGATAGGAACTCAGGTACTTTGGGCTGCAGAGAGGTACTTGGGGTCTCTGATGAGCTAGAGATTGGTATTCCGATGGGCTGGAGACGCACTCTGATGGGGTGCAGATAGTTACTCGGGTACTCTGATGGGCTAGAGACAGATACTCAGGTACTCTGATGGGCAGCAGATAGGTACTCGGGTACTCTGATGGGGAGACAGGTACTCGGTACTCTGATGGGCTGCAGATAGGTACTCCGGTACTCTGATGGGCTGGACACAGGTACTCGGGTACTCTGATGGGCTGAAAATAGGTACTCGGGTACTCTGGACTGGACACAGGTACTCTGGTACTCTGATGGGCTGCATATAGGTACTCAGGTACTCTGATGGGCTGGAGACAGGGACTCGGGGACTCTGATAAGCTGCAGGTAGGTACTTTGGCACTCTGGGCTGGAGATAGGTACTTGGGTACTCTGGGCTGCAGATGGGTACTCGGGTACTCTGATGGGCTGCAGATAGGTACTCGGGTAGTTTGATGGGCTGCAGATAGGTACTCGGGTAGTCTGATGGGCTGGAGACAGGTACTCAGGTACTCTGGTGAGCTGCAGTACTTTGGCACTCTGGGCTGCAGATAGGTACTTGGTTACGCTGGGCTGCAGATAGGTACTCGTGTACTCTGATGGGCTGCAGATAGGTACTTAGGTATTCTGATGGGCTGGAGACAGATACTCAGGTAATCTTTTGGGCTGGAGACAGGTACTCTGATGGTACTTTTTATTCCTGGGGCTATCTGGGGACAGTACTTTATACTGTAAACGGTAACTCCTTGTTACCACAATCTCCTCCTGGATTGGTGTGTGAGGAGGAGAACCTAGTAACAGCGAGTTACCACGGTTTGTCGACATTTGTGACCGGCTGTGGTTGGACACAGCCAGTCACGTGGTAAAGAGCCAATTTTATTAGCTCTTTATCCTGATGGGGGATGGGCTGTGTCCAATGGACACGCCTCAACCCCGATCGCTGCGCTGCATGCCCCTGGGGGCGCACACAAGCGGTGAGCACGAGGGCATCATATGTGACTGAAGGTGATTGGACACAGCCGGTCATGTGGTAAAGAGCCATTTTCATTGGCTCTTTACCCTGATCGGGTATGGGCTGTGTCTGACAAACACATCTCATCCCCGATTGCCACGCTGCGTGCCCTTGGGGGTTCGCACGAGTGGCGACACTGCGTCATATGACGCCCGCCTGGATGGATGAAAGGATCCCGCTGGCTTCATTCTGCAATACGCCAGGTGGGAATTGGTTACACACTAATGCCAAACAGATTTCTAATGTTTCTAAGCATTTTAGAGAGGTACATAGAGGCAATAGGGTTGATTTACTAAGGTCAAATAGACTGTGCACTTGCACTCTGCAAGTGCAGTTCCTCCAGAGCTTAGTAAATGAGGTAAAGCTTCAATGCAAAGGATACCCAATGATGTGCAAGGAAACTTTTAAAAAAACAGTATTTTTGCTTGCACATGATTGGATAATGGAAGTAAGCTGTCAATGACGTACTGCGCATGGCTCTGCATTGGGTCCATTGGGATGTGTTCCAGTCCATAGGAATTCGGCAGTGAATAGACGTGCGCCAATACGCATGCGCGTGCGCGCGTGCACAGTAACGCAGCTTTGGCGCCCAGTGATCCTTATAAGGGGCCTCTTCAGAATGCATCCTTGCTGTCTGATCTGCAACTCATCCTGTACCTGATCCTGAACCTGCATCTGCTCCAGTGTTACCCGGCTTCTCCTGACCTCGCTGCTGTCTCCAGTCCTGACCCCTTGGCTTGCCTTTGACCTGCTCTGTGTTCCTGTTTGTTCTCCTGTTGCCGATTCTGCCTGGACTTTGACCATTCTCTGCCTGCTGCTTCTGTCTGATTGATCCGCTGCTGTGACCTGGCTTGTCTGACCCTGCATCTGCCTACCAGTCCTGCATCCGTGTGCATCTGCCTACCAGTCCTGCATCCGTGTGCATCTGCCTACAAGTCCTGCATCCGTGTGCATCTGCCTACAAGTCCTGCATCCGTGTGCATCTGCCTACAAGTCCTGCATCTGTGTGCATCTGCCTACAAGTCCTGCATCTGTGTGCATCTGCCTACAAGTCCTGCATCCGTGTGCACCTGCTTACAGTCCTGCATCTGTGCGCAGCTGCCTGCTACTTCTCAGCGTTTCTGCATCCGCAGCAATCAAGCCTGTTCCTGTCTCCGCCAAGCGGACATCATCTCCAGTAAAGTGGACCCTGCAGGCTCTCCTACCCCGCTGTGCTCCGAGGGTCACTGTTCCCACGCCAGTGATCCCGGAACCAGAGCCGTACAAGAGGTCTCCCTCTGCACGTCAGGCTCACCTCCAAGGTACGTGTCATAAGCAGAGCTTCTGCACATTTACTAAGCTCTGGAGCAACTGCACTTGAAGAGTGCAACTGCACTTTGCACAGTGCACAATCTACAGTATTTGCCTTCAGTAAATCAACTCCAGTATGTCTTCCTTTCGCTTTTATGGAATAGAGTGGGTGTGTTCTCTCCAATTGTCACCCCCAGGCACCTTTAAAGGGAGGTGCGGTGGGTACACAATTTGACCCGAATCCCTAATGGTCAAAATTTATATTGGGACTTTGATCTGTACCTACGTTATTTTTTTCTGCATTTTTTATATTTTCTTTGTATATTTTATTTCCCTGACTGTGGTTTACATAGTCTCCCCCTTCTTTATTTATATGTGTTCTTTTACACATGCGTGTTCTACATGTTTTTTCATATATTTTTGTTGTATCTTTCTGTATTTGGCTCTTTACCAAGATCAGAAATGCGGTGTGTCATATTGACACACCACACCACCGATTGCCGCGCTATGACGCCCAGCCAAGATAATGAAACCACTTTGCGGCCGTCATACTGCTATATTGGGGGGGGGGGGGGAGTGGTTAAACTGAGAAAATGTACCATTTTAAGGAGAAAAAGGGTAATTTTGAAATTGATGTCAGCAACACGGCTCAATAAAGTTGGGACATGGCCATGTTTACCACGGTGTAGCATCCCTTCATCTTTTAACAACACTCTGTAAATATCTGGGAACTGGGGAGACCAGTTGCTGGAGTTTTGGGAGAGGAACGTTGTCCCATTCTTGCCTGACTTCTCAAATTCTCAACAGTCATGGGTCTTCTTTGTCACATTGTTCAATTCAAGATGCGCCAAATATTTTAAGCTGGTGAAAAGGCTAGACCACAGGCAGGCCAGTTACACACCTGGAACCATGCTATTGTCGTAGATGCAGTATTCAGTTTAGCATTGTTCTGCTGAAATATGCAAGGCCTTCCCTGAAAAAGACATTGTCTTGATGGGAGCATATGCTGCTCTAAACCTGGAACTGAGCACTGATAACAAACCAGAAAGGTCCCTCTCCTCTTTAGTCCGGAGGAGTTGGCACCCATCGTTTCCAAAAAGAATGCCAAATATTGATTTGTCTGACCATTTTCCACTTTGAAAGAGACCATTTTAAACAAGCTTTGGCCCAGAGAAGATGGCAGGGTTTCTGGATGTTGTTCAGATATGGCTTCTTCTGTGCATGATAGAGCTTTGAAGTGGTTGTAAAGGCTGAAGGTTTTTTACCTTCATGCATTCAATGCATGAAGGTAAAAAACCTTCTGTGTGTTGCTCCCCCCACAGCCCTCCTAATACTAACCTGAGCTTCCTCTCAATCCAGTGATGTGCATAAGAGCCTTGGCTGTCCCGGGACTCCTTCTCCTCATTGGCTGAGACAGCAACGAGAGTCATGATGATGAAGTTGTTGCAATTTTACACTGAGGAACATTATTCTGAAATTGTTCAACAATGTTTGGATGCAGCTTTTCACAGATTGGTAAACCTCTGCCCATCTTTACTTCTGAGTCACTCTATAGCAGGGGTCAGCAACCTTTTTCCACTTAAGGGCCGGATTCAGTGTATGTGAATGCATGGAGGGCCTCATTCACCTGCTAATAAATGAAGGTAATAAAAATCCTAACACAGTAATAATAACAGTACAGGTTTACCTCACTTTAAGGTGCTTCACTAATACAAAGCCAGTTCACCCTGAGGGAGTATGTAGATGGGGATTCGGATTTCATTCCCCCCTCCCCCATTCTGGCACTCAAGGGTGGCTGACACCAGCCCTGCTAGCCAGCATGGTCTGGAGATGGGGTTCCTGTCCCTAGGGAAAATGTGGTTCTTTCCCTTAGAGGAGATGGGGGCACCGTCCCCAGGGGTGATGGGGTCCCTGTACCAAGGAGTGATGGGGTCCCTGTTCCCAAGTGAGAAGGGGTCCCTGTCCCCAGGGGTGATGGGGTCCCTGTCCCCAGGTGAGAAGGGGTCCCCCATTGTAGGGTCCTCTGTCCCCTGCACCCCCCCCACTGTAGCTTCCTCTGTCCCCTGCATCCCCCACTGTAGTGTTTTCTGTCCCCTGCACCCCCCCACTGTAGCGTCCTCTGTCCCCTGCACCCCCCCCCCCCCCCACTGTAGTGTCCTCTATCCCCTGCACCCCTCACTGTAGTGTTCTCTGTGCCCTGCACCCCCCACTGTAGTGTCCTCTGTCCCCTGCACCCCCCACCCCCACTGTAGTGTCCTCTTTTATACAGCGTCCCAACACTGGAATTGGGGTTGTTTTCACTTTTTTGGTGAGTATCACATATATTTGTTATCACTCTCTAATACCTGCTGGTGTGTTATTGGGAATTCATTGGATGGACTGTCTGTACAAATTTAAAAATGTATCTCTAGACCCTGAAGACCCCTGTGGACCTCTTACTTTAAAGTGATTGTAAAATCTTTTTTTTTTTTTTTTAAATAACAAACATGTTATACTTACCTCCTCTGTGTGGTGGATTTGCACAGGTCAGCCCCGATCCTACCAAGGAGTGATGGGGTCCCTGTTCCCAAGTGAGAAGGGGTCCCTGTCCCCAGGGGTGATGGGGTCCCTGTCCCCAGGTGAGAAGGGGTCCCCCATTGTAGGGTCCTCTGTCCCCTGCACCCCCCCCCCACTGTAGCTTCCTCTGTCCCCTGCATCCCCCACTGTAGTGTTTTCTGTCCCCTGCACCCCCCCACTGTAGCGTCCTCTGTCCCCTGCACCCCCCCCCCCACTGTAGTGTCCTCTATCCCCTGCACCCCTCACTGTAGTGTTCTCTGTCCCCTGCACCCCCCACTGTAGTGTCCTCTGTCCCCTGCACCCCCCACCCCCACTGTAGTGTCCTCTTTTATACAGCGTCCCAACACTGGAATTGGGGTTGTTTTCACTTTTTTGGTGAGTATCACATATATTTGTTATCACTCTCTAATACCTGCTGGTGTGTTATTGGGAATTCATTGGATGGACTGTCTGTACAAATTTAAAAATGTATCTCTAGACCCTGAAGACCCCTGTGGCCCTCTTACTTTAAAGTGATTGTAAAATCTTTTTTTTTTTTTAAATAACAAACATGTTATACTTACCTCCTCTGTGTGGTGGATTTGCACAGGGCAGCCCCGATCCTTCTCTTCTCTGGTCCCTCTTCGTTGCTTCTGGCCCCTCCCTCCTTTCAAGTGCCCCCACAGCAAGCAGCTTGTTTAACCCCGCTCCCTCTCTCTCCTGATTGATTCGCTGACTTTGATTGACAGAAGTGGGAGCCAATGGTGCCGCTGCAGTGTTTCAGCCAATCAGGAGGCAGAGTTCCGGATGACCAAGGGGCTCGTGGACATTGCTGGATTGAGATGGGGCTCAGGTAAATATTAGGGGGGCTGAGGGGGGCTGCTGCACAGAGAAGGTTTTTTTTTTTATTTTAAAGAGGAACTGCAGTCTACTAACATAATTTGTAATAAAAACCTCCAACCACTTTGAATATTATTTTATATATCCTGTGGTTCTGTACTTGCCACATTCACTGCAGAAATCTCCTTCCACTGAGTCTGGCTACAACAATTTTAACTGTAGGCAGCTGAAGCTGTTGCCTGTTCACTTCCTGTATTTACACAGACACACAGAAGCACACCTCCAGCTCTGCAGCCTTGCAGCTCTCACAGGGCCGGATTAACATAGGGGCTGGTGGAGCTGCAGCTCCAGGCCCCTCCCTCAATATAGGCCCATGGCAGTGGCTTGTCAATTCCTGTGTGCCTTCCTGAAGGAAGAGGAGGCCTCTGTGCACACATGGAGGACACAAGTGTCAGTGCAGCCGAGTCCTGTCTCTGCCGATGCCTGACCCCTATCACAGGATCTGTTCACTCACACAGATCCTCAGTGTCTGGGGGAGGGGCGCTGATGTCCTAACCAGCAGGAGCCCGGGAGGAAGGACATCTTACATGCTGTTATGATAAGGTCAGTACATTTGTTAGGGGGATGTTGTGTAATTATTGTGCTAGGGGACAGACTGCTGCTTCCCCCCATGTAATGTGCTCTCTTGTGCCCAGTGCCCACCATGTCATGTGCCTTGCAGTGCCCCCCATGTAATGTGCTGTGCCCACCATGTCCTGTCATGTGCATTGCTGTGCCCACCATGTCATGTGCATTGCAGTGCCCACTATGTAAAGTGCTGTGCCCACCATGTCATGTGCATTGCAGTGCCCCGCATGTCATGTCATGTGCCTTGCAGTGCCCCCCATGTAATGTGCTGTGCCCACCATGTCCTGTCATGTGCATTGCAGTGCCCACTATGTAAAGTTCTGTGCCCACCATGTCATGTGCATTGCAGTGCCCCCCATGTAATGTGCTGTGCCCATGTCCTGTCATGTGCATTGCAGTGCCCACTATGTAAAGTTCTGTGCCCACCATGTCATGTGCATTGCAGTGCCCCCCATGTAATGTGCTGTGCCCACCATGTCATGTCATGTGCCTTGCAATGTCCCCCATGTAATGTTCTGTGCCCACCATGTCATGTCATGTGCCTTGCAGTGCCCCCCATGTAATGTTCTGTGCCCACCATGTCATGTCATGTGCCTTGCAGTGCCCCCATGTAATGTGCTGTGCCCACCATGTCATGTCATGTGCCTTGCAGTGCCCCTCATGTAATGTGCTGTGTCCAGTATGTCATTTGCTGTACGTTGCAGTGCCCACCATGTAATGCGCTGTGCTGAACAATGTCATGTGCTGTGCATTGCATTGCCCTTCATGTGATGTGCAGTGCCCACTATGTCATGCTGTGCCTTGCAGTGCCCACCATGTCATGTGCAGTTCCTAACATGTAATGTGCAGTTGCATTTCCCACCATGAAACGTGCTATGCCATGCAGTGCCCACCATGTAATGTGTTGTGCCCATCATGTAATGTTATGTGCCATTCAGTGCCCACCATGTAATGCGCTGTGCCCACCATGTCATGTCATGTGCCTTGCAGTGCCCCCCATGTAATGTGCTGTGCCCACCATGTCATGTCATGTGCCTTGCAGTGCCCCCATGTAATGTGCTGTGCCCACCATGTCATGTCATGTGCCTTGCAGTGCCCCCATGTAATGTGCTGTGTCCAGTATGTCATTTGCTGTACATTGCAGTGCCCACCATGTAATGCGCTGTGCTGACCATGTCATGTGCTGTGCATTGCATTGCCCTTCATGTGATGTGCAGTGCCCACTATGTCATGCTGTGCCTTGCAGTGCCCACCATGTAATGTGCAGTGTCCACCATGTCATGTGCTGTGCCTTGCATTGCCCACCATGTAATGTGCAGTGCCCACCATGTCATGTGATGTGCCATCCAGTGCCAACCATGTCATGTGCAATGCCCACCATGTCATGGCTGTGCCTTGCAATGCCCGCTATGTAATTTGCAGTGTCCACCATGTCATGTGCTGTGCCATACAGTGATCCCACCATGTAATGTGCAGTGCCCACCGTGTAATGTGCAGCGCCCACCATGTCATGTGCTATGCTGTGCCCACCCTGCCATGTGCTGTGCCCAGCATGTAGTATGTTGTGCCCACTGTGTAATGTGCTGTGCTGTTCAACAGTGCCCACCATGTCATGTGCAGTTCCTAACATGTAATGTGCAGTTGCATTTCCCACCATGAAACGTGCTATGCCATGCAGTGCCCACCATGTAATGTGTTGTGCCCACCATGTAATGTTATGTGCCATTCAGTGCCCACCATGTAATGCGCTGTGCCCACCACATCATGTGCTGTGCCATGCAGTGCCCACTATGTAATGCGCTGTACCCACCATGTAATGTGCTGTGTCATGCAGTGCCCACCATGTCATGTGCAGTGCCCATCATGTAAATTGCTGTGCAGTGCCCACCATGTCATGTGCTGTGTTGTGCCCACCATGTCATGTGCTGCACCATGCAGTGCCTACCATGTAATATGCTGTACTCACCATGTAATGTGCTGTACATTGTCCACCATGGCATGTGCCGTGCAGTACCCACAATGGAATGTGGTGTGCAGGGCTCATCATGTCATGTGTGGTGTCCACCATTTAATGTGCTGTGCTCACAATGTAATGTGCTGTGCTGTGTCATGCAGTGCCCACCTTGTCATGTGCTGTGCAGTGCCCACTATATAATGTGTTGTGCCCACCATATAATGTTCTGTGCAGTGCCCACTTGTAATGTCCAGTGCCCACCATGAAATGTGCTCAGCTGTGCCTGCCATGTCATGTGCTGTGCCCACCATATAAGGTCCTGTGCCCACTGTGTGCATGAGCTGTGCCCACCATGCAATGTGTTGTGTTGTGCAGTACCAACCATGTCATGTGCTGTGCCCACCATATAATGTACTGTGCCTACCTTGTAATGTGCTGTATTGGGCAGTGCCAACCGCGTAATGTGCTGTGCCCGCCATTAAATGTGCTGTATCCATGTATCCACCATGTAATGTGTTGTGCCAACCATGTGATGTACTGTGCTATACCCCCCCCTCCCGTGTAATGTACTATGCTGTTCCCCCCACAGACTCACCCCCTCACTCCCACCCCCCTCTCTCTCTCATCCCCCTCTCTCTCTCATCCCCTCTCTTTCACCCTGTTCTCTCTCTCACCCCCTTCACCCCCTACCACCCTCTCTCTCTTTCACCCTCTCTCTATTCCCCTTTTTCTCACCCCCCCTCTCTCTCTCTCTCTCTCTCTCTCTCTTTCTCTCTCTCCCCCCCCTCTCTCTCACCTCCTCTCTCTCTTTAATTTAAATTTCACAAAAAATTGTTTGCGTTTTCATTTTATTTATTTTCATAAAAAGGCCCACCAACATCCTTAGCACCAGGCCCATGATGCTCTTAATCTGGGCCTGAGCTCTCATTGCCCCTCTTATGACTCATCCTCCCTCCCTTCTTGGCAAACTCTCAGGAGAGTGAGAGAGAGAGATGTGCATGATGTCATAAGCCTGGGCTTTTTACCAGACACGATACAGGAAGTGGGCTGTATAAGGTTTTTACTGGCCGAAAAGAAATGTTTTACTTTCCAAAGTTAAAGCAACAAGAGCAGAAGATTTAATAGATGGAAAGAAAAAATTACTGAAGGTCCGCTTTAATGCATAGAATGTATTAAAATAAAAAACCTTCTGCCTTTACAACCACTTTAAAGGGGTTGTAAAGGTAAAAATTTTTTCACCTTAATGCATTCTATGCATTAAGGTGAAAAAACTTTTGACAATACCGCCGCCCCCAGCCCCCCCGTTTTACTTACCTGACGCCTCGAATCTCCGCTGCTCGTTCTCGTCATCTCCATTGCAGCTCAGCCTGGTCGCTGATTGGCTGCAGTGGATGGATTGAAAGCAGCGCAGCCATTGGCTCGCGCTGCTGTCAATCACATCCGATGACGCGGAGCGCCGGGGGGGCGGGGCCGAGTGATACAGCGAGCGGCTATAGCCGCCGGCTGTATCACAGGAGTGCGCCCGCAAGCACTCACCACCATGCGAGGGAGCTCGCATTAAGGTGGTTAATGCTTGCGGGGAGGAGCTGAAACAGCCGCCGAGGGACCCCAGAAGACCAGGTTCGGGGCCACTCTGTGCAGAACGAGCTGCACAGTGAAGGTAAGTATAACATGTTTGTTATTTTTCAAAAAAAAAAAATTTTACCTTTACAACCCCTTTAACTGTGGCTACCTTTATGATCTACACTTGCTGAGTTTCTACAACTGATGTTCCTTGAGGACCTTGGTCTTACTGATATGTATGTTAGTCTAGGTAAGTTGTTTCGGCAGATACATTAGATGCCTGCATATGTGTATGTATTTATGTACATGTAGGTATGTATCTTAGCACACCCTTGGTGCTTAATCAGAGGTTTTTTTGTGATGATTTTGTATTGGTTATCCTTCCTTCACACCCTTTAGATCTTAGCACACCCTTGGGGCTTAATCAGAGGTTTGTTTGTGATGATTTTGTATTGGTTATCCTTACTTCACTCCTCTTATGCCGCGTACACATGATCGGAATTTCGGCCCGCAAAAGACCGATGAGAGTTTTTCGTCGAAAAATGCGACCGTGTGTATGCTCCATCGGACTTTTTCTGGCCGAATTCCAGCCAGCAAAAGACTGAGAGCATGCTCTCAATTTTTCGGTCGGCAAAAGTTCCTATCCGAAAATGCGATCGTCTGTGGCAATTCCGATGCACAAAATTCCTACACATGCTCGGAAATAATTTGACGCATGCTTGGAAGCATTGAACTTCATTTTTTCGGCTGGTCGTGGTGTTGTACATCACTGCGTTCTTGACGGTCGTACGTTCAGCGAATTTTTGCATGACTTTGTGTACGCAAGGCAAACTTGAGTGGAATCCCGTCGGAAAAGCCGTCATATCTTTTTCCGACGAGAAGTCCGATCATATGTACACAGCATTAGATCTCTTAAATTACTTTTCAAGCATTGAAGGCATTGTTGTTTGCCTTTTCCCTCTTTAGTCTCGCTGCTCACCTGGTACACATTCTGCAATGACCACATCTGTCCTTACAGCAGGTATATCAAAATCTATGTCTGTAATCATATTTTAGGACCTCCCGCATGTCCCGTTTTGTGGGAAATCAGGCGTGGACCCAATTTTGAATCCTTGTTTATTGTACAAATTGTAATATGTATTTTGCTTTACTCCTGGATAGAGATGGGCCGAATGACCCCCTGTTCGGTTCACGCCAGAACTCTCAAACATCACAAGAGTTCGGACACGAACGACAAACCTCATTGAAGTCTGTGGGACCCGAGCAGGAAAAATCAAAAGTCCCTATTTCGAAGGCTTTTATGCAAGTTATTAGCCATAAAAAGTGCATGGGGCCTGGGTACTGCCCTGGGGGACATGTACCAATACAAAAAACACTTTTAGAAAATATTGTTTTTAAAGGAGCTGTGATTTTATGATTCTTAAATTGAAACAATAAAAATGAAAAATGTATTTAAATATAGTGCCTGGAGGTCCCCTTAGTCTGCATGTAAAGTGGCACATCATCATGCATAGAACCTGCTGCAGCAAAACTGAGATTTATAAAGAAAAAAAAGACATTTAAATTAATTTTCCCTGTGTTTTTCCTTTTTCCATACCATCTATCTTTCTTATCTACACCTTTACCTCGGTTGAACATAATTTTACTTTGTAACTACTAGTATTCTAGTTCCTTACATGTGACCATTATTACCACTCAATGTCATTTAAAATTGTCATGATTGTACACCAATGTTTTTGCGCTCTGAAGTTCTGGATATTATTATTCACATACTTCCCTATTATTGTGTTGATAACAAAGCTTATTTTCTTATGCCGCGTACACACGATCGGAATTTCGGCCCGCAAAAGACCGATGAGAGTTTTTCGTCGAAAAATGCGACCGTGTGTATGCTCCATCGGACTTTTGCTGGACGAATTCCAGCCAGCAAAAGACTGAGAGCATGCTCTCAATTTTTCGGTTGGCAAAAGTTCCTATCTGAAAATGCGATCGTCTGTGGCAATTCCGATGCGCAAAATTCCTACACATGCTCGGAAATAATTCGACGCATGCTCGGAAGCATTGAACTTAATTTTTTCGGCTGGTCGTGGTGTTGTACATCACCGCGTTCTTGACGGTCGTAAGTTCAGCAAATTTTTGCGTGACTTTGTGTATGCAAGGCAAACTTGAGTGGAATCCCGTCGGAAAAGTCGTCATATCTTTTTCCGACGAGAAGTCCGATCGTATGTACACGGCATTAGATCTCTTAAATGACTTTTCAAGCATTGAAAGCATTGTTGTTTGCCTTTTCCCTCTTTAGTCTCGCTGCTCACCCGGTACACATTCTGTAATGACTGCATCTGTCCTTACAGCAGGTATATCAAAATCTATGTCTGTAATCATATTTTAGGACCTCCCGCATGTCCCGTTTTGTGGGAAATCAGGCGTGGACCCAATTTTGAATCCTTGTTTATTGTACAAATTGTAATATGTATTTTGCTTTACTCCTGGATAGAGATGGGCCGAATGACCCCCTGTTCGGTTCAAGCCAGAACTCTCAAATATCACAAGAGTTTGGACACGAACGACAAACCTCATTGAAGTCTGTGGGACCTGAGCAGGAAAAATCAAAAGTCCCTATTTCGAAGGCTTTTATGCAAGTTATTAGCCATAAAAAGGGCATGGGGCCCGGGTACTGCCCTGGGGGACATGTACCAATACAAAAAACACTTTTAGAAAATATTGTTTTTAAAGGAGCAGTGATTTTATGATTCTTAAATTGAAACAATAAAAATGAAAAATGTATTTAAATATAGTGCATGGAGGTCCCCTTAGTCTGCATGTAAAGTGGCACATCATCATGCATAGAACCTGCTGCAGCAAAACTGAGATTTATAAAGAAAAAAAAGACATTTAAATTAATTTTCCCTGTGTTTTTCCTTTATCCATACCATCTATCTTTCTTATCTACACCTTTACCTCAGTTAAACATAATTTTACTTTGTAACTACTAGTATTCTAGTTCCTTACATGTGACCATTATTACCACTCAATGTCATTTTAAATTGTCATGATTGTACACCAATGTTTTTGCGCTCTGAAGTTCTGGATATTATTATTCACATACTTCCCTATTATTCTGTTGATAACAAAGCTTATTTTATCATAAATGACACATAATATGGTGCCCCCATCCCATAGGACACAGTCTGCTCCCATCGGGGGTCTGGGTTGGCGGGAACCGCGTATAGAACACAATAAGTTCATTACTCCGAATTAAATGGTGTTGACTTGTCTTCCACGTATCCATGTATGCTTTATAGAATACCTCGTTAACAACTATACAACACGAGCTCAATATGCCAGTGTGCTTACTGGTTTCAACCTTGTTACCTCTTTGTCTTTTTGTGTTGATAAGACAATAAAACCTATTGAACCTAAATCAATTTTCCCTGCAAGTTTTCTTTATTTAGTAAACAACAGCTTGTGGGGCCAGTCTGTATGATGAGGCCATATTTTAGTGCACTCGGAACAATATTCGAGATTTTTTGGATAAATTCTGGTGTCTCTTTGGCAGACTTTGGATGGAAATAAAGTTTTGCACCACAGTGAGCAAGCCTTATGTGAAGAAGCCAAATTATAGTACACTCAGGTCAAGCTGAACAATTGTTTTAAGATAAAGTCTGGTGTCTCTTTTGCAGACTTTGGATAGAAGTAACAGCTGTGGAAAAATTGGGCTTTGGGTGTTGGTGGTGCCTTCACCCCATAATCTTCTAGAGGTATTCTTGAGGAAAGCAAGAATTGACCCTGCTGTAAAAAATTAAAATGTGACGCCCCTGTCAAACCTTTGCAGAAAAATCGATCTTTGGGTGTTGCCTTCACCACATAACCTTCTAGAGGTACATAGTTAGTCAGGTTTAAAAAAGTCACAACTCCATCTAGTTCAACAAAAAAAAAAAATTCATACAATGCATATACACAATTCTTTACCCACAGTTGATCCAGAGGAAGGCAAAAAACCCCAGCAAAGCATGCTCCAACTTGCTACAGCGGGGGGAAAAAATTCCTTCCTGATCCCTGAGAGGTAATCGGATTCTCCCTGGCTCCTTATCCTTGATGCCACAAATTCTCTGGTCCTTTCGAAGGCTTTGAAGTATAAGGGAATCCATGTCCCAAAAGTTTGCGGAGGCGTGAAAAACAGAGTCCTCGGGGTCACTGAGGATTACAGTATCTGGAACTGCCTCCTCCCAGCCACGTACTACTCCCAAGGTTTCTGGGGACTGAAAAACATCTCTTAAGTTTGACATATGTCTTCCTCTACTTCAATGCCTCCAAAACTGCCATAATCCTCCTCCTCCTCCTTCTCCTCTTGTGTGTTCTGTTGCGTAGGAAGAAAGGTATCTGCATAAAGCGAGCCTTGAGAGCCTGCAGAGTCTGCTCCAGCAGGAACACAAGAGGGATTGTGTCACTGATGCATGCACCATTCTCGTTGCCTTCCTAAATGGTGACAGTACAGTGCATGCATGCTTTATCAGCAGCCATGGAAAGAAAGCTGAGGTGCCCTGAGCCTGTCCTTGTGCCATACTCATACAGGTACTCGTTGATGGCCCTCTGCTGCATGTGCAGCCGCTGCAGCATTGCCAAAAGTGAGTTTCCCCTGATGGGCGTGTCATAAATCAGGCAGTTTACGGGCAGGTGGAATTCCAGCTGAATTTCAGCCAACCTGGCTGTGTATGACCGCCTGAAATGGCTACAGACTCTTCTGGCCTGCTTTAGAAGAACTTGCAAACTTGGGTACCTGTGTAAACTCTGTCACCTTTCCCTGTCGAAGGATGGACAGAAGGTTAGTGCCATTATCGTACACTACCATTCCTGGCTCAAGCTTCCGTGGCGTGAACCACCTCTGGGCCTGCCCCTGCAGATCTGAAAGAATCTCTGCTCCGGTGTTGCTTTTGTCCTCTAGACAGACCAGCTGAAGCACTGCATGGCATCTTTTAGACTGACTCGTTGAATGGCCTCTTGAACGCTTAGAGGGTACTGGTGGTCCATAGGACAATCAAGCAGAGGAGAGCATGGAGGAGGAGGGGGTGGAGCTGACAGATCTCGCATCATCACAAGCTGTATTGAGATGTGGCGGCAAAACAAACTCCAGCACTGAGCCCTGTCCTACATCCTTCCTAGTTGCAAGCAGAGTTACCCAGTGTGTTGTGAATGAAATATATCATCCCTGACCATACTTGCTGGACTATGAGTCAGCAGTAAGGTGGACCTTGTGGCTGACTGCCTTGCCCAACAAAGTCATAGCATTGCCTTCCGCGTGATGGTACAGAGTTGGAATAGCCTTACGTGAAAAGAAATAGCGACTGGGAACCGGCCATTGTGGTACAGCTCATTCTGCAAATTAATGGAAGGGGCAGAATCCACAAGATGGAAAGGAGGAGTTGTAAAGCCAGCAATTTTGACACTCTGAAATTTAGACGCTGGGCATGTAGGTGGCAGGGAGTGTATTTTTTTTGTGCTGCAGCAGCTGGGGCAGAGAAATTTGCCTGCTATACTCTACAGCTGGTGATGTGCTGTTGGCAAACGTGTTGCAAGGACCTGTGACACCCTTTGCTATATAATCATGCCTTTCAGTGGAGGCCGCTAAGATATAGCGGGGTTACACATGAGAGGTGAGGAGTGAGGAGGAGAAGAATTTGATCCCTTGTGTGTGGCTTTCAGGTGTTTTTGCCAACGGGCTGAGTGGTGCAAGCTTAAATGCCTTGTTAAGCATGTGGTACCCAAATGGCTGGTATTTTTGCCATGATTGAACTGCTGGCAGCAGTGATTGCAATTTGCAACAGTGCAATTGGCTGCACATGTGCTGAAAAAGTCCCACACAACTGAGCTGTGGGAAGTGGGTTGGGAGATAACAGCTCCACAATCAGATGACATAGGGTGGCTGCTCTCTACTCTTCCATGATGCCTGGCTCTGGAGGACATCCTGCCTCGTTGGGGTTGTTTCTCCCCCTCACTTTCCTCCTCAGCTTTACCTGGCTCCCAAGTCACGTCAGTGACCACATCATCAGCATTCCCTCCATCCTCATCATCACTGGAGCCAACTTGGCAATGTGCTGTGGATGGGGGAACAAGAACGTCAGTTTGTTGTTTATCAGTGTTCCCCACTCTCTGTTGGCTCATGTTAGTCCCTTCTTTTACCTTAGAACCAATATCTGAATCAAGTAATGTCTGTGCATCCTCAAGCAGCAAGTGGCTGACACTGTTTTCAAATAATTCAGCTGACTCCTCCATGTATGATTCTGGGGCTATGGCCAGAGTAGCTGCAGACAAGGAGGCAGAATAAGCCGCTCTGGCAGCAGTGGTGTACACTAGTGCCAGCTTGAAGGGTCATAGAGGATGTGGAGGATGAGGATGGTTTAGTATGCCAGTCCACCACCTCCTCTACATGCTGTGGCTGGATAGCACGGGCAACATGACTAAACAGTGACAAAGGTGACCTGCCAGAGGACAGACCATGACCACCTTTGCTTGTGGAGACAGACGCTGCTGGCCTCCTCATGGTGGCATGGGAATGTCTGCCTCTCCTTGTTGGCCTCCCAGACATGATGGGGGGCTTATTACCCAAATGTTATAGATACTGGGAAATATGTAATTGGATGCACTTTATTCACTGAAAATTGGTGCATTTTAACCACTTGCCGACCAGCCGCCACAGTTATAACTGCAGCAGGTTGGCTCGGCTGTGCAAATCGCCGTTGGTGTATGTCGGGCTCGTACACATCGATTTGTGGGCTGATCAGCGGGCCCGCGATCGTTTCCCGCAGTGACAGAACGGGGATTTGCAAAGTAAACAAAGCAGATCTCTGTTCTGTCAGGGGATGACACACAGATCCTGTCTTTCTGCTATGCAGGAAGATGGGTCTGTGTGTTGTCCCAGGAAGCCCATCCCCCATAAGTTAGTAAACACACTGAGGGAACACATTTAACCCCAGATGTTAACCCCTTCCCTGCCAGTGCCATTAGTACAATGTCAGTGCATATTTTTAGCAATGATCACTGTAATAATGCCACTGGTTCCCAAAAAAAGTGTCAAAAATGTCAGTTAGGTGTCTGATCTGTCCACCGCAATGTCGCAGTCCCGCTGAAAATCACAGATCACTGCCATTACTAGTAAAACAAAAAAATATAAAAATGCCATAAATGCCATAAAAAATGCCATAAATCTATCCCCTATTTTGTAGACGCTATAACTTTTGCGCAAACCAATCAATATATGCTTATTGGGGTTTTTTATGAAAAATATGTAGCAGAATACAAATTGGCCTAAACTGATGAAGAAATTAGATTTTTTTTAAAAATGTATTGGGTGTGTTTCATAGCAGAAAATAAAAAGTATTGTTTTTTTTCAAAATTGTCTGTCTTTTTCTGTTTATAGCGCAAAGAATAAAAACCGCAGGGGTGATCAAATACCACCAAAAGAAAGCTCGATTGGTGGTAAAAAAAGGACATCAATTTTGTTTGGGTTCTACATCGCACACCCACGCAATTGGCAGTTAAAACGACGCAGTGCCGCATCGCAAAAAATGGTGGTTAAATTAAGGACTGACTCTAAAAGAAATGTAAAAGCTATTAAAAAAATGTAAAAAAAGACAATTTAAAAAAAGGGGGCAGGCATGGAAAAAAAAAAAGAAATAAAAACATGCAGCAACCAAAGAAAAAGAGTATACAGCAGTGCGCACGCCTGCTGCATGGTGGGGGACCCGATGCGTGTGACTAGCGGGTGCAATCGCCGCCGGCTACACACGATCGGGGGCACGAGCGCCAGCATGGGGATTTGTGTGTATAAACATACAAATCCCTGTTCTGTCAGGGGAGAGGAGACATATCGTTGTTCCTACTAAGTAGGAACAACGATATGTCTCCTCCTCCAGTCAGTCCTATCCCCATACAGTTAGAAACACTAACTAGGGAACACAGTTAACCCCTTGATCGCCCCCTAGTGTTAACCCCTTCCCTGCCAGTGACATTTACACAGTAATCAGTGCATTTTTATAACACTGATCGCTGTATAAATGTCAATGATCCCAAAAATGTGTCAAAAGTGTCTGATCTGTCCGCCTCAATGTCGCAGTACCATAAAAAAAATAATAATAATAAAAATGTCACAAATCTTTCCCATAGTTTGTAGACGCTATAACTACTGCGCAAATAAATCAATATTCCCCTATTGCTTTTTTTTTACCAAGAATATGTAGAAGAATATATATATTGGCCTAAACTGATGAAGAAATTTTTGGGGATATTTATTATAGCAAAAAGTAAAAAGTATTGTTCTTTTTTTCAAAATTGTCGCTCTTTTTTTGTTTATAGCACAAAAAATAAAAAAAGCAGAGGTGATCAAATAGCACCAAAAGAAAGCTCTATTTGGGGGAAAAAAGGATGCAAATTTTGTTTGGGTACAACATTGCATGACCACGCAGTTGTCAGTTAAAGCAACGCAGTGCCAAATTGTAAAAAGTGCTCTGGTCAGAAAGAGGGTAAAATCTTCCGGGGCTGAAGTGGTTAAACACTGCACTACATTAACACACTACACTGACACACTTTTCTCACACACTATACTAACAGTAAACTTATGCCGCGTACACACGGTCGGACTTTCCGGCATACTTGGTCCGGCGGACCAGAGTGTGCCGGACAATCCGCCCGTGTGTGGGCGCCGGCGGACTTTTCCGGCGGACTTTTTCCCAAAAGCCCGCCGGACCTAGATTTGAAGAAAGTTTTAAATCTTTCCGCCGGACTCAGTTTCGGGCGGAAAGTCCGCTCGTGTGTGTGCTGGTCCGACGGAAAGCCCGCTCGTGTGTATGCTGGTCCGACGGACCAGATACGACACGAGGGCAGGGTATTGCATCTCGCGCTCGCTGCAATAGGAAAAACAAATTTTCCTATTGCGGCGAGCGCGGGGCATACCAGGCCCTTAGGTCTGGTATTGATTATAAAGGGAACCCCCTACGCCGAAAAAACGGCGTGGGGTCCCCCCTAAAATCCATACCAGACCCCGATCCGAGCACGCAGCCTGGCCGGTCAGGAAAGGGGGTGGGGACGAGCGAGCGCCCCCCCCCTCCTGAACCGTACCAGGCCACATGCCCTCAACATGGGGGGTGGGTGCTTTGGGGGAGGGGGGCCGCCCTGCGGGCCCCCCCCACCCAAAGCACCTTGTCCCCATGTTGATGAGGACAAGGGCCTCTTCCCGACAACCCTGGCCGTTGGTTGTCGGGGTCTGCGGGCGGGAGCTTATCGGAATCTGGGAGCCCCCTTTAATAAGGGGGCCCCCAGATCCCGGCCCCCCACCCTATGTGAATGAGTATGGGGTACATGGTACCCCTACCCATTCACCTAGGGAAAAAGTGTAAGTAATAAAACACACTACACAGGTTTTTAAAATATTTTATTAAACAGCTCCGGGGGGGGATCTTCCTCCGGCTTCGGGGGTCTTCTTCCGGCTTCGGGGGTCCCTCCGCTTCATCTTCTCCCGGCGTCCGGTTGGTTCTTCTCCGCTCTCTTCTCTCCAGTTCTTCGGCCGGCTCCTCTGCTGTCTTCAGGTAGCTCTCTTGCCAGCAGAGGTCCGGACTTCTTGTCTTCTTCTCTTCTCCAGATGTTGACACGACGCTCTCTCCGGCTGGACTGCTCTCCGAGGGCTGCGTTGTGACTTATATAGGCGGAGACCCCGCCCCCTTTTGATGTCACAGTCCCTGGGCATGCTGGGACTGTGACGTTTTAGGGGGCGTGGTCAACATCACCCAGTGACCACGCCCCCTAAAACGTCACAGTCCCAGCATGCCCAGGGACTGTGACATCAAAAGGGGGCGGGGTCTCCGCCTATATAAGTCACAACGCAGCCCTCGGAGAGCAGTCCAGCCGGAGAGAGCGTCGTGTCAACATCTGGAGAAGAGAAGAAGACAAGAAGTCCGGACCTCTGCTGGCAAGAGAGCTACCTGAAGACAGCAGAGGAGCCGGCCGAAGAACTGGAGAGAAGAGAGCGGAGAAGAACCAACCGGACGCCGGGAGAAGATGAAGCGGAGGGACCCCCGAAGCCGGAAGAAGACCCCCGAAGCCGGAGGAAGATCCCCCCCGGAGCTGTTTAATAAAATATTTTAAAAACCTGTGTAGTGTGTTTTATTACTTACACTTTTTCCCTAGGTGAATGGGTAGGGGTACCATGTACCCCATACTCATTCACATAGGGTGGGGGGCCGGGATCTGGGGGCCCCCTTATTAAAGGGGGCTCCCAGATTCCGATAAGCCCCCGCCCGCAGACCCCGACAACCAACGGCCAGGGTTGTCGGGAAGAGGCCCTTGTCCTCATCAACATGGGGACAAGGTGCTTTGGGGTGGGGGGGGGCCCGCAGGGCGGCCCCCCTCCCCCAAAGCACCCACCCCCCATGTTGAGGGCATGTGGCCTGGTACGGTTCAGGAGGGGGGGGGGCGCTCGCTCGTCCCCACCCCCTTTCCTGACCGGCCAGGCTGCGTGCTCGGATCGGGGTCTGGTATGGATTTCAGGGGGGACCCCACGCCGTTTTTTCGGCGTAGGGGGTTCCCTTTATAATCCAGACCTAAGGGCCTGGTATGCCCCGCGACGGGGCTCGCAAGGTGTCAATCTCGCCGATAAAAGCGGCAAGATTGACATCCTTTTCTAGTCCCGTTGCACCTGAGTCACGTTCAAAATGAACGGACTTGTCCGTGTGTGGGCAAGTCCGTTCATTCTGAAAGTCCGCCGGAACTCCGGCGAAAGTCCGTCGGAAAGACGGGCGGACTTAGCCCGCCGGAAAGTCCGGGCGTGTGTGGGCAAGTCCGTCCGTTTTAAAGTCCGGCGCACCTGGCGGACAAAGTCCGTCGGAAAGTGTGCCGGACCAAGTAGGATAGAAAGTCCGACCGTGTGTACGCGGCATTACACTCTACACTCAGTCAAATGTTATGTAAAGCTGTGTTAAACATTGCACTACACTAACAACTACTCTCACACACTATACTAACAATAAACAAACACTGCACTCAAGAGTCACAATAAGTGAACAGTGAACACACCAACTGCTAGTAGCAAAACGAGCCCTGCTTTATGTATCTCAACTCCAACACACTTCAAGAGCTGGCTATGGGAAGTTAGCTTTTATAGTGTAGGGTGAGACTATGAGTACTGAGCCGTGATTGGAAAAAGTAATCATTTTGTCCAATCAGGGCTGTGACAGTGCTAATTGGCAAATCACCCATTTGGGCCCTAGAATCTCATTGTGGGGCGCTCGGTGAGCAAACCTGCTACCTGAGCTACCTGCAAATTCAGATGTTCGCCCGCCAGTCGAACAGGCAAGGTTTGGGCCGAACTTATGCTCGGCTCGAACTGTTCGCCTATCATCTCTACTCTTGACGCAGAACACCGTTCCAAAAAAAGCGTTGAGTTCAAGGGCTAGTCTCACCCCCAGATTATATATTATTAAGTAAATGGTTGTACATTGAATGTTTTAATCGGTATAATGTATTATTGGCATTATTGTACTGGGGATGCGACACACACTTTGGATGGGTTTCAGTAATTGTTTTTGTTGAATATACAGTATGTGCTTATACTGTAACATATAATTTTAATTTTTATTTTGTAATAATAATATATATTTTTTTTTTAAACATATTACTTTGTGGATGCAATCTTTGATTGGTCACCAGTGCTCATATGGTGACACTGAACTACTCTGATGACAGTATGTAAACAAAATTGTAAAAATATTAAAACATAAAAAATAAAATTAAACATTGAATAAAAAAACTATTTTGTTATTATTTTTATTTTTTTGACATACTGTCACCAATGAGTATCCCTGTTCATCACCACACTAGTTATATGATGACACGGTACTGCACTGGTGACAGTATGTAAAAAAAATATGAAAAAAAAATGTAATTTCTTAATTTTCCAAAAAATTGTGTCAATAAATTTGAACTTCAAAAAACTTGCCATGCCTCTTACTAAATATCTTGGGTTGTCTTCTTTTCAAAAAAGGGTAATTTGGGAGGTATTTGTACTGTTCTAGCATTTTAGGGCCATCCATGTTAAACAGCCCCGTCGCAGGAGCCGTTGCTAAGCTGGCTTGCTCATCGAGAAAGGAAAACCATTTTTTTCCTTTCCCGTTGTGTGTGAGGTGCGTGGTGACTTATATAGGCATGGGGCGTGGTCACCGGGTGGTGTCACCCGGTGACCCCACCCCTTATGACGTCACAGTCTCATCATGTCCCGGGACTGTGATGTCATAAGGGGCGGGGTCACCGGGTAATGACCACGCCCCATGCCTATATAAGTCGCCGCGCACCTCGCATACAGCATTACAGCGGGAGAGAGCGTTGTGTCCACATCGGAAGAAGAGAAGAGGGAACAAGACGATGGAGAAGACCGGGCCACCGCTAGCGGGAAAAGAACCGGACACCGGGAGAAAAGGCCGGAGAGAGTGGAGAAGTCAGAAGAAGACCCCCGAAGTCGAAAGAAGACCCCTGAATTAGGAAGAAGACCCCCGGAGCTGCCTAATAAATTACTTTAAAAGCCTTTGTAGTGTGTTTTTTTATTGACACTTTTTTCCCCAGATGAATGGGTAGAGGTACGATGTACCCCATACTCATTCACTGGATCTGGGGGCCCCCTTATCAAAGGCTCCCGGATTCCGACAAGCCCTCCGCCTGCAGACCCCGACAACCAACGGCCAGGGTTATCGGGAAGAGGCCCTTGTCCTCATCAACATGGGGACAAGGTGCTTTGGGGTGGGGGGGCGCAGGGCGCCCACCCCCCATGTTGAGGGCATGCAGCCTGGTATGGTTGACCGGCCGGGCTGCATAATCGGATAAGGGTCTGGTATGGATTTTGGGGGGACCCCCTGGTATGCCCCTGGAGGGGAACCCATGCCAGTTTTTTTATATAAAATTTGGTGCGGCGTTCCCCCTCATGATTCATGCCAAACACCTGTGCGCAATGCTTGCCGCTCATCGTCAAAGGAAAAAACACAGTTTTCCTTTCCCGATGAGCGAGCCAGCGCGAGATGTACAGTACCCTGTCGCCGAGAACCAGCGCGATCTGGGATCGCGCTGGAAACACATTCTCGTCGTCAGGTACTGTATATGACTATCTATAGAACTAATTTTTAGCTTGCTCACCCTGAGCTTGCCTACATTTTGCTTGCTGGAACTTTGACATAGTGGGAAATTTGAGGAGATTGAAACAGGAATCTTCTAACCTGTAGGTAACATCTGAAATTTGCTGTAAGTAATATTAATATTGTAAGTGGGACTCTGCTGCTTGCATAGATAGAAAGGGCTGCAAGGGCTGGCACAGTAATGATAATGGGAGGTTTTAACTGATTGATTCAAGTAATGGCACTTCTATAACAGTTAAAGGGCAAAAATTTATAAAATCTATTAAAAGACAATTTTATGGTACAGTGCATAGAGGCCCCAACTAGAAATGATGCTATGCTGGACCTGGTAATCTCTAACCATGCAGAGCTTATTACTAATGTTCATATAAAAGAACATCTAGGTAGCAGTGACCATAACAGGATTTCATTTAATGTTAGCTGTAAACAACAAGCACATACGGGAAAGATAAAAACACTTAACTTAAGGAGAGCAAATTCTCAACAGCTGAGGGCCGCTCTTCAAGACTTAGACTGGGAGAGAATATTGGCATTGATGATCACAGAACAGAAATGGGAATTCTTCAGAACGACTGTACATGAACACACTGCGAAAAATATTTCCGTGGGCAATAAGTTTAAAAGCCTAAAAATAAAACCCGGCTGGCACGCTGCCAAAGTTAAAGAAGCTATAAATAATAAGAGAGCTTATAAGAAATATAAAAATGAAGGAAACTATCATCATTTAAATGTTACAAGGAATATAACAGAATATGTGAAAAGAAAATTAAAGCCACAAAAATAACTACAGATTGCAAAAGAGAGTAGGACAAACCCTAAAAAATGTCAAATATATTAATAGTAAAAAGGTCAGGTCTGACCACGTAGGCCCTTCACAAAATAACCTGGAGTGGGTGAGTTGGGACAAAGGGAAAGAAAAGTTATTAAAATATTTAGACAGAAGGTGAATAAGACACCTGGTCCTAATGGCATACACCCACGGGTCCTAAAAAAATGGAGTTCTGTCATTTCAAAGCCATTGTTTCTAATTTTAAGGGACTCTTTAATGACTGGCATAGGTACCACTGGATTGGTGTAAGCCCAATGTGGTGTCTATATTTAAAAAGGGGTCAAAGTCTTTACCATGTAACTATGGACATGTTAGTTTAACTTCTATAGTTTGGAAGACACTGGAGAGTTTTAGATATAAAAAACATTTTAAGCAATAGCCAGCCATAGATTTATGAAAGACAGATGTTTTCAAACAAATCTGATTTCTTTTATGAGGAGGAAAACAAAACCCTAAACAAAGGAGTGGCCGTGGATAAAGTATACTTGGATTTTGCGAAAGCACAGTTCCCCACACATGGCTAATGTGTAAGGTAAAGTCTCTAGGCTTGTAAAAATCGGCTTGTAAATGGATAGAAAACTGGCCAAAAAAAGTATTCAGAGAGTAGTAAATCATGATTCATACTCTGAATGGTCTAAGGTTATTAGTGGTGTACACCAAGGTTCAGTGTTGGGATCCTTACTTTTTAATATATTTATAAATGATATAGGGACTGGGATTAAAAGTACCATTTTAGTCTTTGCAGATGACACCAAGCTGTGCACTGGAATAACGTCCTTACAGGATGTCTCCAATTTACAAGCCGCCCTCAATGCACTGTTCAATATTCACTCTTACAGAGTGCTTAAACTGCTCAAAGTGACTTTTCTTCCCTTGCACCAGAGCAGGACCTTGTTTTAACACCTGTCTCTGAATCTGATTCTAGCTCTATGTCGAGAAAGCAACCAGAGGCCTACCTGAACAAAGCAGATTACTCTGCAACTTTGTAAGAATTTCTCAGACAACTAACCATTTTTTTTTCAGCCATCCCTGTCCAGAGCCCCAAAGAGGCAGGGTGCTTTTCCGCCCCTACCTTCTCTGAGTTACAATTGGAACTACCTTCTTTAGAAGAGGTAGACATGGAACACTTTGAGGAAGACATGGAGGTGTTGTTAGAGGAGGCTGCAGAAGACTTCTCACCCCAGGTTCCAAAAGCCTTGGTATAGTCACACTTAATTGTCCTCCATCTTGCCAGTCCCCACTGGGTATTAAGAGACCAACAAAGTACTTTCCTCGCTTACTGTATGAACAAATAAAATGGACAGTTTTTGATAACGGGCCCGTCTGAGGTTTGCTAGAGAGTATTTGGATGATCCAGAAGAGGACTGGGAAAATGTCATATGGTCAGATGAAACCAAAGTAGAACTGTTTGGTAGAAACAAAACTCGTCGTGTTTGGAGGGGAGAGAATGTTGAGTTGCAACCAAAGAACACCATACCTACTGTGAAGCATGGGGGTGGCAACATCATGCTTTGGGGCTGTTTCTCTGCAAAGGGAACAGGACAAGTGATCCGTGTACATGAAAGAATGAATGGGGCCATGTATCGTGAGATTTTGAGTGCAAACCTCCTCCCATCAGCAAGGGCATTGAAGATGAAACGTGGCTGGGTCTTTCAGCATGACAATGATCCCAAACACACCGCCCGGGCAATGAAGGAGTGGCTTCGTAAGAAGCATTTCAAGGTCCTGGAGTGGCCTAGCCAGTCTCCAGATCTCAACCCCATAGAAAACCTTTGGAGGGAGTTGAAAGTCCGTGTTGCCCAGCGACAGCCCCAAAACATCTCTGCTCTAGAGGAGATCTGCATGGAGGAATGGGCCAACATACCAGCAACAGTGTATGACAACGTTGTGAAGACTTACAGAAAATGTTTGACCTCTGTCATTGCCAACAAAGGATATATAACAAAGTATTGAGATGAACTTTTGATATTGACCAAATACTTATTTTCCACCATAATTTGCAAATAAATTCTTTCAAAAATCAGACAATGTGATTGTCTGGATTTGTTTCCACATTTTGTCTCTCATAGTTGAGGCATACTTATGATGACAATTACAGGCCTCTCTCATCTTTTTAAGTGGGAGAACTTGCACAATTGGTGGCTGACTAAATACTTTTTTGCCCTACTGTATATATATGTATTATTAGAGTACCATTTCAAAATAATGCTGTTTTTGTTAAGCCAAAGTTGATTTAAAGAGTTATTGCAATCATTTGAAGATTTTTCTTTTGTTTTTTCACTTTGCTGCATTTGATTTTAAAGCAATGTAACATTTTCTTTTCGACTGATTCGATCATTTCGAATCGAAAAAAATCGGTAAATTCCGAATACGAATTCTGAAAACTGAACGAATCAACCGAATTTAACTAAACAAAATAACTTGTTTAACGAATCAAAACAAAACAAAACTAAACAAATGTTTTCGTCATGCACATATCTAATTTTCTCTAATTTTAAACTCTGTTTTCTATACAGCAACTATCTGGATCAGTTTATCCTTAGCAGAAGCTTTTGAAACCATACTCAGACCTGGCTACATGGAAAATTGCAGGTCTAGCCTAGAATGTAATTTTCAGGCACTGGGCTCACATTCTGATGCTTTGCAGACCTGTGTTTACTATGTCAGTTAGCTGCGGAGCACGGTCCACATTAATGCCGTGGTGCAGCCTCATTAATGATTTACACAGGTCTTTGCAGTCCTGTATATACTGTCAGTTAGCTGCAGAACTCTCTCCACTTTCAATGACACAATAAAGAAATCTTTGATGATTTCTTGTGTGAGTACATTAGTGACAATGAAAACATTTTATTCCACCTTCATATGCTGCGCTTTGTATTGTGGCACTTTCTAGAGGTGTCAGTTAGCCCCAGAGTGCTGTTGAGGTCCAGCGTTTTGGCACATCTTTTGTTGCGACTCAGTCTCTGCAGTCTCACTCTCTGCGTAAGTCTCTGATTGTGGTTAATACATTTTAATATGTGACCTTCGAGTAATGGGTTCTGTTTCATTGCACTTCTCAGGTCTTCATGTACTGTACCAGTAACCCACAGAGTGCTTTTCAATTCTAGAGCCATGACACAGCCTTTTGGCATAACCTAGTCTCTTAAAACCAATTTAAAGTGGAACTTCACTCTCTCAATCAGCATTGACTATTTTGAATCCTTGTGCTACTAGCATTAGTAAATAGATAGGAAAGTATATCATATTTACTTGTTTTGAATAGATTTTTTACATTTCTTTAGTTACGTCCTAGTTTCCATGCCTAAGCAAATTATGTCATACATCCCCGGAATCTTCAGGAGGGGAGGAGGGGTTTTCCCAGCTACGTACACCCTCCTCCTGCATGCCTGAGCTAAAGGCAGAGGGATTCCAGGAAGTAAATGCTACATGAATCATCTGCCCTTACTCAAGATGGTCACAGCCAGAAATGCTAGGGGGCTGTTATTCTAAGTGATTTCTCAGCACATGAAAACATGGAGACTTTGAAGGATGGGTGAGTTTGCTTTGAATATTAAAAATGAATGAAATAGTGCATTTGGTTTGTGGTGCTCTGATACAGAGTAAACCTAGCACTGACATCTCCTTTCAGCTTAAGGCTGGGCTCATACTGCCATACGGAGCGGCTCACAGCAGGGTCCGGTGCGCCCCGTTCACCGTTTCAGGTCCAAATTTTTGGCTGAATTCAGACCTGAAACAGACCAGAAGACGCACAGGACTCCTGTGCAATTCTCTCCGGGGCCGCTTCGGAGATGTGTGAACCGGTTCCATTGAGAGCCGGTCACAATCTCCTGACATGCAAATTGGATGCAGGGTTTATAAGCTAGTTTCATGCCCAGCATAGAGAGGTAGAATTCCTGTTTAGGAAATACTGGAATGTTCTGGGAATAGATAAGATTCTGAAGGGGGTGTTACCTAAAAACCCGGTCTTCATATATAGAAAAGCTCTATCGTTTGGCGATAGAGTTGTGAAAAAAATCCTCGAGTGACCCAGTATGTTTTGGGATAGATTCGTTTTGGATCATGGTCTGGGTGGCCCTATGGCGTGGATCACTTGGGGAGAGGCTCTCCAAAGTAAGTTTGAACACATAAATAAACATATTATTTATGTGTTCAAACTTACTTTGGAGAGCTTCTCCCCAAGTGATCCACGCCATGGGGCCACCCTGAGACGCAGACCATGATCCAACCAGGACTTTGATATGTACTTTGTTTTATTACAGATGGTCACTTTCTAAGTACCACCAGATTTAAAAACATGCTTTTCATCTAACTATATGCTTACACACTTTTAATATTATATGTAAACACATATAAACAAATAAACTGTTTGATTTGGTTGATCCCCTTCTTTTTGCCTTTGTGTTATTAGATAATACAGCTTGACTCAAACCAGCCCCTGAAGAAGGATTTTAACAATCAAAACATATTTCGAAACATGTTGGGATTTCTGAATCCATGTATACTGATCGGCCTGCTACTACGAGACCTATTTAATGACTCAGAATTTTTCTGTAGATTGCTGTATTATGACCACTGGCTTTTTGATTTTAAACATTTCTATATGCAATTGTACGTCTTGTAAACCAATACATTTTGTATTACTTTTTTATATACGCTTTTCACTCTTTCATCTGGTTTTGTCCCTTGCCCAAAAAATCCCTGGGGCACTCCCTTTTTGCTTTTTCTCTTCGACTTTGGGATGTGGCTTGGGTTCCAGTTTCTAACTCATAGGTAGCCTTCAATAAATTTTTCCATATGAGGGGACTCACTTCTTTTATGTCTACTGCAAATGGAAGAGAGTTTGAGATGATTTTATCACGTGCAGTTCTACCCATGTCATTTATGCCCTGGAATTCCTAATGTATATAGGTCACACTAAGAGAACCCAAGGCAGACGAGTATCTGAACATATTCACAATATCACTATTGGTTATAAGGATCACAGTGTGTCATTGCACTTCAAACGCAAACATAACAGCGATCCGTTAGGTTTGACGTTTTGGGGGGTAGATAGGACCTGTCTGTCATGGAGAGGCTCTGATAGAGTAAAGGATCTGTCCAAATGTGAAATAAAGTGGATTTTTTAAACTAATACTTTAAGCACGAATGGGATGAATCTCAACTAGAGCTAGATCTCAACTGCTTTATTAGTGATTAATGTGCTTACATACTGTATACGTATTTCCTTTTAATTGGTTTTATTATTTTATGATTTAGAATGGTTTTTGGGATTGGTCTATTTAATTTTGAATATATAGAATGTGACTTTGATGTTGACTGCCATTATATATATATATATATATATATATATATATATATATATACAGTGGGGATGGAAAGTATTCAGACCCCCTTAAATTTTTCACTCTTTGTTATATTGCAGCCATTTGATAAAATCATTTAAGTTCATTTTTTTTCCTCATTAATGTACACACAGCATCCCATATTGACAGAAAAACACAGAATTGTTGACATTTTTGCAGATTTATTAAAAAAGAAATATCACATGGACTTAAGTATTCAGACCCTTTGCTGTGACACTCATATATTTAACTCAGGTGCTGTCCATTTCTTCTGATCATCCTTGAGATGGTTCTACACCTTCATTTGAGTCCAGCTGTGTTTGATTATACTGATTGGACTTGATTAGGAAAGCCACACACCTGTCTATATAAGACCTTACAGCTCACAGTGCATGTCAGAGCAAATGAGAATCATGAGGTCAAAGGAACTGCCTGAAGAGCTCAGAGACAGAATTGTGGCAAGGCACAGATCTGGCCAAGGTAACAAAAAAAATTTCTGCTGCACTTACGGTTCCTAAGAGCACAGTGGCCTCCATTATCCTTAAATGGAAGACGTTAAGGACAACCAGAACCCTTCCGAGAGCTGGCCATCCGGCCAAACTGAGCTATTGGGGGAGAAAAGCCTTGATGAGAGAGGTAAAGAAGAACCCAAAGATCACTGTGGCTGAGCTCCAGAGATGCAGTTGGAGATGGGAGAAAGTTGTAGAAATTCAACCATCACTGCAGCCCTCAACCAGTCGGGGCTTTATGGCAGAGTGGCCAGACGGAAGCCTCTCCTCAGTGCAAGACACATGAAAGCCCGCATGGAGTTTGCTAAAAAAACACCTGAAGGACTCCAAGATGTGAGAAATAAGATTCTCTGGTCTGATGAGACCAAGATAGAACTTTTTGGCCTTAATTCTAAGCGGTATGTGTGGAGAAAACAAAGCACTGCTCATCACCTGTCCAATACAGTCCCAACAGTGAAGCATGGTGTGGCAGCATCATGCTGTGGGGGTTTTTTTCAGCTGCAGGGACAGGACGACGGAAAGATGAATGCAGCCAAGTACAGGGATATCTTGGACGAAAACCTTCTCCTGAGTGCTCAGGACCTCACACTGGGCCGAAGGTTTACCTTCCAACAAGACAATGACCCTAAGCACACAGCTAAAATAACGAAGGAGTGGCTTCACAACAACTCCGTGACTGTTCTTGAATGGCCCAGCCAGAGCCCTAACCTACACCCAATTGAGCATCTCTGGAGAGACCTAAAAATGGCTGTCCACCAACGTTTACCATCCAACCTGACAGAACTGGAGAGGATCTGCAAGGAGGAATGGCAGAGGATCCCCAAATCCAGGTGTGAAAAACTTGTTGCATCTTTCCCAAAAAGACTCATGGCTGTATTAGATCAAAGGGGTGCTTCTACTAAATAATGAGCAAAGTGTCTGAATACTAAGGACCATGTGATATTTCCGTTTTTCTTTTTTAATAAATCTGCAAAAATGTCAACAATTCTGTGTTTTTCTGTCAATATGTGGTGCTGTGTGTACATTAATGAGGAAAAAAATGAACTTAAATGATTTTAGTAAATGGCTGCAATATAACAAAGAGTGAAAACTGGCTAACTGCTCAGTGTGACTGAGTTTTATGTCAACTCTGCTGGATATCTTTGGTAATGCACCTGAAGTAGTTCATTTTACACAATATAATACAAAATTAGTTTAGAGACAATTAGTACTGGCTCTCGTATATAATTGAGATATCGTCAGATGCCTGGTTTAGCATATGCCTTCGGGTGATGCTTATGTGTATAAGAACAAAGAGGTCATGATTGTTAAGGCATGTATAATTAAGCACACACAGGGTTAAGATTCTTGGTGTGTGCTGGCCTATATGAATGAGCAGTCAAGTAGTGTGGCTACGCCCTCTGATCGCGTGGTCGTGCCCTAATGCATTTCATAGGAGACTTCATCAATCTGTACAGATGTGATTGTTCCTCTCAACCCGGGAACTGCCTGGTTCGTTTCCACAAAAGGGTGGAGAGAGTTGCGCTCGCAGTCTGATGTTATTAGAGGGTATAACATGCTTTTGTATGCCTTTATCTTTGTAAGTGCAATGTATTAAGGGGGGGTTTTATGGATTAAAATTATCATAACAATATCACGCTATGGGAGTGTCTCTTTCATGGTGGTGAGTTGATATAGATGAAGGGTTTGATATTCAACAGACCGCAAGATAAAGAGATATTATCGTATAAGACTCGTCTTTTGCTGCGATCTGGTGAGTCGTTACCCATTGGGAGGGGGTCTGTCACAAGGTGTGGTGATGGGAACTGTCATCATTGCAACAATCTCTTGCCATTCAATGCAGATTGGGAACAGGCTCATAGCTTTTATACTCACGGAGTGTCAAAGAAGGACTTTTATATATGTTGATCTGAATGTTGACTGATTAGCGCTGCTAATGTTTGTATTTGCTTTTAGGAAGTTCAAACATATGTCTGTAGTAACCCTGCTGACAGCTGATGACCCATTGGTTGTGAAGGACGCGACGGTAACCATGACAGTTATTGTTTGTTAAAGATGCTGGCGGCTGCCCGCTCCTTAACAACCAGCTATTTACAGCCTGTGTTAAGGACACTGGCTACCACCAGTGGTAAATTGCCACAGGCTTTCACTACTAAAATACCGCATGACTTCTCAAAATAACTCCTGCAGTATTTTAGTAGCACTTTTTAGTAAATGGCAAAAAACTTTTTGAAAAACACTGTGGTCTAATGTAGAAAAATGTAAAATAATGCAATTGCGTGGCAACAATATGAATGCAATATATACACTGGGGGGGGGGAGAACCTCTGGGGGAATCTAGGATGGAAAAGGACCTGGGGTTCCTAGTACGGTAGATGATAGGCTCAGCAATGGCATGCAATGCCAAGCTGCTGCTAACAAAGCAAACAGAATATTGGCATGTATTAAAAAGGGGATCAACTCCAGAGATAAAACTATAATTATCCCGCTCTACAAGACTCTGGTCTGGCTGCACCTAGAGTATGCTAACGATATGCGCTGTACACACGATCGGACATTGAACGGACATTCCGACAACAGAATCCATCAGATTTTTTCCGACGGATTTTGGGGCAAACTTGTCTTGCATAGTCACGGTCGCACAAAGTTGTCGGAAAATCCGATCGTTCTGAATGCGGTGACATAAAACACGTACTTCAGGACTATAAATGGGGCAGTAGCCAATGGCTTTCGTCTCTTAATTTATTCTGAGCATGCATGGCACTTTGTGCGTCGGATTTGTGTACACACAATCGGAATTTAAACGATCAGATTTTGTTGTCGGAAAATTTTATATCCTGCTCTCAAACTTTGTGTGTTGGAAATTTCGATGGAAAAAGTCTGATGGAGCCCACACACGATCGGAATTTCTGACAACAAAATCCGATCGCACTTTTTCCATCGGAAAATCCGAGTGTGTGTATAGGGCATAATACTGACATATAATCACACACATAGGTTGGACTTGATGGACTTGAGTCTTTTTTTCAACCTCACCTACTATGTAACTATGCTGTAAGGTATCTTACCGCATACTCGGATGTGGTAAGATACCGCTTTGTGAATGGAGGCCATGATCACAAATGCAACTTTTTTCTATGCAAGAAAATATTTATCTTGTTAGTTTTGTACTTTCTAGAAAACTCAGCAGACACAGCTCTCTGTTACCTAGCTGAAGAGTTCTCATTGGTAGGAAATTGCAAGTCTGGAGAACCTTATGGACCTATTTACGGAAGAAAGATCATCTTCATTCTTTTTATCAAACTTATTATAAACCTTATAATCAGACAGGTTGTATTGTGTTTATCAGAGCCCTGAATCATCTCTAGATGTGAGTTAAAAGATCTCCTTCTCAATCTTCCCTTCCTGAGGTTTCTGTATGTCTGTTGAGTTACAATATAGCTTCACCCAGCCTTACCTTTTATACAGATGCGTAGATCCCTCTGCCCTTCCTTAAAGGAGAAGTCCAGCCTGAGCTTGTTTGGCTTGACTTCTCCTAAAGGTCACAGGAGTGCAATTTGTTTTGCACTCCTGTGACCCATTTTCAGCAGAGAGCGGACTTGTGACCGCTCTCTGCTGAAAATGGGTCACAGGAGTGCAAAATAAATTGCACTCCTGTGACCCTTAGGAGAAGTCACACAGATCAGTCCAGGCACCATGTCATCCCGACTCTGGGAGTCTGGATTCGCCAGATGCTTGGACGGATGGCCGTCCCGGCCTCTCAGCGAGCCGCTGAGACGGCCACTCCCCGCCCTTCCACAGTGCAGTGCTTCAGTGAGCATAGAGAAGCAGAGAAGGAGAGCTGCTGATTGACAGGCAGCAACTCTCTGCTCGGGGAGCCAAGAGAACCGAGTCATCGGCCGTGTTCGATGGCTCAGTTCTCAGTGCAGAGACGCCGGAGGACAGATGCAGCATAGGTTTGATGCTGAATACACCTAGGTGAGTATGATTATGGGAAAAAAATAAATCCCATAATTCTCTTTTAAAGGGGGCTTAGTATTCTATCCTTCTTTGTTTCACATTCAATATTTCCTTCCTCTCTTTTTTTAGATTGCAGCTGAGAGGGCTGTCATATTATAGATCCCTCTTTTCCCTGAAGTCTAGAATTATGGGTGCTCTACTTTAATCGCCAGCTTTTCGCTGGTTGGTAACCCTCCATTCCCTGAATTCAGTGGTTACCCTAGGCTTCAGCCTTTTTCTTAGTAAACATTGTTTGTTGACAACCTTAGCTGTTGGTCCTGCTTTCTCCTCCTGTTCAGGTGGTTGTTTCACCTGTTTTCTTATTGGTTGATGTTTGGTTGTCCTTCGTGGTCTTGTTAAAGTGTTATTGTTTGTTCCAGAGTTGTTTCCTTCAAATGCTTCTATGGTAAGATTCTGTATCCTCTGGATCTCCTAGTAGCTCTTGCCCACCCCTCAGTTGCTTTTGGACTTCCAAATGTCCAAGAATTACAATATTTCTGTGTCCCTCAATGGAAAATAAAACTAAAGCATGATGGTCAGAGGCACGATTATATGGGGACTTGCTTAAAGTGTTACTAAACCCAGGACCCTGCATTCATTATATCTGGTCTCCCACAGTACAGGGGGTCCCCTAGTTATAAACATCTGACTTACAAACGACTCCTACTTACAAACGGAGGGAGACAACAGGAAGTGAGAGGAAATCTACCCCTAGGAAGGAAAATTCACTCCTGTAAGAGCTATTATGGGGAAAAGGTACCTCCACTGATGCTTTATCACCAAGGCTTGTTTCCACAACAATCCAAAATTTTCAAAATCCAATTGTCATTGGGACAGAAAGTGAGGTGAAATCTTCTGAACAGGGGCACACACAGCAAAACAAATGTTACAGGGGTGCTATCCAAAAAGCTTAAAAATATTTTTTTTGGCTGGAGCTACACTTAAAAAATGTACCTGTTCCGACTTACAAACAGATTCAAGTTAAGAACAAACCTACAGTCCCTAACTTGTTTGTAACCCGGGGACCCCCTGTACACAGAACATGCAATTATTTTAGTAAATATAAACTAAATATAGGAATTTGGAGACGCCTGCCTCTATCAGTTGCAGGAAGATGTAGCTTAATAAAAATGATATGGATGCCACAACTGCTATACGTCTTGCATAATTCCCCTGTCTGGATAGGTAAGAAGTGGTTTAAAAAAATTGACAGTCTCTTTAGGGAATTGATTTGGAAGGGGAAACAAGCCAGGATCCGTCTTGGAGTGCTCCAGCTCCCTACCCAGGAGGGGGGCTTTGCCCTCCCACATCCCGAGAGTTATTTTTACTCAACTCAGTTGCAGCAATTATTGGGCTGTGGGATACCGAAAGGAGGCACCCCTAATGGCAAGTTACTGTTGTTGAGCTCCACACATAATACAATTATTGAAGCCCTAGAGGCGGACGCGTTCCATGATAAATTTCCAACAATTAAATTGATAATCAAACTTTGGAAAACAGTTAAGAAAAAGATGGGGTATGGAGCCTTAACAGCCTACTCTCCTATTTGGAACAACCGTAATTTGCAGGAAGTTCTTAAGATAGGCATATTTAGAGAGTGGGAGAAGCTTGGTCTCAGTAAGCTAAGTCAATTATATAATGACTCTGGGTTAAAGAAATTTTCAGAACTGGTTAGGGAGTTTAAGCTTCCCCGGGGGTCTTTCTTCCTATATGTCCGGTTGGAACATGCCCTTAAAGCACAATTTAAAGCCCAGACTCCGAGATGGGAAGAGATGCCTCTATTTCAGTGCATAATTCAAATAACCCCCACTAGAGGGGTAATTTCAAGAATTTATGACCAATTAAGCAAATCGGTTAATAGCAGGGAAATACTCCTTGGGGTAAAGGCTAAATGGGAAGAGGAGGTGGGAGGAATGACCCAGGAACAATGGGCGAGAATTTTGGAGTTGGGAGCGCAGGTTTCTGTGACCCCTTCACAGAGACTCTCACACTTAATGCTGTTAAACAGAGCCTATTATACTCCTAAAAGACTTTTTAAATTTGGGAGAAGGCCCAATGACAACTGCCCCAGGTGTCGAAGGACGGGAGATCTCATTCACATGGTGTGGAGGTGTCCCAAGTTGTTTAGATACTGGGAGGAGGTGACTGGGAACTTGGGAAATATTTTCGGTACGACAGTGGCAAACGAGCCCTTGGCTTGTATTCTGGGGCATAGAAGAGTGATGGGAGAAAGGTTGAGTACTACCTTAGCTGTCACGCGGGCCCTGTTTCAGGCTAGAAAGTTGATAGCACTTAGATGGCAGGTAAAGGAGCCCCCCACTGTAAAAGACTGGATCTCTACAATGAATGAAACCTTGGGTAGGGAAAGAATGGTGTACATAAAAAGGGGCAATCTTCAGGAATTTGAAAGCATGTGGAAGATGTGGATAGAGAAAGTGAAGAGTCATTAATAGTGGGATCGGCATAGACACGGAATAGACTGAGGGATGGGCTTAATATAGGTATATAGGCAACTGGTATCCTTGCAGGCAAAGGATGCTATAATAAAGTGTTTCTGGATATGAACATTTTTAGTTAAATATATAGCTTAGTAGGGCATAGGATAAACATATAGGGAGCAGGTGGGGGATCGGGGTATTAGGGCATAGGTAATTTGGTACACAATACAGGCTGGGTCAGTAGAAGATGGGCACGGGGAGCCCACAAGTTCATTTTTACAAACCTCTCTTCTTGTATTTTTTGTTGGTGTTTTTGTCCTTTTTTCTTCCTTCTTACTGGTCCCCTCTTTCTCTAAACTGAGTTGGAAAAGGATGGGTCCCTTTGGTTATCGAGTCCTAGTTGGTGGGGCTTACGAGATGGAAGGGACAGAGGACTTGTTGGTAAAGAGGCGTAATGGAATCCGTTGGTCATTATGACGATATAAAAAGCAATGAGAAAAAGTATAATCCACTATGATGTGAATACGAGAAGGCGACAGTTAATGAACATCAAACTGATTTAGCCCTCCAAACACTGTTTACTGATGTGGAAAAAAAAAAAAAAATAGTTAAATATCTTTTCTCATCAGCAGTATATAGCAGTCTTGTGACTTCTATCAGTGTCTGATTGAGCACTGGTTAAAGCTTGTAGGAGGAGTTTTCATTCTCCGGTGATTGTCCTATGAGGCTGTGGGACCCCTGACTTTCTGTCTGGACATTGCTGATTGTCGCTGTGCTGATCACATTCACCCTCCCAAAGAAAGACACTCTAGCAATACACACCAAACTGAGCATGTGCAGAGTGCTCCCAAGGCTCTGTTCTATCAGCAGATGGATTGGGGACTGTGGAAGAAGGGGAGCATCAGAGAAGACAGGATCAAACCTTTTTACACAATGAGGAGGATTACCTCCTTAGGTTCCACCATGAGTATAACAAGCATGCTTTACTGCATATATAGACTGATTTTACGGTTGTGGGTTTAGTAACACTTTAATGTTTTTTAGTTTCCTATTAACCAAACTTCCTGACAGTATTATCCAAAAGTCAAATAATTACTGTATTCCTGTGTAACTAAATGAACAAGATACAGATTATTTTAAGTACAAAAATCTTTTTTTGCTGGTTAGGTGGCTTTATATGACATCATATAAAGAACAAAGGCCATCTCTCTGATCTCCAAATGAACATAACAAAACAACTTAACTTTCTCAATATGTCTTCTGAACAGTGTTCAGACACAGCTACCGCATGACAAAGCAAGTCCTGCCTGTCAAAAAAAATTATTTTCAAAAGCAGCTGAAGAAACAACAGAGGAAGAGGAATAGAGCATGCACCCAGTGCTGAGTATAGCTGAGGCATAATAAATGTAAGCCTTAAAAATTTGTGTAATCACTTTTGGTTCTTGGTTGGAAACAAGAATTGAGCGAAGATTGAGTCAGAAACTTTTTCCATAATTTGTTATGCACCAATAGGCATACAGGGCTCCAATTGATTGTGAGGTGTCTTTGGAGGCCATTAGGATTAGGACATAACATTTTATGGTGATTCTATAAACAGGAATGGTCAGCTTAAAAAAAAATGTTCATACTTATGCCTGTGGAGAACAGCAAAGAGGAGTATTCAGACACTTCTGACAGCAACTCAGGAAAAACAATAGAGCATACATACAGTATTGTTTTTTTTAAATATCCGATTGCTTTTTCCCCCAAAACATTAGGCTGTTGAGGTTTGGGCACTCTGATATATGGGATCTTTGCTTGATCTAGCTCTCAATATCAAGCGACTGTTATCTCATGTTTTTTGCTTGACAATAAGTGTAATAATGTACATGAATATGAATAGTACAGAACAGTATATACAAAGTTACATAGTTTATAAGGTTGAAAAAAATATATGGATCTATTCAGTTCAACCTATGTGTGTGTATGTGTGTGTAGTTTTTATCCTCTAATAGTTCTCATAGACTTGTATATTATTCGTCTTGAGGAAGACATCTTGGGGAAAAGGAGGTCCACATTTTAACTGCTCTAACTGTGAAGAACCTTTTCTGAAATCTAAAGTTAAACCTCTTTTCTTCTAACCCCATATTGTGGCTGCATGTCCTCTTCAGGAACTTTTGAGTAAACAGTTTATTACAGTTACTTAAAGTGGTAGTAAACTCAGAATTGATCAAATCCGCTGACAGGCAGGCTTTTTTTAACAGAAGAGACCCTATAAGTCTCAGGTCTCTTCTGTCTTACATGTCCCTCCTGCCTGTCAGTGGATAATGTGATCTAAACCACACATGCACAGCTCAGACCACATTTACGGCCCGCTCTGCGTGGGTAAGGGAGTGACGTCACATAAGCCTGGCCAAGCAAGCGCCCGGAGATGCAAAACCCGGTACAAAGACCGAGTGAAAATAGAAGCACCGGGGAGAGCCTTGACAGCGCATCGCTGGAGGGCTCCGTTTGTAGGTACGTTTGTCATATTGTACTAGTATGCGGTTCATACTAGTACATTATGGCTTAAACTTGCAGGAGGGCACATTATTTTATATTGTCAAAGAGTGTTTCTACTGCTTTAATTCACCTTTGATATATTTCTACATTGTAATCATATCCCCTGTTAAGCACCTTTTCTCCAGAGTGAATAATTGTAATCTAAGTAGTTGATTCTCATCACTGAGGTCCTCCATCCCCCTTAATTTTGTTGCCTATCGCTGAACTCTTTCTAATTCAACAGCGTCTTTCCTGAGGATTGGTGACCAAAACTGAAATGTTTATTCAAGATGAGGCCGCACCAGTGTTTTGTAATGGAGTAGAATTATTGATTTATCTCTAGAATGTATGCTCTTTGTCTGCATGGCATTATTTTGCTGGCTTTGTTAGCTGCAGCTTGGCATTGCATACTATTGCTAGGCCTGTGATCCACAAATACCCCCAGTTCCTTCTCCATCACTGACTCTCCCAGGAGATCCCCTCATAATGTGTAGCTTGCCTGTGTATTTTTGGCACCCAAGTTCACTAATTCACACCTCCCAGTTTTGAATTTTATTTGCCATGTAGGTGCCCGACCGCCTATTTTGTCAAGGTTTTCCTGAAATAATGTATTATCCTCTGCCGATGTTATTCCCTGCATAATTTGGTATCCTCACCAGACACTCAAATTGAGTTCAGGATTTCAACCTCTATAGCATTAATTGAACAGCATTGGCCCCAAAACTGAACCAATTTATCTATAATACCCTTCTGTACTGTTGATGAACAAAATCACAATTTGTAACTATCCGTTATCACTCTGCCCACCTCTATGTTGCTCATATGTGCAGTACCTAACAGTGATAATCGCAGAACTTTGAGAGGCAGACACCTTCTTAGGTGTACTCATGAATGCTTTGCAATCCAGGGAATGCAGACAACTGATGTGGGAGTTCATTTACAAAGGAGGATAAGCTTGGATAGCTTTCATTTGGTGTCAATAGGAGGGTGTCAGTCCACAAGGGGTGGGTGGTTATTTTGTGGGTCACTGACTACTGGAACCATTGCATTTAACTTTTAGGCCTCATGCCCACAGACATTTTTACAGCCACTTTTTTGAGCGTTTTTGCAGGTTAAAAACGCCTCTCCATGTTAGCTTATGGCCTCATGCCCACCATGGCATTTTTGAGCTGTAAGTGGCATAGGTGTTTTAAGCTCCAAAGAAAACCCAGGACCACTGTGTTTTGAGGCTCCAGCGCTAGAGCTTTAAAAACGCCAGACATCGTTAAAAGGTGTTAAACATGATTTAACAGGGCTTAACGCTGTATACACAGCGTTATGCACTGTCCCGCGTTTCTCTGTCTCTATTCAAAATCAGTGGTTCCCTATGGGAAGATGATCTGACTTGCGGTGCGACTTGTGTGTTGAGAATCTTGAATGGGAACCCCGATAAAAAATTTGCGTGAGGTTCCCCCCAAGATTCATACCAGACCCTTATCTGAGCACACAGCCCGGTAGGTCAGTAAAGGGGGGGTGAGCGAGCACCCCCCCGGACCATACCAGGCCACATGCCCTCAACATGGGGGGTGGGTGCTTTGGGGCAGAGGGGGGCCCCTGCGCCCCCCCACCCCAAAGCACCTTGTCCCCATGTTGATGAGGACAAGGGCCTCTTCCCGACAACACTCATGGGCCCCCACCCTAGGTGAATGAGTATGGGGTACATCGTACCCCTAACCATTCACTTAAATAAAAAAGTGTCAAAAATAAATACTCTACACAGGTTTTTAAAGTATTTTATTAAAGCAGCTCCTGCTCTTCTCAGCTATCTTCTGCTCTTTTGCTGGGTCTTCTCCCCTCTCCGGTCCTTCTCCACTATCTTCTCCTCTTTTGTTGGGTCTTCTCCCCTCTCCGGTCCTTCTCTGCTATCTTCTGCTCTTTTGCTGGGTCTTCTCCCCTCTCCGCCATGCGCAATGACTTATATTGGCATGAGGCAGGGCCACCTGATGGCGTTGTTAGAGGACACGCCCCTTGTGATGTCATCACCCGGGGCATTATGGGGTGATGACATCACAAGGGGCGTGTCCTCTAACTTTTTATTTAGGTGAATGGGTAGGGGTACGATGTACCCCATACTCATTCACCTAGGGTGGGGGCCATGATCTGGGGAGCCCCTTGTTAAAGGGGGTTTTCAGATCATGATAAGTCCCCACCCGCAAACCCCGACAACCACCGGGCAAGGGTTGTCGGGAAGAGGCCCTTGTCCTCATCAACATGGGGACAAGGTGCTTTGGGGTGGGGGGGCGCAGGCGCCTCCCTCTGCCCCAAAGCACCCACCCCCCATATTGAGGGCATGTGGCACTGAATTTGTCATAACTACTCCTGTGCATTTATCACTGGGTGATAAATGAACAGGTGACCCATGCTAGTGGAACCCTGGGGTTTGCTAGATGAGACATGTGGGTCATTGTGGGGTTTCCAGCCTCCAGATATGTAATCTACTTTGTTTAATGGCTATGCTGGTGCTTGTAACCCACAGTAGAATAGAATGTATGTGTATCTATCAGGTAGAAAAAAATGAGTGTGTTAGTACATAGATGGTAGCTATGCGACACCCCAACTATACAGTTCAATAGGAAGGCTTGAGTTAGATTCTTTCAGTCTATTCATATAACTTTTTTATTACATGAAAAGCAATATACTGTATATGGTTTACAAAAATCTAGAATTCTGTTTGCATCTGTATGCAGACATATTTTAATGTAGAACTTTTTCTCCCTAGCTGAAGTCACTAGAAACAGCTGCCAACATTGCGAGGGAGCTTTCAGAACATACAAGAGGCCATCTGAATGCTGGAGATATCACATATTCTGTTCGTGCCATGGATCAGCTGGTGGATTTACTGGATGTTCAGCTGAGAAACTTAACTCCAGGTGGAAAAGACAGTGCAGCTCGAAGTTTAAACAAGGTATTTGTTTTTTTTTATTTTAATTTGGTGTTTACAAGTTATGTGCTATTCCACAGACATGATTATTTTACTAATATACATTGTAAAGTATTAGGGGCGATTCTAGGATTGGAACACCCTTGGGTGCACTAAAGAGAGATGTGTTATGTGTGCCTTGGCAAACTCTGCATTTTGTCTGAACCTACCTTAGGATAACTTTATTAAAACAGCTGCTTCCCACTGGAGATACATTGATAAATGCCCTCCCTTTAAAAACCACTAGCCAATTATTTGTGCAGCTGGTGGCTCTGAATCTTGGCTGTCACGGACAGAGTTGGTCCTAAATGATGTGTGGAAATCAATTACTGTGTATTTCTCAATAATGTGAGCACTATAAGGATCGACGATCACCCATAGACCTGGAACATGATACTCAGCCTCTCTTCCTGGACTTCTAGGTCACTGTGGTGGCATTGTCAAACTCAACCTACTAGGTAGCCCGAGTGGCGGGCTGTTCACTGCAATTGAAAGACTCTTATTTGAGCATCCAAAGGAAAAAGAAAAAATAACAGCACACCACCAAGTCTGTTTTAAAGGTTGGTGTCAAACAGTTCAGAGACACATAGGCTCCCTGTACCAAGGTGACAATAACTGCATATGCAGAGTATCATACATGTATATAAGAAAATGCAGCAATGAACTAATCAAAACAGAGGACACATTGGTACCACCCAACAAAGTTTACTCACCCCTCCCCCTGCCCTCCCCATTATGATGATGATTAAAATTATTTTCCTGTGGAGATTGAGATACTGATTGGAGAAAAACAAGATAGTTAAAGGACTAACATGTTAACATTCCTGGTGTTCACCGGCTGTTAGAAGAGTGGGGGGGGGGGAGCTATAAATATTGGTTGGTCCCTATACAGTGATAATGTTAGATAACTCTGTGAACACACTATTATGTGGAAAAAAACCGTACAACACAGTTAAAGCATACAGTACAATAAAACTAAAACAGAAAAAAATTAACTTACCCATCTAGTATTGAATTTAGGGATATACATTACATTTAGTTCAAACATGCAGCAGACCATGAGATCACACACCTGAGCCATGACTAATCACTTCCCTTTCTAGCTTGGTAGCCTAGTTATCATTTGTCCGCTCTTGTCTATCTTTTGCAGGGCCCCAGAAACAGTCTGCTGCTTTTAAATATGCTGTTTAAACATGTTTACAGTTTTCTACCCTAATTCCATTATGCACTGTTGGCTTCTGTACCATGCCAATGTTTCAATAAAGATCCAGGAACATCTAGATATAAATCTCATGGTGTCTTCCCATAATTGGAAAGCTCACAGGTTCATAGCCCAGTCCTGGGACCCTCTCCTGGATACAGCCGACAAACTAATTGCCATTTTGGTCCCCAGGTTCTTAGTCACCTTGATGGTATGGCTATTGAGACCTACGCTCTGTGAGAACACAACTTGATTAAGGCTGTTATCTGCACCATGCTTCGGGTTCCAACAAATCTATCATTGTACTTGAAAGGCTACCATTCTGTGATGTGCTCTCAGTGGCTTTAACCATAGAATATTTTCTGTTGCTGGAGTCCTGAGGTTCCTGCAAGCAGGCCTTACCCAGAGACTTGTCTTAAGCATAATTAAAGGCCAAATCCCTGGTCTGTCTATTTTGCTCTAATAGGCACTAGCCTTTCATTCTTTGATAATCATCTTTTACCATAATTTTTACTTACATACTTTTAGATACTCTAGTCAGATAGAATCAGGATCTTACTGACCGTCACCCTGATTTAATGTACTGACTTTTAGCTCATACAATAATTTGCATGTTGAACTTTCGTCATTTTTTAATCCTAAAGAGTATTAGTATTGAGGTAGGCATAAAGTACCAACATGAATTTGACAAAAACATGCACCTATGTTGTATATATTCAGTGATGCCGCATACACATGACCGGTTTTGCCATCGGAATAAACTCCGAAGGTTTCTCCGACAGAACTCCGACGGAACTCCGCTCAAGCGGTCTTACATACACACGTAATACTTCATATTCCCATCGCACACTTTCCTGGACGAGCTCACGAAATATGGGTGCTGTAACAACAATTTCACTTACATACACACGGTCACACCAAAGTCCGACCATCCAGAATGAGGTGACGTACAACACGTACGATGGGACTAGAAAAAGGAAGTTCAATAGCCAGTAGCTTCCGTCTCGTACTTGCTTCAGAGCATGCGTCGTTTTTGGTCCGTCGGAACAGCATACAGACAAACGGTTTTCCTGATAGGAATTGGTTCCGTCGGAAATATTTAGAACATGTTCCATTTCTAGGTCCGTCAGAATTTTCGAAAAAAAAAGTCCGATAAGGCATACACACGATCGGAATAGACGATAAAAAGCTTCCGTCTGACTTTTCTTGTTGGACATTCCGCTCATGTGTACGTGGCATTAGAAGAATAGAGAAGGCAAGGTCTATGCATTATAGCACACAGAGAACGGAGTGTATTACATAGGCAATTGACATGGTATCGAATTGCTGAAGACAAATGAAACGAGAGACCGAATTGCAGACTGTTCACAGGAATAACTGTAAATCAACCACTTGCCGACCGCCTAACTGGGAATGTACATAATGATTTTGACGTTAAATACCGGGGTTATGGCTGCAGCTAGCTAGCTAGGTGCCATAATTCGGTATTGTTTTTTCCCTTTGGCAGTTGGCTTTCTGATAAAAGTGATCCCAGTGGCAGATTCGCCGAGAGATGACTTTGATAGGCGGCCGGAGAGGTGCCCCTCCCGCCGCCTCCTGGTCGTTTTCAAGCTTATTGGAGCCATCCGTTAAGCCTGGAAATGATCCAAAGCAGCCATTTGCTGGGCAGGAAGTCGAGTGAAGGCAAGATGGCCCCCACTCGGCTCTATGCCCTTGGACAACCAGAGAGACCTCTGATGTCGCTTCCAGTTCTCTGGGCACAAAAGGATTGTCTTTTTGCTTTTAACTGCTTGCCAACCAGCGGCCGCAGTTGTACTGCAGCAGGTTGGCTCGGCTGTGTGAATCGCCATCATTGTACATCGGGCACCATAGGTGTGCGCAGCCTATTGCATTAGGGTGTGCACCCTTAAGCTCAAACACACATGCGTGTGCGGGTGTCCACATATATATGACCCCGACTGTCAGGAATGGTGTCATCTCCGGTTTCTCCTGCTGGTGGCACTATTACATTCAGCACCAAAAGGGTGTAATTCCAGTGGCCACCAGCGGGGGTCTCCCTGCCTGCACTGCAGACTTGCCATCAAGCACACCTGTCATGGTTTTGCTGGACTATATAAACCCGCCCTGAACTAACCTCCAGTGCTTCAGTATTCCTCTGCTAAGCCCTTGTCCCTGCCAGTACCTGCTCTTGTTCCAGCCCGTTCCTGTTTGTTCCTGAACCCCGTTTGTGTATCCTGACCTTGTACCCTGTTTCCTGTTCCCTGCTCCTTGGTCTGCTTTATTATTCCTGTTTTCTGTTCCCTTGTCGCTTTGGCCCATGCCTTATTTTTTATTTCATGTTGGTTTCCTTGCTTGTGTATTATATTAGTTAGATAGATAGTTAGGTGGGTTTTTGGGGTTTGCTGTGTTTTCACCATTTACTTGTTTTGGTTTGCTGTCTTGTTTTCACGTGTATCTTTATCATTGACAATAAACATACTTTCTTTATTTACTCATTTGTCCCTGATTCCTTGGTGCAGCCCAGCGATCTGATCACCTGCATGGGATGTTGTGTATAACATCCCCTGACAGAATACTGAAGCCATACTATCAGATCGGTTGCACCTGGGAATTGGGGCCTGAGTCCCAGCTATTGTTGAAAGATGGACTTTGAAAGTATTTTGTATTTATCGCTCCTGGCAACTGATGACAGAGACTTTTGTTATCAGACATTGGCTGAATACACTAGGGAACAATTGTTAGAATGCATCCGCCTAGCTCATGTTTTTATTGAGCAAGGCAGTTTTTTGTTTGAAGATGTGCAACCATTAATTAAGATCTGTACTGAGTTGGCCCTGTCTGATGTTGCTGAGGGAGGTGATGACTATACACCCCCTTTTAGTGCAGCTCAGGTAGAATCTTTAGTTTGGCTGTTGGAGGATGACTCAGCAATTTTTTTTGAACAATATTCAGCTTGTCCTCAGCAGGTGCTTGCAAAATGCATTGAATCAGTGCAGTCTCTGGTCAGACAAGCCAAGTGCAAACCTGATGCAGTGCAATCATTAATACAGGCCTGGTCAAGTCTGTTGCATTCAGCTTCTGTTAGCTCCAAATATACTTCTCTACCAATGAAATACCAGTACCCTGTTTCCTCCTGTTGCACCTACCCTGCCTTTAACTCCCCTGATGCTTCTCAACTGCCTCCATCAGCTCCACTAAATCTCCCTTCAAAACCTACTCCCTCTGTCTTGCCATCCTTTCACTCTTCGCTTCTACCAGCTGCATTCCCTACCTACAGCCCTGTACCCACTTATAGATCCCTAGTGGCTAAAAGCAAAAAGAAGCGGAAGTTTTTTCCAACCCATACCATCATGCCAGTATCCAATCCTGCCTCCCCACCAGCTGATCTGTTCCAGCTTGATGTTCCAGCGCCTGTCCCCACTGTCCAGTCTGAAGTTCCAGTACCGACTATCCAGTCCAAAGCACCTGCTGTTCTGCCTGATGTGCCAGTGTTTGTGCTTGCTGCCCAGTCTGAAGTTCCAGTACCAGCTGCCCGGGTTGAAGTTCCAGTACCTGCTATCCAGTCCGATGTACCTGCTATTCAGCCTGCTGTGCCAGCACCTGTGCCCACTGTCCAGTCTGAAGTTCCAGTACCAGCTGCCCGGTTTGCAGTTCCAGTACCCGCTATCCAGTCCGATGTGCCTGTTGTGCCAGTACCTGCTGTTCTGCCTGATATGCCAGCACCTGTGCCCCCTGTCCAGTCTGAAGTTCCAGTACCAGCTGCCCGGTTTGGAGTTCCAGTACCTGCTATCCAGTCCGATGTACCTGCTGTTCAGCCTGTTGTGCCAGTACCTGCTGTTCTGCCTGATGTGCCAGCACCTGTGCCCACTGTCCAATCTGAAGTTCCAGTACCAGCTGCCCGGTTTGAAGTTCCAGTACCTGCTATCCAATCCGATGCACCTGCTGTTCAGACTGTTGTGCCAGTACCTGCTGTTCTGCCTGATGTGCCAGCACTTGTGCCCACTGTCCAGTCTGAAGTTCCAGTACCAGCTGTCCGGTTTGGAGTTCCAGTACCTGCTATCCAGTCCGCTGTACCTGCTGTTCAGCCTGTTGTGCCAGTACCTGCTGTTCTGCCTGATGTGCCAGCACCTGTGCCCACTGTCCAGTCTGAAGTTCCAGTACCAGCTGCCCGGTTTGAAGTTCCAGTACCTGCTATCCAGTCCGATGTACCTGCTGTTCAGCCTGTTGTGCCAGTACCTGCTGTTCTGCCTGATGTGCCAGCACCTGTGCCCATTGTCCAGTCTGAAGTTCCAGTACCAGCTGCCCGGTTTGAAGTTCCAGTACCTGCTATCCAGTCCGATGTACCTGCTGTTCAGCCTGTTGTGCCAGTACCTGCTGTTCTGCCTGATGTGCCAGCACCTGTGCCCACTGTCCAGTCTGAAGTTCCAGTACCAGCTGCCCGGTTTGGAGTTCCAGTACCTGCTATCCAGTCCGATGTACCTGCTGTTCAGCCTGTTGTGCCAGTACCTGCTGTTTTGCCTGATGTGCCAGCACCTGTGCCCACTGTCCAATCTGAAGTTCCAGTACCAGCTGCCCGGTTTGAAGTTCCAGTACCTGCTATCCAGTCCGATGTACCTGCTGTTCTGCCTGTTGTGCCAGTACCTGCTGTTCTGCCTGATGTGCCAGCGCCTGCGCCCACGGCCCAGTCTGAAGTTCCAGTACCAGCTGCCCGGTTTGCAGTTCCAGTACCTGCTATCCAGTCTGATGTACCTGCTGTTCTGCCTGATGTGCCAGCACCTGTGCCCACCATCCAGTCTGAAGTTCCAGTACCAGCTGCCTGGTTTGAAGTTCCAGTACCTGCTATCCAGTCCGATGCACCTACTGTTTTGCCTGATGTGCCAGTGCCTGCTGCCCAGTCTGAAGTTCTAGTACCTGTTGTCCAGCCTGATGTCCCGGTGTCTGCCCTCCAGCCTGATGTCCCGGTGTCTGCCCTCCAGCCTGATGTCCCGGTGTCTGCCCTCCAGCCTGATGTCCCGGTGTCTGCCCTCCAGCCTGATGTCCCGGTGTCTGCCCTCCAGCCTGATGTCCCGGTGTCTGCCCTCCAGCCTGATGTCCCGGTGTCTGCCCTCCAGCCTGATGTCCCGGTGTCTGCCCTCCAGCCTGATGTCCCGGTGTCTGCCCTCCAGCCTGATGTCCCGGTGTCTGCCCTCCAGCCTGATGTCCCGGTGCCTGCCCTCCAGCCTGATGTCCCGGTGCCTGCCCTCCAGCCTGATGTCTCGGTGCCAGTGTTCCAGTCTGAGGTGCCAGTGTTCCAGCCGGAAGTACCAGTGCCTGCTCTCCAGCTTGATGAGCCCGCTGCCCAGCTCGATGTGCTTTTGCCTGCTGCCCAGCTCGATGTGCTTTTGCCCGCTGCCCAGCTCGATGTGCTTTTGCCTGCTGCCCAGCTCAATGCGGATGTGCCACTGCCCAGCGTGATGTACCTCTGCTTTCTGCTCAGCCTGATGACATGGTGCCTGCTAAAACTGTTCCTGACTGATGGCCATCTTGCCGCTGGGTCAATCCTGTCTGTCGCCTGGCTTGAATGTAATGCTCCTGTGTGGTCTGCCTCCGATGGTTTCTTTCCCGTTACCCTGCTAATTTTCATCTCCAGATCCAAACTTCCTGACCCGGGTGGTGGGGTACGTGTCCTATTTTCAGACTCTGATGGCACGTCCCCCAGTGAACTAAAAGACTCTGGCCTTGGAAGTGCGAAGAAGTTTCTGCACCCACTCGGACTGTCGTACCCAGGGCTGAATGGAGTGTCCGGAGGCCACTCCTTTAGGAGGGGGAACTGTCAGGAATGGTGTCATCTCCGGTTTCTCCTGCTGGTGGCACTATTACATTCAGCACCAAAAGGGTGTAATTCCAGTGGCCACCAGCGGGGGTCTCCCTGCCTGCACTGCAGACTTGCCATCAAGCACACCTGTCATGGTTTTGCTGGACTATATAAACCCGCCCTGAACTAACCTCCAGTGCTTCAGTATTCCTCTGCTAAGCCCTTGTCCCTGCCAGTACCTGCTCTTGTTCCAGCCCGTTCCTGTTTGTTCCTGAACCCCGTTTGTGTATCCTGACCTTGTACCCTGTTTCCTGTTCCCTGCTCCTTGGTCTGCTTTATTATTCCTGTTTTCTGTTCCCTTGTAGCTTTGGCCCATGCCTTATTTTTTATTTCATGTTGGTTTCCTTGCTTGTGTATTATATTAGTTATATTAGTTAGATAGATAGTTAGGTGGGTTTTTGGGGTTTGCTGTGTTTTCACCATTTACTTGTTTTGGTTTGCTGTCTTGTTTTCACGTGTATCTTTATCATTGACAATAAACATACTTTCTTTATTTACTCATTTGTCCCTGATTCCTTGGTGCAGCCCAGCGATCTGATCACCTGCATGGGATGTTGTGTATAACATCCCCTGACACCGACACATTGATCTCCCTGCCGACACAGTGAAAGAGAAGAGCATAAACACTTCTCTTATGGCAGAGCCGGTAAGAGGGAGAGCGATAACACTAATGTGCACGGGGTGATTAGGGTGTGCCTGGGCACACCCGGCACACCCTGTGCGCACGCCTATGTCTGGCACGGACACGGCAATCTGTGAGCGTGCGTGCCACTGGATACGCGCTTGTGTGCCCATTCGCTAGCAGGGGGGGCCAACCATTGGGTCCAGCGGACTTGATGTCCGCATGCCACCCGCGATCGCTCCAAAGAGAGGCAGAACGGGGATCTGTCAGTGTAAACAAACACATCCCCCTTCTGTCAGGTGAGTAGAGTGAGATCGTCTGTTCCTAGTGATTAGGAACAGAGATCTCTCTCCTCCTTCAGTCAGCCCAGCCCCCATACAGTTAGAAACACCTCCCAGGGAACACATTTAACCCCTTGATTACCACTAGTGTTAACCCCTTCCCTGCCAGTGGGATTTTTATAGCATTGATCGCTGTATAAATTTCACTGGTCCCAAAAAAGTGTCCAATCTGTCCACCGCAATTTTGCAGTCCCACAAAAAATTGCAGATCACCGCCATTACTAGTAAAAAAAAAAATAATAATAATAAAAATGCCATTAATCTATCCACTATTTTGTAGACAAGATAACTTTTGCGCAAACCAATCAGTATACGCTAATTGTTTTTTTTTATTTTAACAAAATTATGTAGCGGAATAAATATTGGCCTAAACTGAGGAAGAAAGTTTTTTTACATTTTTTTGGGGGGATATTTATTATAGCAAAAAGTAAAAAAATATTGTTTTTTTTTTCAAAATTGTCGGTCTTTTTTTGTTTAAAAGACATAAATTTAGCTTGGGTACAAGGTCGCACAAATGCGCAGTTGTCAGTTAAAGCGACACAGTACCGTATCGCAAACAATGGCCTGGTCAGGAAGTGGGTAAATCCTTCCGGGGCTGAAGTGGTTAAAGGTAAATGAGAGATCTGGGGTCTGGCTTTGACCCTGGATCTCTCAACAAAGAGGACCTGTCATGCTTATTTCTATTACAAGGGATGTTTACATTCTTTGTAATATGAATAAAAGTGATAAAAAAAAAAATAAAGGGACAATGTAAAAAAAAAAAAAGTTAAATAAATAAGAAAAAATAAAATAAATTAAAGCGTCTCATCCCTCCTTGCTCACACGTAGAAGCGAACACATATGTAAGTTGTGCCCGAATATGTCAGCGATGTTCTAACCACACATATGAGGTATCGTTGCAATTGTTAGAGCAAGAGCAAAAATTCTAGAGCAAGACCTCCTCTGTAACACTAAACAGGTAACCGATAAAAAACTTTAAAGCGTCGCCTATGGAGATTTGTAAGTGCCATAGTTCATTGCCATTCCACAAGCGTTGTGCAATTTTAAAGCATGACATGTTAGGTATCGATTTACTCGGCGTAACATCATCTTTCACTTTATACAAAAAAATTGGGGTAACTATTGT